>NC_069502.1:163827028-164157028 GCF_027579735.1 Bombina bombina
TGTTCTCTCATGATTCAGATAGAGAGTGCAATTTTAAACAACTTTCCAATGTGCTTCTATTATCTATTTTGCTTTATTCTCTTGGTATCCTTTTTTTAAAACTATACCTAGGAAGGCTCGGGAACATCAATGCATCACTGGGAGCAAGCTGCTGACTGGTGGCTGCAGATAGATGCCCCTTGTCATTGGTTTACCCAATGTGTTCAGCTAGCTCTCAGTAGTGCATTGCTGCTCCTTTTAAGGGACAGAATACTGGAAAATGTGTATTATTTAAAAAGATAGATAATCCCTTATTTTACCCATTCCCCAACACGGTTATATTAATACACTTTTCACCTCTGTGATTACCTTGTATCTAAGCCCTTGCAGACTGCCTCCTTAACTCAGTTCTTTTTACATCCTTGCAAATTAGCCAATCAGTGCGGACCCATAAATAACTCCACGGGAGTGAGAACAATTTTAACTCTATAGAATACATGAACTAGCACTGTCTAGCTGTGAGAAACTGTCAAAATGCACTGAGATATAAGGCTGTCTTCAACGGTTCAGAAATTAGTTTAAGCCTACCTAGGTTTAGCTTTCAACAAAGAATACAAAGAGATCAAAACAAATTTGATAATTAACGTAAATTGGAAAGTAGTTTAAAATGGCATGCCCTATCTGAATCATGAAAGTTTAATTTTTATTTGACTGTCCCTTTAATAATGGATACAAAGAGAAAAAAGGCATATTTGATCATAGAAGTAAATTGGAAAGTTGTTTAAGTTGTATGAAAGAAAAACGTGTGTTTCACGTCCATTTAAGTAGGACAACAAAACAATGCAAATTTTGCCAACAAGATAACTTTAATGTCCCTTTAAACTGATAACTAATATCTAAACTTGGCTTGTATATCCTCTGTTACCTGTGGGTAGATTTCCATTTATCATATGTAAGTTGACAGCTAGAGCGGAGTCAGTCGTCTTGGCCGGTCCTATGCCCTCCTGCACCGCGAGTCCAGTACTAGAGCAAGTGTTGGAAGATGAATGTCGGCTTCTGGCGTCTTTATGAAAATAAGTTCACATCATTTGATTATAGGAACAATTTCTAGGTTTATTTTGTTGAAGGTAGTTTAATTACTTTTGGATCCACCATGATTAAAACTGCTTAAACCCTAGAGTGGGTCTTTCATATTTTTTTTGGATAAGTGCAAACAACCAACATTTTAATGTCAAGTTCATCAAACGTAGTTTAGAAACATGGATGAATAGAATCATAGAATTTGACGGTAGATAAGAACCAAAAGGCCCAAGAAGACTACCCATATTACATGTTACTGTTTTCTTAGGATAGCCTTATGCATGTCCAAGACATTTTTTAATTCTTTTACACTCCCTGTGTTTACCACCTCTGTTGGAAGTTTATTTCATGGCCCCTATTTATGAAAGTCTGGCGAAACTGATCCGACAGTGCGGATCAGGTCCGCCAGACCTCGCTCAATACGGCTAGCAATACGCTCGCCGTATTCAGCATATATTCAGCTGGTGCAACGCCGCCCCCTGCAGACTCGCGGTCAAGTAACTTAGCTGAAAACAGTGTTTTTTTCTACTCCCCAAGAATGTTTACCACAGATATCCTGATCACAGTGCATGCTGCACAGTGATTGTTTGAAACAGGAGCTCATTTACTACAGGCCTATCAATATTTTTTTCTGTATATAATTTGAAGCACAGTGTTGATTGATTTAATAATGTAGCCAGATTAAATAGACAACTCGTATAACAGCAAGATTTCTTAATTTTAAGTAAAGATAATGGGGCCGATTTATAAAGGGCCGATTGGCCCCTGGTGCCCCTATTTCCACACGAGCCTTCAGGCTTGCCAGAAACAGCAGTTATGAAGCAGCGGTCTTAAGACCGCTGCTCCTTAACTGTTCCGCTGCCTCTGAGGCTGCGAACATCAATCCACCAGATCCTATACGATCGGGTTGATTGACTGCAGGGGGGCGGCATTGCACAAGCAGTTCACTATACCAAGTTAAACAGGTTCCTCAACATTTTCTACAAAGGTAGAAAGGAAAGACAAAAAATCATTTTGCTATGGACAATTGAAGGATTAGATTTGTATTTTGTAAACGTGTTACATGCAGTTGTCTCAGTACCTTGCACATAGGACATTAGCTTTATCTCACCTGCACCTTTCCAGGCAATGAGAGGTCCCTTCATCAGACATCCCTGTGCATTCCTGACCAGGTAATACTTCAGGTGTTTCTGTTTCTTGGGCTGTGTTGTCAGCTTGAGGTTAATATGATTGGAAAACTCTGTGAAATATCTAAAACCTTTTTCTCCACAGCCAACACAATTGCCAGAGAAACCTTAAAACATCAAATAAAGTAGAAGTTAATGGGTCATCATAGTGAACAAAGAACATGCTTTAATTTGTTAGAGTTATTTTATCACTAGCCACCCTGCAATGCTATGTCTTTAACTCCAGTGAAAGGGTTAAACACATAGTTAAAGTACCGTTCAGGAGCAGAAGAGCACTGTAGGTCAAATAAGCTGTGCTAATCACACAACAGAACTGTGTAACTGGCGCTGCTGATTGGCTAAGTGGCACTTTCCATTTGGGACTAGCAGTTCTATGCGGCTCCTTTGCAGGGGTTATAAATAAACACATAGATATGCAGGGTTTCTAGTGATAAAATGACATGCTCTAAAGAATTAGAATAATTTTTTTTACTATAGCAACCCTTTAAAAAAATAGGTCACGAGCCAATGATTGTGATTTTATTGTAAGAAAATAAAACACAAATTATCAGACAGATTTATTACTTTTTTACAGCTTACCGTATAAATATTTAATGAGTCAGCAGCAGCTACAGACAATAACTGTCAAATAAAATTCAAGGCAAGAACTTAATTTATCATCTTGCAAACAAATCTTTTGATTACATTATTTCCTTAAAGGGACGGTAAACGCTATATACATTTTATAAGCATAGTGATGAGATTTTTCCCCACCTTACTCTAGTCTTTGGTGTTGCAGCTTTTACTGCATGCTGATGGGCTTGCAAATGTGCAGCAATTCTCCTTCAGATACTTACAGTGAAACCTAGGTTGCAAAATGGCAGCCTTTATAATTATATGGAGGTACATGAATGTATTTAGGGCTAGATTACAAGTGGAACACTAATTTATTGCGCGTTCGTAAATTTGAAAACTCACTCATTTATGGGTGCACGATAAATAACCAGCCATTGCAAGTGGCTGGTTAATGATACAGTGATCTCGCTGTAGCAATTAGCGCTACAAAAATGAACCAGAGGTCAGACCCAATTACCCCCCAAAATAAAGTGTGAGGTCCCTTTTTGTTAAATAAAAAAAAATTGCAACATCGAAGCTGTTTTTAGGGGTAAAAGTGCCTTTACATTGCGGGCTATGGAGACTGTGTTCCCTGTAAATATATATATATATATATGCTTATATAAATATATATTTATGTGTTAATATGTGTGTATACATCATTCACTAGTATCCACAATGTATCTTTCATATTGAGTTTTGTTTTGTTATTTGTCAGCACACATGCCCTGTGAATAGGGATTATTGTGTACATATGTTTTCGCAATCAATTATTGTGCTGAACACTAACAACAAAAAAATCCAAGCCTGGCATTGGCTAATTAGTTAGAGGTGGAGTTTGGATAACCAATAACATTTTAGGCAGTACTTTTTAAACCGAAGTGTATCACAAAATAACAGGCTATGACTACGGCTATATGCTGAAACGCGTAAGCCAATTTTTCTACACTTGATCTAACTAATTACAGGGTACTGCTGTCCTGTAACGTTTTTAACTTTATGGAATAAAGAATTTTTGTTTTACTTAACGGCGTTGGTGCTCTCTTGTTTTTTGAAAATTATCTACTTGCCATTTGCACCACGCCGAATCAGGTCTATCGAAGTCGCAATAGGATTGGCTGGCAAGCACACACCTGTCCGTGACGTCACTGACGTACCGCAAGTTGGATCGAACAGAGGAATCTGGGGCTCAGGAGCGCAAGAAAGCGGAAGAGTCAAGGAGCGGAACCTGGTTTCCCTGCTAGTCTCCGGTAAACACCCGTACACGCTACCTAGAGAAGGATCCTGACACGGAACTAATAGTATGGGAACAGGTATGTAGCGAGGGCCCGCCGTGGCAATATATCTCTGTATGGTGCATAGTGTTTGGTAACTGCATTTATCCGGGAAGGGCCGCCGAGCCCAAGTTTGGGATTTGTTTGTTACAGCCAGCACATGAGCTTGTGTCCGCTACATACCGACCCACCTATGAACTTTATGTATACAGTGTATTTGCTGTTTGATAAACGGGACTGATTACCATACTACTTACTAGCTGCTTTAAGACCGCCATCCTAACTGTACCTAAAGGCTTAAGAAGCTTCACTAACATAACGCAACTATTAGCGTACAGGACAAACTTACAGTGAATACTCTTGCTACCTACATTTGTTACTTGAAATTATTCTCAGGTGTCTTGGCAAACACCTCAGCAAGATTATTTTTTTGCGACTGTATATATAGACATGGACAGCGGTAACCCTAATTTTTTCTCACTAATGCCGGCATCTGACAGAAATGCTAACACTGTGGACTGTGAACTAATCTTTTCTAACGACAAAGGCATTTTAACCCTTGGCAACCTGTTTGACTGCATGGAGAATTTGCTATTGAAAGAAACAAGGCTGCAATGGGATCTCTGGACTTTAGAAAAGTACATTCAAATGAAAATGATACCCAGAGGACTGAGAGTCTATAAATTTCCCACTTTCGAAGTGGATGTGAATGATACTGACTTTGTGGACACTTGGAATGAAATCCTCTCAGAATGTGCATCCAGATTAATGCTGTTGCTTGTCAATTACAAGAAAAATCAGTTATTGCATGTTAGAAAAGAAATTGATGTTTTACAGTTAGAAATGAACAAAAGAATGGATGATGTGAATTTTCTTAAATATGATGATTTACTTAGGCAGACATTAGCCACTAACAAGCGAGCAGTAATGGAAAACAAACATTCCAAGTATCTTAGGGATAAGGAAGACTACGACACAAAAACTGTTTACATTTGGAATAAAAAACAAAGGGCCAGTTTCAGACAGAGATCCAATTATTCCAGTAAGGGTAGAAATAACAACAAAAATAAGAATAAAAACAAAAATACACAATCCAACAAATTAGGGAAAACAGTGTCATTTTCAGACAGTGAACCTGATTATTCCTCTGAAGATAGATCCTCTGGTAGTGAGGGACAACATGACTCCATTGATGCAGGATTAAGAGACTGCGGTCTCGAAACGTCGCATACCTGTCTTGTATGCTTTTAATCATTTAATAAAGAAGATTCCTTTACTTAACTGATGCTGTGGACTGTTTGATTGTTCTGACTTGTAATACCAGCGCACATTTGCATGCGCTGGTATTATTGAGTGGAGTGCAAATATTGTAACTTGTAATCTGGCCATTTGTGTGTAATGTCCATTTTAAAAAGTTACAGTTTTATTTACATTTAACATGAGTCAAAATCTATGAAATTCAGTTATCAACTAATTTCTACTAATAATTATCAGGAAATTAACCCCTTATTGTAGACACTAGACATATCCCTAGGGTGAGGTACCTGTGAATTACAAATGATCAGTAACCTAATAGCTATTAATATCATACAGCAGAAAGATGGTAACATAATTCAGTTCAGTGATGCACTTGTTCTTTATATAATGTCAACCCCTGATTGCAATAAAGCTCAATAATAAGGTCCAAGAGTGACCTATCTTATAAAAAGATAAAATAAAAATGATAAAAATGGGATAAAAATGAGGAAATAATGTATTTTTCATATGATCTTATATGTACCTTGCAAACTTATGTATGTATATTTTTCTTCTTTTTCTTATCCTCAATAAAAATATTAAAATCATTTTTAAAAAAAATCTCACAGCACTGATTTTATTATTGAGGTTCTAGCTATTTTTATCAGCCCTTTATTACCTACTCACCATAGAAATACAACTTAATAAAATAAGAGGCTTTATGTCCTTAAAGTGACATGCAACCCAAAATGTTTCTTTCATGATTTAGGTAGAACATACCATTTTAAACAAATTTCCAGTTTATTTCTATCATCAAATTTTCTTCATTTTCTTGGTATCATTTGTTGAAGGAGCAGCAATGCTCTACTGGTTTATAACTGAACACATGGGTGAGCCAATGACAATCAGTATATATATGCAGCCACCAATCAGCAGCTAGAACCTAGGTTCTTTGCTGCTCTTGAGCTTTCCTAGATAAACCTTTCAGCAAAGACGCAAATTATATAATAGAAGTAAATTGGAAAGTTGTTTAAAATTGTATTCTCTGTCTAAATCATAAATGTCTAATTATGACTTTACTGTCCCTTTAAACTGTCAAGTGATCATCATAGTAAAAAAAATATCCCCTTGCAGAAATTGATGGTGTCATTTTGTTGTGTTGTTGATGTCAAGGCTAATAAATCCATGTTTCTCTGAACCAATTAAAAAATATAGGGAAAAAAAAATTAAAAAAAATTGGGAGAACTGGATGAGTGTAAAAATGGATCATATTCTGTGACATTCCACATAGGATGATTTTTAGTAGAATTGCTTTATGTTTGGTGAGCTTTTAATACATATTTTGTGCTATACATTGTGTAAATTGGTTAAGCCACTTCTCTTGGATTTGTTTCAATTGTCTAATATTTTTATTGTTAAATATTTAATAACTTTGCAAAATTAAAAAAAATAATTTTGAAAAATGGTGCAAACTGACAAAAATAATACATTTTATCTTCAGTTATTCAATTTAACCAATAAGACCCTACCAATAAAACATCCGACCAGAACACAAGACATAAGGAAATTAGAAAGGCTTTGGCAAATTAATTTCAAATAAAGACACATGAAGAATAATCCAAAAATGTAGGAGGCAACGGTAAAATTCTAAGATCCATGTTTAACAGGCACATAGTATTTGTCTAACTCTTTAAAGAGACACTGACATCAAAATAAACTTTTAAGACATGCAGTTTTAAGACACTTTACAATTTACTTATATTATCAAATTTTGCTCCGTTTTTTTATATTCACACTATTTAGGGAACAAGATACAACTGAGAATGTGCACATGCTCACAGGGTTTACAATACTAGTCTGTGATTGGCTGATGTCTGTCACATGATACAGGGGGCTGGAAAATGGGAGAAAAAATAAATTTGTCAGGAAAAAAATCTACTGCTTATTTGAAATTCATAGTAGGTGTTAAATCATTGTCTTTTGATTATGCACTTGTTAATTATGCAATTCTACTACATTGAGTGGCTCTTTAATAAGACATCACATCTCTGAATATCCATACTTCCAAACATTTTCTGTAAGATTTGTGGAACATTGAGATTAGGGAACTTGTCGGTGGCGGCATATCTGTGTTTTATGGAATGAGCCCCAACACGAGGGACCAGACCATGGAATGTGATGGGCAATGCCAGGGCTGACAGGAGTAAGGTAGTGTTGTGGGTGGAACTTGGAGCAGTCCCCTAAAAAACAGATCTCCCAACCGTGACAATCTGGCATGATCAGGTATGGTTGCAAGGTCTGATGTAGTTCTTAGCCCAGCATTTAGGAATACAAAATCTGAAAAATATATTATCTTCAATGACTCATGTTTAAGGTAATAAAAATGTTACAGACCTCACAATCCCAACCCAAAAAAGTATATGCAGTAAGAGCAAATGTGGGAAATAACTGATGCAACTACTCACCAAGAGATAAATTATTGAGATGAAAATCATAAAACCACCTGCATAATCTGCAGGTTTGTGTAGGACTAAGACTTTCAAAAATATAATCTACCCATAAATTATCACGGATATTTTTAAGTTTAATTAATTTTAAATCAGTTTAACTTTACAATGACTTACTATAACGTCAATAAGATGACTAATCCAACTTGCTTAAAATGTATGACCAAGATCCTGTGTACTATGTGTGAGAGAACTAGCTTCAAAATGTCTGCATGAGAACAGGCAACTAAATGCTCTTCTATTCAATAAAAATAGGTTTATATGATTAAGTAACATAGAATATTAAAATATTACAGAGAATGCTTCCTGGTTTATATGGTATTTTAATTGACTTCAGAATTTGAGCGCACATCTCTCCTGCAGACTGTCTGGTTTCCATGGGTACCAGTAACGACTTTTTTATTATGAATGTGTTGATACAGGAGGTAGACTATCACCTGCACTTATATATAGGTTGCTAAAGGTCGCAATGACTTCTGAGGTCATGACAACTTAGTAGTCTGAACAATCCATGTGTAATCAAGGTATTTACCAGCCATCTGCCTAACATCAATGAAAAGACTGAGTAATATGAGATGCTGAGAGAAAGATGACTCATCGGATTTAAAACTAAATTTGGAAATTACATATTACATTAAAAAAAAACTTACATCCATATCAGAGTCTGAAACTAAAAAGCAGGACTCACTCTTAATGGAATTTTAAAACCTAGCGTCTGATCCCCCTAATGTACTGCACCCCAAGGCAGAACATAGAGTGATCTGAGATGTCATCGCAGAAAATGCAGCATGTCTGCAGAAAGAACAGGAACTGTTAGCACATTAACTTTTCAGTGCTGCTCCGCATTAGGCTGTTCTTTTTAAACATTGCTGTTCTCTGGCTGCATTGTATATGTTTTCCTTAACAGTGCATCCAGAGCAAAGTGCTGTTTGAAGACAGCAATCAAATATGCAGTAGTGCTGCAAAGCAGCAGTGCATTGATTGTTGTCTGGCTCTGAGATTTTTGCCAGCTCGTTCCCTAGCTTTTCAATGTCTGCAAAGCTGTTTTTTTCTGAATGTAAGATGTTCGTATGAGCAATGCACCTTTTTATTACTACATTTCTATGTTAGACTAAGAGAAAAGGAAACAAATTAATTCAAGAGACATTTTACAATTACATTTTTTGTCTGCAGCTAATTTGCAATGCAATTTTCAACTACTGCACTAGATTATACAACCTTAAATATTGCTTTATTTCTCCAGTTAACCAACACATTGCAATTGATCTGGTGCTTTAGTGTAACTGACAAATTTACAATTTTATTTTATTTAAAAATGACCTGCAGAAAAAATTTCACTAAAAAAATCTCATCGCAGAAAGTGAAAAAAAGTTTTGTCTCTGGGGTACTGCATGCAAGTGCTACTAAAATAAATAGCACCCCTTTATCCAGGACCTCTTAAAGGCACATTTAACCCAAATGCTGAATCACTTGAAAGTGATGCTGCATATCTGTAAAAAGCAAACTAGAAAATGACATGAACATCTCCATGAAAAAAGGAAGATATTGTATCTCAAAAATTCCTCAGTAGCCGCATCCTATTTTAAAGGAACTTTCAGTATCCAACTGTGATGCTTGTCTCTTGCCGGGGAGCATGCATATGGCACGTGCAGACACACCTCAGTCTAAGGACGTTTACTATAAAATCTTGTGGGATTAAGGTGAAATCTCACACGATCAAAGTAAAGCAGTTTTTTGCCATGCCTATGCCAGTAAAAAGAGTAGCTGAAGGATAGCTGCTCAAAAAGCACTTAATCTAGTTATCTGAGAAAATGTTCACGTAAAATAGCTTCCATTTTTACATAGGGCAGCGCTACAAATATGCTCACATACTCCTGGCAGCTTGACCTCCAGTCTGTCCACTATGTTACTGACAGCGACCTACCCCACAAGAGGGCTTGGCCAAAGTTGCATATCTATTTCACAGCTGTGAGGCATAGAAAGGATGCACAAGGCTAAATTTTAGGTGCAGCTGGTGGCTCCCTGGCACCTGGGTTTGTCGAGCCATGATTGATATATACATAATTTAATTGACTAGTATCTCTGGCAAATACAGTAATAAAAATGACATGCACTTATCCGTTACAGCATGTAATTGTAACACTAGCGATGCTGTAATGCTATGTGTTTAACTCCCACAAAGAATGCTTAAAGGACGAGTCAACACAGTAGATTTGCATAATCAACAAATGCAAGATAACAAGACAATGCAATAGCACTTAGTCTGAACTTCAAATGAGTAGTAGATTTTTTTTTCTGACAATTTTAAAAGTTATGTCTATTTCCACTCCCCCTGTACCATGTGACAGCCATCAGCCAATCACAAATGCATACACATAACATGGGACAGCTATCAGCCTTTCACAAATGCATACACGAACCATGTGACAGCCATCAGCCTTTCACAAATGCATACACATACCATGTGACAGCCATCAGCCATTCACAAATGCATACACGTACCATGTGACAGCCATCAGCCATTCACAAATGCATACACACTTATTCTTGCACATGCTCAGTAGGAGAAGGTGACTCAAAAAGTTTAAATATAAAAAGAATTTGCACATTTTGTTAATGGAAGTAAATTGGAAAGTTGTTTAAAATGGCATGCTCTATCTGAATAATGAAAGGTTAATTTTGATTGAGTGTCCCTTAACCCCTTAATGACCACAGCACTTTTCCATTTTCTGTCCGTTTGGGACCAAGGCTATTTTTACATTTCTGCGGTGTTTGCGTTTAGCTGTAATTTTCCTCTTACTCATTTACTGTAACCCCCCATATTATATACCGTTTTTCTCGTCATTAAATGGACTTTCTAAAGATACCATTATTTTCATCATATCTTATAATTTACTATAAAAAAATTATAAAAAATGGAAAAAAACACACTTTTTCTAACTTTGACCCCCAAAATCTGTTGCACATCTACAACCACCAAAAAACACCCATGCTAAAAAGTTTCTAAATTTTGTCCAGAGTTTAGAAATACCCAATGTTTACTTGTTCTTTGCTTTTTTGCAAGTTATAGGGCCATAAATATAAGTAGCACTTTGCTATTTCCAAACCATTTTTTTTTTTCAAAATTAGCGCTAATTACATTGGGACACTGATATCTTTCAGGAATCCCTGAATATCAATTGACATGTATATAATTTTTTTAGTAGACATCCCAAAGTATTGATCTAGGCCCATTTTGGTATATTTCATGCCACCATTTCACCGCCAAATGCGATCAAATACAAAAAAACGTTCACTTTTTCACAAATTTTTTCACAAACTTTTGGTTTCTCACTGAAATTATTTACAAACAGCTTGTGCAATTATGGCACAAATTCCACACCGAGGACGTGCAGGGTACGTCCTCAGGCGTTAACTGCCTTTTTTTTGAGGACGTACCCTGCACGTCCTCGGTCATTAAAGGGGTTAAAGTTCCGCTTAAAACCCACAGAGCACTGCTGGTCCTGAATGAAAACTCCCACTGATCCAATCAACACCTCTCGTTGCCCTCTTGACGGTGGTTACACACACAGCATTACAGTCTCATTAATGTTAAAGTTACATGCAGACAAGAGAATGTAATTTTAACACTATAATGGACCTTTAAATAGAGTAGAATTGCATAATCAACAAACACATAATAAACACATAATAAAGAGATAATAAAAAGACAAAGCAATTTCATTTACTCTAAATTTCAAATAAATACGTTTAAAAATTACTACCATTTCCCCCCTGTAAGTAAATATTTAGAAATGTATAAAAAAACAGAATTTATGTTTACCTGATAAATTACTTTCTCCAACGGTGTGTCCGGTCCACGGCGTCATCCTTACTTGTGGGATATTCTCTTCCCCAACAGGAAATGGCAAAGAGCCCAGCAAAGCTGGTCACATGATCCCTCCTAGGCTCCGCCTACCCCAGTCATTCGACCGACGTTAAGGAGGAATATTTGCATAGGAGAAACCATATGGTACCGTGGTGACTGTAGTTAAAGAAAATAAATTATCAGACCTGATTAAAAAAACCAGGGCGGGCCGTGGACCGGACACACCGTTGGAGAAAGTAATTTATCAGGTAAACATAAATTCTGTTTTCTCCAACATAGGTGTGTCCGGTCCACGGCGTCATCCTTACTTGTGGGAACCAATACCAAAGCTTTAGGACACGGATGAAGGGAGGGAGCAAATCAGGTCACCTAAATGGAAGGCACCACGGCTTGCAAAACCTTTCTCCCAAAAATAGCCTCAGAAGAAGCAAAAGTATCAAACTTGTAAAATTTGGTAAAAGTGTGCAGTGAAGACCAAGTCGCTGCCCTACATATCTGATCAACAGAAGCCTCGTTCTTGAAGGCCCATGTGGAAGCCACAGCCCTAGTGGAATGAGCTGTGATACTTTCGGGAGGCTGCCGTCCGGCAGTCTCGTAAGCCAATCTGATGATGCTTTTAATCCAAAAAGAGAGAGAGGTAGAAGTTGCTTTTTGACCTCTCCTTTTACCGGAATAAACAACAAACAAGGAAGATGTTTGTCTAAAATCCTTTGTAGCATCTAAATAGAATTTTAGAGCGCGAACAACATCCAAATTGTGCAACAAACGTTCCTTCTTTGAAACTGGTTTCGGACACAGAGAAGGTACGATAATCTCCTGGTTAATGTTTTTGTTAGAAACAACTTTTGGAAGAAAACCAGGTTTAGTACATAAAACCACCTTATCTGCATGGAACACCAGATAAGGAGGAGAACACTGCAGAGCAGATAATTCTGAAACTCTTCTAGCAGAAGAAATTGCAACTAAAAACAAAACTTTCCAAGATAATAACTTAATATCAACGGAATGCAAGGGTTCAAACGGAACCCCCTGAAGAACTGAAAGAACTAAATTGAGACTCCAAGGAGGAGTCAAAGGTTTGTAAACAGGCTTAATTCTAACCAGAGCCTGAACAAAGGCTTGAACATCTGGCACAGCGGCCAGCTTTTTGTGAAGTAACACAGACAAGGCAGAAATCTGTCCCTTCAGGGAACTTGCAGATAATCCTTTTTCCAATCCTTCTTGAAGGAAGGATAGAATCCTAGGAATCTTAACCTTGTCCCAAGGGAATCCTTTAGATTCACACCAACAGATATATTTTTTCCAAATTTTGTGGTAAATCTTTCTAGTTACAGGCTTTCTGGCCTGAACAAGAGTATCGATAACAGAATCTGAGAATCCTCGCTTCGATAAGATCAAGCGTTCAATCTCCAAGCAGTCAGCTGGAGTGAAACCAGATTCGGATGTTCGAACGGACCCTGAACAAGAAGGTCTCGTCTCAAAGGTAGCTTCCAAGGAGGAGCCGATGACATATTCACCAGATCTGCGTACCAAGTCCTGCGTGGCCACGCAGGAGCTATCAAGATCACCGACGCCCTCTCCTGATTGATCCTGGCTACCAGCCTGGGGATGAGAGGAAACGGCGGGAACACATAAGCTAGTTTGAAGGTCCAAGGTGCTACTAGTGCATCCACTAGAGCCGCCTTGGGATCCCTGGATCTGGACCCGTAGCAAGGAACTTTGAAGTTCTGACGAGAGGCCATCAGATCCATGTCTGGAATGCCCCACAGCTGAGTGACTTGGGCAAAGATTTCCGGATGGAGTTCCCACTCCCCCGGATGCAATGTCTGACGACTCAGAAAATCCGCTTCCCAATTTTCCACTCCTGGGATGTGGATAGCAGACAGGTGGCAGGAGTGAGACTCCGCCCATAGAATGATTTTGGTCACTTCTTCCATCGCCAGGGAACTCCTTGTTCCCCCCTGATGGTTGATGTACGCAACAGTTGTCATGTTGTCTGATTGAAACCGTATGAACTTGGCCCTCGCTAGCTGAGGCCAAGCCTTGAGAGCATTGAATATCGCTCTCAGTTCCAGAATATTTATCGGTAGAAGAGATTCTTCCCGAGACCAAAGACCCTGAGCTTTCAGGGATCCCCAGACCGCGCCCCAGCCCATCAGACTGGCGTCGGTCGTGACAATGACCCACTCTGGTCTGCGGAATGTCATCCCTCGTGACAGGTTGTCCAGGGACAGCCACCAACGGAGTGAGTCTCTGGTCCTCTGATTTACTTGTATCTTCGGAGACAAGTCTGTATAGTCCCCATTCCACTGACTGAGCATGCACAGTTGTAATGGTCTTAGATGAATGCGTGCAAAAGGAACTATGTCCATTGCCGCTACCATCAACCCGATCACTTCCATGCACTGAGCTATGGAAGGAAGAGGAACGGAATGAAGTATCCGACAAGAGTCTAGAAGTTTTGTTTTTCTGGCCTCTGTCAGAAAAATCCTCATTTCTAAGGAGTCTATTATTGTTCCCAAGAAGGGAACCCTTGTTGACGGAGATAGAGAACTCTTTTCCACGTTCACTTTCCATCCGTGAGATCTGAGAAAGGCCAGGACAATGTCCGTGTGAGCCTTTGCTTGAGGAAGGGACGACGCTTGAATCAGAATGTCGTCCAAGTAAGGTACTACAGCAATGCCCCTTGGTCTTAGCACAGCTAGAAGGGACCCTAGTACCTTTGTGAAAATCCTTGGAGCAGTGGCTAATCCGAAAGGAAGCGCCACGAACTGGTAATGTTTGTCCAGGAATGCGAACCTCAGGAACCGATGATGTTCCTTGTGGATAGGAATATGTAGATACGCATCCTTTAAATCCACCGTGGTCATGAATTGACCTTCCTGATGGAAGGAAGAATAGTTCGAATGGTTTCCATCTTGAACGATGGAACCTTGAGAAACTTGTTTAAGATCTTGAGATCTAAGATTGGTCTGAACGTTCCCTCTTTTTTGGGAACTATAAACAGATTGGAGTAGAACCCCATCCCTTGTTCTCTTAATGGAACGGGATGAATCACTCCCATTTTTAACAGGTCTTCTACACAATGTAAGAATGCCTGTCTTTTTATGTGGTCTGAAGACAACTGAGACCTGTGGAACCTCCCCCTTGGGGGAAGTCCCTTGAATTCCAGAAGATAACCTTGGGAGACTATTTCTAGCGCCCAAGGATCCAGAACATCTCTTGCCCAAGCCTGAGCGAAGAGAGAGAGTCTGCCCCCCACCAGATCCGGTCCCGGATCGGGGGCCAACATTTCATGCTGTCTTGGTAGCAGTGGCAGGTTTCTTGGCCTGCTTTCCCTTGTTCCAGCCTTGCATTGGTCTCCAAGCTGGCTTGGCTTGAGAAGTATTACCCTCTTGCTTAGAGGACGTAGCACTTTGGGCTGGTCCGTTTCTACGAAAGGGACGAAAATTAGGTTTATTCTTTGCCTTGAAAGGCCGATCCTGAGGAAGGGCGTGGCCCTTACCCCCAGTGATATCCGAGATAATCTCTTTCAAGTCAGGGCCAAACAGCGTTTTCCCCTTGAAAGGAATGTTAAGTAACTTGTTCTTGGAAGACGCATCAGCCGACCAAGATTTCAACCAAAGCGCTCTGCGCGCCACAATAGCAAACCCAGAATTCTTAGCCGCTAACCTAGCCAATTGCAAAGTGGCGTCTAGGGTGAAAGAATTAGCCAATTTGAGAGCATTGATTCTGTCCATAATCTCCTCATAAGGAGGAGAATCACTGTCGACCGCCTTTATCAGCTCATCGAACCAGAAACATGCGGCTGTAGCGACAGGGACAATGCATGAAATTGGTTGTAGAAGGTAACCCTGCTGAACAAACATCTTTTTAAGCAAACCTTCTAATTTTTTATCCATAGGATCTTTGAAAGCACAACTATCCTCTATGGGTATAGTGGTGCGTTTGTTTAAAGTGGAAACCGCTCCCTCGACCTTGGGGACTGTCTGCCATAAGTCCTTTCTGGGGTCGACCATAGGAAACAATTTTTTAAATATGGGGGGAGGGACGAAAGGAATACCGGGCCTTTCCCATTCCTTATTAACAATGTCCGCCACCCGCTTGGGTATAGGAAAAGCTTCTGGGAGCCCCGGCACCTCTAGGAACTTGTCCATTTTACATAGTTTCTCTGGGATGACCAACTTGTCACAATCATCCAGAGTGGATAATACCTCCTTAAGCAGAATGCGGAGATGTTCCAACTTAAATTTAAATGCAATCACATCAGGTTCAGCTTGTTGAGAAATGTTCCCTGAATCAGTAATTTCTCCCTCAGACAAAACCTCCCTGGCCCCATCAGACTGAGTTAGGGGCCCTTCAGAAATATTAATATCAGCGTCGTCATGCTCTTCAGTATCTAAAACAGAGCAGTCGCGCTTACGCTGATAAGTGTTCATTTTGGCTAAAATGTTTTTGACAGAATTATCCATTACAGCCGTTAATTGTTGCATAGTAAGGAGTATTGGCGCGCTAGATGTACTAGGGGCCTCCTGAGTGGGCAAGACTCGTGTAGACGAAGGAGGGAATGATGCAGTACCATGCTTACTCCCCTCACTTGAGGAATCATCTTGGGCATCATTGTCATTGTCACATAAATCACATTTATTTAAATGAATAGGAATTCTGGCTTCCCCACATTCAGAACACAGTCTATCTGGTAGTTCAGACATGTTAAACAGGCATAAACTTGATAACAAGTACAAAAAACGTTTTAAAATAAAACCGTTACTGTCACTTTAAATTTTAAACTGAACACACTTTATTACTGCAAATGCGAAAAAACATGAAGGAATTGTTCAAAATTCACCAAATTTTCACCACAGTGTCTTAAAGCCTTAAAAGTATTGCACACCAAATTTGGAAGCTTTAACCCTTAAAATAACGGAACCGGAGCCGTTTTGAACTTTAACCCCTTACAGTCCCTGGTATCTGCTTTGCTGAGACCCAACCAAGCCCCAAGGGGAATACGATACCAAATGACGCCTTCAGAAAGTCTTTTCTAAGTATCAGAGCTCCTCTCACATGCGACTGCATGCCATGCCTCTCAAAAACAAGTGCGCAACACCGGCGCGAAAATGAGGCTCTGCCTATGCTTTGGGAAAGCCCCTAAAGAATAAGGTGTCTAAAACAGTGCCTGCCGATATTATTATATCAAAATACCCAGATAAAATGATTCCTCAAGGCTAAATATGTGTTAATAATCAATCGATTTAGCCCAAAAAAAGTCTACAGTCTTAATAAGCCCTTTTTGAAGCCCTTATTTACAATCGTAATAAACATGGCTTACCGGATCCCAGAGGGAAAATGACAGCTTCCAGCATTACATCGTCTTGTTAGAATGTGTCATACCTCAAGCAGCAAGAGACTGCTCACTGTTCCCCCAACTGAAGTTAATTGCTCTCAACAGTCCTGTGTGGAACAGCCATGGATTTTAGTGACGGTTGCTAAAATCATTTTCCTCATACAAACAGAAATCTTCATCTCTTTTCTGTTTCTGAGTAAATAGTACATACCAGCACTATTTCAAATTAACAAACTCTTGATTGAATAATAAAAACTACAGTTAAACAATAAAAAACTCTAAGCCATCTCCGTGGAGATGTTGCCTGTACAACGGCAAAGAGAATGACTGGGGTAGGCGGAGCCTAGGAGGGATCATGTGACCAGCTTTGCTGGGCTCTTTGCCATTTCCTGTTGGGGAAGAGAATATCCCACAAGTAAGGATGACGCCGTGGACCGGACACACCTATGTTGGAGAAAATTAAAACAATTCAATGCAGCATAGTATCATATTATCACAAAGCAAATGCATATACTGTATACAGAAGAAATAATAAAAGCAGAGTCGCCACACTAAGCTTTAAACAATAAATAGAAAAGTGGTTTAAAAAGCATTCAAGTGGAGAGGTAAAGAAAAACTGCTTGCCTGGCCAGGTCTGTATTCCTCCCCACCGTTTTAGGGCCCCTCCCCTTCCTCACCTGAAGGGGAGAAAGGGGAGGAGCCCTGAATCGCGTAGTGAGCATATATATATATATATTCATATAGCTATAGATATATAGTTTACAAAAATATAATCATATATATATAGGAATATATATTTAAAAGGAACAGTAAACCCACAAACTAATCTTGTATAATTCTGCACATAGTGCAGAATTATATAACATTAGATTAGCGCCAAGTTTATAAAACAAAAGATTGCAGATATATTATATTTCAAAATGCAATTTTACTGATCGCCGCTCCTGACTCTACTGAGTGGGTCTTAATTTGCATAAGCGCATCGCGGGCACGCTGTCTAGTCACAGCGCCATTAAACTGAATGTAGCTCGCTCCCGCTACCAGACCAGAGCGATGCACTTATGCAAATTAAGACCCGCTCAGTAAAGTCAGGAGCAGCGGTCAGTAACATTGCATTTTGAAATATAATATCTCTGTAATCTTTTGTTTTATAAACTTGGCGCTAAGCTAATGTTATATAATTCTGCACTATGTTTTCCCCATAGAAGCCAATGGAGCAAAAAAAAGTGGATTAAAAAAAACCTAACACCCTAATCGCGTGTAAACCCGATCACATATTCTCAAGTGTACTAACCCCAGATGAAAAATATGAATATTTCACATTCCATCTATTTATTCATAAATATATATTTCTACTTATATCTTATAGTATTTTGGTACAATATGTATCTATAACTATATGTATAGATGATTATATATATACTGTATATATATATATATATATATATATATATATATGTATAGATCTATATAGATCTATATAGGAATAAATCTATTTATAAATACTAAGAACTTAATCCCCTATGTGAAGAACATTGGAATGTCACATATGTACAGTAAATGCATAGTTAAAACCATTATTTAATATGAATATTGCATAAATATGATTTTTCATGTTTTCATCTATTTGATTGCAATGGGGTCCAATGCCCTTACATATATGTCTAGATACGTATACATATGTATTTATGTGTTTATATGTGTATATATGTCTGTAAATACATGTATACAAACATAAATACATATGTATACACATATAAACATATAAACATATATATGTAAGTATCTCTATGTTAAAGACCATTGTCTGCCTTTTTTTTTCTAACACCTGAGACCTCATATCTTCGAGCCCTTATAACTTTTTTTGTGCAATTTTTTTTTATATTTTTACTAGATATTGTTTTTATGAGTGTAACTGTACTTTTAAATGTATTTTTGATGTGTTTTGTCACACTTGTTTCGCAAAACAGTTAACCAGAGCTCTGAGGATGCGATAATCATTCTAGTGTAAATCCCGATTGCGCTCACACATTTGCGTTTACTTTCAACTTGTAATACAATCGCTAAACCAGACGCGCACAAACACCCGCGATAAACCCCTTTTTAACTTTTAGCACTCCACTCGTAATCTGGCCCAATATTTGCTAATGTACCTGAATGTAACACATTTATTCCAAAGATTATGATTTACCCAAATCACAGGCTACTGTATTTCTGATTTTGATTATTCATTATATATAGGGAAAATGTGTTTCTGATGTTCTTGTATAGGCTCAGCATCTAATATGCTGTTTACAAGCTAAGAATTCCGCTAGCAGCCCGTGTTGTTTAACCCTTACCTGCACTATGAGTGCTTGTCAGGGGAGACAGAGGATATTCGTGTAAACTGGTTAATTGCAGGAAATGGGGAGAGCATAAAACACTGGGCTGAAGAAGTCCTATTGGTGGCTCTGTTCAAACTTTTATTTATTGCTCTTTTGTGCTTTTGTTTAGAGGACAATTCGTCTAAATACTTCCTTTGAACTAATTACAA
This sequence comes from Bombina bombina, assembly GCF_027579735.1. NCBI lineage: Eukaryota > Metazoa > Chordata > Amphibia > Anura > Bombinatoridae > Bombina > Bombina bombina. The sequence continues at coordinate 163,846,631 of NC_069502.1, forward strand.
AGGCTTTCAAGTCTCAGACTGGTCTGGATATAACTTGGCATTTGGTGCCTCTCAGTATAATGCTGAAAAAAAAAGTCAAGACTTTTTTGAATAATAAAATAATAAAACAGGGTTGTTATTACTTATTTTCTCAAACTGTTACGTGTTTTTACACTGCAGACACACTTAATGTACATTGTATGTTAATGTGTAATTTCTGACTGGGTATTGAAAGCGTTATGGCAACTGAGGGGGCTAAAACACTGCAAAAATCATACAAGTTATCAACAATCACACACAAGACAAGGGAATTCTACTATTGTATTGATTTAAAGAAACATTAAACTAAAATGTATTTCTTCTTATTTTTTTTTTAAGTATGTATAGGGAAAATAATACATCTTTTACAGTCCAAGGACATACCACTAGTAAATCCTCTCAAGTATTGTTTATTGTATCACCCTAATGCCATTTAGGGAGAGGTATAAATGAGCGTGTGCACTGATGAAGTCATCAGTGTGTAGAATGTTTGCAGGGTTAGGAATCCGTGTACTGTAGTGCGCACTCAAACTATTCTTAACTAGAAGAAAATGTTCTCAATTTTCAGAGTTAAAGGGACTTAAAAGTGTAAAAAGAAAATGCTGTAATATGCTCAAACATTATTTAACTATTATTGACCCACAGGTTGATTTGTGCTGCAGTGTGAGAGGTGAAATCGATGGGGTGCTATGGGCTGAGTGAGCAGGGTCAGACTGGGAATAAAAAGCTCCCCTCAAAAAATATGAAGACTAGCCCTGTTTTCTGTTGAGTCCGTAGAATGCACACGCCCAATTATTCTCAAGCGGATTCCTGGGATACTCACTTAAAATTTTAAAATTAAATTATATTAGTTTGTGATAAACAAATGCCAGATTGTTGTAATATAGGTAACCTGCAACACAATTTCTTCCATGCAAGATCCAAGATGGTCGGGAGGTCGTCAGAACGATATTAAAGGGATAGGAAAATCAAAATTAAACTTGCATGATTCAGATAGAGCATGTCATTTTAAGACACTTTAAAATTCACTTATATTTCCAAATGTGCTTCGTTCTCTTGGTATCCCTTGTTTAAAAAGAATAAACACATATCCTACACTAATTGGAGCTGCTGCTGATTGGTGCCTGCCCACATTTCTCTCTTGTGATTGGCTTACTAGATGTGTTCAGCTAGCTGCCAATAGTGCAATGCTGATAATGAAGCAAATTTGATAATATAAGTAATTTTAAAAGTTGTTTAAAGTTGTATGTTCTATCAATCTCAAGAAAGAAAATGTTGGAAGTTCCTGTCCCTTTAACTTGTAAGTATGAAGAGTTAGAGCAATATTACTGAATAAATCAAATTTGCTTTTCTGCGTAAACAACTGTATCAATTCCATTCATACACACATTATAACCTCAGGTAAAAACAGAATTTATGTTTACCTGATAAATTACTTTCTCCAACGGTGTGTCCGGTCCACGGCGTCATCCTTACTTGTGGGGATATTCTCCTCCCCAACAGGAAATGGCAAAGAGCCCAGCAAAGCTGGTCACATGATCCCTCCTAGGCTCCGCCTACCCCAGTCATTCGACCGACGTTAAGGAGGAATATTTGCATAGGAGAAACCATATGGTACCGTGGTGACTGTAGTTAAAGAAAATAAATTATCAGACCTGATTAAAAAAACCAGGGCGGGCCGTGGACCGGACACACCGTTGGAGAAAGTAATTTATCAGGTAAACATAAATTCTGTTTTCTCCAACATTGGTGTGTCCGGTCCACGGCGTCATCCTTACTTGTGGGAACCAATACCAAAGCTTTAGGACACGGATGAAGGGAGGGAGCAAATCAGGTCACCTAAATGGAAGGCACCACGGCTTGCAAAACCTTTCTCCCAAAAATAGCCTCAGAAGAAGCAAAAGTATCAAACTTGTAAAATTTGGTAAAAGTGTGCAGTGAAGACCAAGTCGCTGCCCTACATATCTGATCAACAGAAGCCTCGTTCTTGAAGGCCCATGTGGAAGCCACAGCCCTAGTGGAATGAGCTGTGATTCTTTCGGGAGGCTGCCGTCCGGCAGTCTCGTAAGCCAATCTGATGATGCTTTTAATCCAAAAAGAGAGAGAGGTAGAAGTTGCTTTTTGACCTCTCCTTTTACCAGAATAAACAACAAACAAGGAAGATGTTTGTCTAAAATCCTTTGTAGCATCTAAATAGAATTTTAGAGCGCGAACAACATCCAAATTGTGCAACAAACGTTCCTTCTTTGAAACTGGTTTCGGACACAGAGAAGGTACGATAATCTCCTGGTTAATGTTTTTGTTAGAAACAACTTTTGGAAGAAAACCAGGTTTAGTACGTAAAACCACCTTATCTGCATGGAACACCAGATAAGGAGGAGAACACTGCAGAGCAGATAATTCTGAAACTCTTCTAGCAGAAGAGATTGCAACCAAAAACAAAACTTTCCAAGATAATAACTTAATATCAACGGAATGTAAGGGTTCAAACGGAACCCCCTGAAGAACTGAAAGAACTAAATTGAGACTCCAAGGAGGAGTCAAAGGTTTGTAAACAGGCTTAATTCTAACCAGAGCCTGAACAAAGGCTTGAACATCTGGCACAGCTGCCAGCTTTTTGTGAAGTAACACAGACAAGGCAGAAATCTGTCCCTTCAGGGAACTTGCAGATAATCCTTTTTCCAATCCTTCTTGAAGGAAGGATAGAATCTTAGGAATCTTAACCTTGTCCCAAGGGAATCCTTTAGATTCACACCAACAGATATATTTTTTCCAAATTTTGTGGTAAATCTTTCTAGTTACAGGCTTTCTGGCCTGAACAAGAGTATCGATAACAGAATCTGAGAACCCTCGCTTCGATAAGATCAAGCGTTCAATCTCCAAGCAGTCAGCTGGAGTGAAACCAGGTTCGGATGTTCGAACGGACCCTGAACAAGAAGGTCTCGTCTCAAAGGTAGCTTCCAAGGTGGAGCCGATGACATATTCACCAGATCTGCATACCAAGTCCTGCGTGGCCACGCAGGAGCTATCAAGATCACCGACGCCCTCTCCTGATTGATCCTGGCTACCAGCCTGGGGATGAGAGGGAACGGCGGGAACACATAAGCTAGTTTGAAGGTCCAAGGTGCTACTAGTGCATCCACTAGAGCCGCCTTGGGATCCCTGGATCTGGACCCGTAGCAAGGAACTTTGAAGTTCTGACGAGAGGCCATCAGATCCATGTCTGGAATGCCCCACAGCTGAGTGACTTGGGCAAAGATTTCCGGATGGAGTTCCCACTCCCCCGGATGCAATGTCTGACGACTCAGAAAATCCGCTTCCCAATTTTCCACTCCTGGGATGTGGATAGCGGACAGGTGGCAGGAGTGAGACTCCGCCCATAGAATGATCTTGGTCACTTCTTCCATCGCTAGGGAACTCCTTGTTCCCCCCTGATGGTTGATGTACGCAACAGTTGTCATGTTGTCTGATTGAAACCGTATGAACTTGGCCCTCGCTAGCTGAGGCCAAGCCTTGAGAGCATTGAATATCGCTCTCAGTTCCAGAATATTTATCGGTAGAAGAGATTCTTCCCGAGACCAAAGACCCTGAGCTTTCAGGGATCCCCAGACCGCGCCCCAGCCCATCAGACTGGCGTCGGTCGTGACAATGACCCACTCTGGTCTGCGGAATGTCATCCCTTGTGACAGGTTGTCCAGGGACAGCCACCAACGGAGTGAGTCTCTGGTCCTCTGATTTACTTGTATCTTCGGAGACAAGTCTGTATAATCCCCATTCCACTGACTGAGCATGCACAGTTGTAATGGTCTTAGATGAATGCGCGCAAAAGGAACTATGTCCATAGCCGCTACCATCAACCCGATCACTTCCATGCACTGAGCTATGGAAGGAAGAGGAACGGAATGAAGTATCCGACAAGAGTCTAGAAGCTTTGATTTTCTGGCCTCTGTCAGAAATATCCTCATTTCTAAGGAGTCTATTATTGTTCCCAAGAAGGGAACCCTTGTTGACGGAGATAGAGAACTCTTTTCCACGTTCACTTTCCATCCGTGAGATCTGAGAAAGGCCAGGACGATGTCCGTGTGAGCCTTTGCTTGAGGAAGGGACGACGCTTGAATCAGAATGTCGTCCAAGTAAGGTACTACAGCAATGCCCCTTGGTCTTAGCACAGCTAGAAGGGACCCTAGTACCTTTGTGAAAATCCTTGGAGCAGTGGCTAATCCGAAAGGAAGCGCCACGAACTGGTAATGCTTGTCCAGGAATGCGAACCTTAGGAACCGATGATGTTCCTTGTGGATAGGAATATGTAGATACGCATCCTTTAAATCCACCGTGGTCATGAATTGACCTTCCTGGATGGAAGGAATAATAGTTCGAATGGTTTCCATCTTGAACGATGGAACCTTGAGAAACTTGTTTAAGATCTTGAGATCTAAGATTGGTCTGAACGTTCCCTCTTTTTTGGGAACTATGAACAGATTGGAGTAGAACCCCATCCCTTGTTCTCTTAATGGAACAGGATGAATCACTCCCATTTTTAACAGGTCTTCTACACAATGTAAGAATGCCTGTCTTTTTATGTGGTCTGAAGACAACTGAGACCTGTGGAACCTCCCCCTTGGGGGAAGTCCCTTGAATTCCAGAAGATAACCTTGGGAGACTATTTCTAGCGCCCAAGGATCCAGAACATCTCTTGCCCAAGCCTGAGCGAAGAGAGAGAGTCTGCCCCCCACCAGATCCGGTCCCGGATCGGGGGCCAACATTTCATGCAGTCTTGGTAGCAGTGGCAGGTTTCTTGGACTGCTTTCCCTTGTTCCAGCCTTGCATTGGTCTCCAAGCTGGCTTGGCTTGAGAAGTATTACCCTCTTGCTTAGAGGACGTAGCACCTCGGGCTGGTCCGTCTCTACGAAAGGGACGAAAATTAGGTTTATTTTTTGCCTTGAAAGGCCGATCCTGAGGAAGGGCGTGGCCCTTACCCCCAGTGATATCAGAGATAATCTCTTTCAAGTCAGGGCCAAACAGCGTTTTCCCCTTGAAAGGAATGTTAAGTAGCTTGTTCTTGGAAGACGCATCAGCCGACCAAGATTTCAACCAAAGCGCTCTGCGCGCCACAATAGCAAACCCAGAATTCTTAGCCGCTAACCTAGCCAATTGCAAAGTGGCGTCTAGGGTGAAAGAATTAGCCAATTTGAGAGCATTGATTCTGTCCATAATCTCCTCATAAGGAGGAGAATCACTATCGACCGCCTTTATCAGCTCATCGAACCAGAAACATGCGGCTGTAGCGACAGGGACAATGCATGCAATTGGTTGTAGAAGGTAACCCTGCTGAACAAACATCTTTTTAAGCAAACCTTCTAATTTTTTATCCATAGGATCTTTGAAAGCACAACTATCCTCTATGGGTATAGTGGTGCGTTTGTTTAAAGTGGAAACCGCTCCCTCGACCTTGGGGACTGTCTGCCATAAGTCCTTTCTGGGGTCGACCAAAGGAAACAATTTTTTAAATATGGGGGGAGGGACGAAAGGAATACCGGGCCTTTCCCATTCTTTATTAACAATGTCCGCCACCCGCTTGGGTATAGGAAAAGCTTCTGGGAGCCCCGGCACCTCTAGGAACTTGTCCATTTTACATAGCTTCTCTGGGATGACCAACTTGTCACAATCATCCAGAGTGGATAATACCTCCTTAAGCAGAATGCGGAGATGTTCCAACTTAAATTTAAATGCAATCACATCAGGTTCAGCCTGTTGAGAAATGTTCCCTGAATCAGTAATTTCTCCCTCAGACAAAACCTCCCTGGCCCCATCAGACTGGGTTAGGGGCCCTTCAGAGATATTAGTATCAGCGTTGCCATGCTCTTCAGTATCTAAAACAGAGCAGCCGCGCTTACGCTGACAAGTGTTCATTTGGGCTAAAATGTTTTTGACAGAATTATCCATTACAGCCGTTAATTGTTGCATAGTAAGGAGTATTGGCGCGCTAGATGTACTAGGGGCCTCCTGAGTGGGCAAGACTCGTGTAGACGAAGGAGGGAATGATGCAGTACCATGCTTACTCCCCTCACTTGAGGAATCATCTTGGGCATCATTGTCATTATCACATAAATCACATTTATTTAAATGAATAGGAATTCTGGCTTCCCCACATTCAGAACACAGTCTATCTGGTAGTTCAGACATGTTAAACAGGCATAAACTTGATAACAAAGTACAAAAAACGTTTTTAAATAAAACCGTTACTGTCACTTTAAATTTTAAACTGAACACACTTTATTACTGCAATTGCGAAAAAACATGAAGGAATTGTACAAAATTCACCAAATTTTCACCACAGTGTCTTAAAGCCTTAAAAGTATTGCACACCAAATTTGGAAGCTTTAACCCTTAAAATAACGGAACCGGAGCCGTTTTAAACTTTAACCCCTTTACAGTCCCTGGTATCTGCTTTGCTGAGACCCAACCAAGCCCAAAGGGGAATACGATACCAAATGACGCCTTCAGAAAGTCTTTTCTAAGTATCAGAGCTCCACACACATGCGACTGCATGCCATGCCTCTCAAAAACAAGTGCGCCACACCGGCGCGAAAATGAGGCTCTGCTTATGCTATGGGAAAGCCCCTAAGGAATAAGGTGTCTAATACAGTGCCTGCCGATATTCTTATATCAAAATACCCAGATAAAATGATTCCTCAAGGCTAAATATGTGTTAATAATGAATCGATTTAGCCCAGAAAAGTCTACAGTCTTAATAAGCCCTTGTGAAGCCCTTATTTATGATCGTAATAAACATGGCTTACCGGATCCCATAGGGAAAATGACAGCTTCCAGCATTACATCGTCTTGTTAGAATGTGTCATACCTCAAGCAGCAAGAGACTGCATACTGTTCCCCCAACTGAAGTTAGTAGCTCTCAACAGTCCTGTGTGGAACAGCCATGGATTTTAGTTACGGTTGCTAAAATCATTTTCCTCATACAAACAGAAATCTTCATCTCTTTTCTGTTTCTGAGTAAATAGTACATACCAGCACTATTTCAAAATAACAAACTCTTGATTGAATAATAAAAACTACAGTTAAACACTAAAAAACTCTAAGCCATCTCCGTGGAGATGTTGCCTGTACAACGGCAAAGAGAATGACTGGGGTAGGCGGAGCCTAGGAGGGATCATGTGACCAGCTTTGCTGGGCTCTTTGCCATTTCCTGTTGGGGAGGAGAATATCCCCACAAGTAAGGATGACGCCGTGGACCGGACACACCTATGTTGGAGAAACTCCTGATAAACATTCTGGAGAGGGGAACTACAAATTTCTGTGAAAACGGATTCCACCATATTCAAAAAATCTGTTATTTCAAAAAAATAAATAGGGCTTCTCCTTTTCTTGCACTAATATCAAAAGTAATGTGAGTCAAAGTGGTTTCTTTCTATACCCATTGTCATAGCACTGTGTAATATGAGGCCACTTTATAAATAAATAATAATCATTTTGCACACTTTTATAAAATAGATCTATAATGTCCATTTTAGTCTCATTTTGCCATTTCAGTCTGTTCTGTATGGACAGAAGGAAGTTTGAAACGTTGACAATATATAACATTAAAGACTTACCTAGCAGGGCATTTCTTCCATTATCATCTGGTAAAAACCTCTTGTCTACTGCGCACACTAAAATATGATCAGGCAAACTTGGTGACTTGGCTCCAACAAGTAAAAAACCAGGAGGCACTTCAAGCTGATCAGCGGAAATAGAGGCAAACCTCAGGTCTTTACCAGCCTGACAAAAGCCTGGAAAAAAAAGTATTTGGCCAAATAAAACAAGGTCCAGTAGATTGTAAACTTTCAAAATCTGAGCTCTCTTAGCTTGTTAAACAGTAAATCAAAGTGTATATATATATATATATATATATATATATGTGTGTGTGTGTGTGTGTTAAAGGATATTGGCTTAGACTAAGTAATAATTATAACAGCAACTTATATAGCTCTTTTCTCTGGGTTGGACTGCCCGCCTCAAGACATCTTTTGTTCTATCCAGCAAGAATAATTAAAGGTTAAAAAAAAAAAACATACAAAAGTTTTAGAATTACAATTATCCCTTCACTACAAACATTTTAAACAATTAATATTTTATAAAAATAAAATAAAAATAAAAAAAGCCCTAAACTGCATACTGTCTGCCAGTACTTAAGATGGTGGTGACCAGTGTGCTTTTGCAACAATCTGTCTTATGACTGCAGTAGTTGTGTGTAAATAATTTCAGTAAGAAACCAAAAGTTTGCAAAAAAGTTAATGATGTTTTTGTATGATCGTATTTGGCGGCAAAATAGTTTCATGAAATGAGCCAAAATGGGCCTAGGTCTGTTTAAATGGAGTGATAGCAAAAAATTCTCTACTACTTTGGCCAAGTGTTCCTTCAGGTAGTTAAGGGTTAATTTCTCACAAACGGTGAGCAGTAAAGATGTTGTAATGCACTTTACTTATTTATTTTGCCTGTTTGTCCAGTAATTTACTTCTGATAATTAAAGGGGCAGTCCACACAAAAATTGTTATTGTTTAAAAAGATAGATAATGCCTTTACTACCCATTTCCCAATCATTTTTGAGTTGAACAAAAATTCAATAAAAAACAGTTTTGTCTGCCGTCTTGCAATCGATTAACTAGGTAAGTGCAATATTGTTAAATGCATTAATGTGCTAAAACTGTTTTTCAACAGCCAAACACAATCCACCACTTGCCTTACTAGGAGACAACCTGGAATTAGACAACACTAACCACTGTCCTTTTGTGGGCAAATGTTACATTGTTTTGCAGTTTTTTATCTGATCATCAATGCTTAGTGACATATATGTTAAAGACTTAACTTGTGAAGTCTGCAATGTGCATTTCCAGTTCTTAGAAGTGGGAAAACCCCACATTTTCAAAATTAACTTACAGAACCAAATACATGATGAAAGTATATTGCACTATCTATAATTAGCTATTTTATATTATAATTAGGGTTGCACCGATACCATTTTTTTTATGACTGAGTACAAGTACCGATACTTGTTTTCAAATTCTCGCCGATACCAATTACCAATACTTTTTTTTAATGTCATGTGACAGTTTACCAAGCACTATACAGACTAATTATTTAAGATTCCTTCTTTATAATTATAAAAGGCTGTAATTCAGAAGACATTATGAAATAATAAAAAAGTTCACTGAACATGTTTATAAATAAAAAAATATTACAATAAAATATTACATTTAAATGGGTGATGCAATTGGGTTGTAGGGCTGTTATATAACATCAATCTGACATTTGTATGGAGGTTCGACTAAGTTTAACAGTCTTTCACTTTCCACACTACTGCATGGGGCAGAAAGATATTTTTGGGCCATTTTAGCCAGAGCTGGAAATCTGTTTATTAACTGCCCAGTACTTCAGGGGTTTGTCTGAACGAGGTACAGTGATTTCTCCTACAATAATACAAATAACAGCAATTTGTATTGGCAGAACAGTAGTAAACAATTTTTAGTTTAGTCTCCACTCCAGTTTAAAATGAAATGGGAACATGCAGTTTGAAAAAACGCCACAAGATAGCATATGGGTAGGAAGTGGAGGTATCGGTTTAAGTATCGGTGCATTTGCACGAGTACAAGTACTCATGCAAATACTTGGTATCGGTACAAATACCGATACTAGTATCGGTATCGGTGCATCCCTAATTATAATATAAATGTGCTACATGTTCCGTTAAAGGGATACTAAACCCAAATTATTTCTTTAATGATTCAGATTGAACATTCAATTTTAAGCAACTTTCTAATTTATTCCTATTATAATTTTTTTCTTCGTTCTCTTGCTGTCTTTATTTGAAAAGCAAGAATGTAAGCTTAGGAGCCGGCCTATTTTTGGTCCAGAACCTGGGTTTGCGCTTGCTGATTGGTGGCTAAATGTATGCTCTATCTAAATCATAAAAGAAAAAAATTGGGTTTAGTATCCCTTTAATGTTGTTATGGACATAGACATTTGACTTACCATCAGTAGAGCAGCATCCTTCTGGTGGTGGTTTGCTCTGATATGACAGAGGTGGGCTATTCGATCCAGAGCCTTCGTCATCTTCCTCATCATCCTCATCATTTTCAAGTCTTCCACCTAAAAAGAACATATTTAGCAAATTAACAAAGACAAACAAGTGCTGTTGAGAAAAAAACACCAAATACACCATCAGATATGGAAATAATGATGGCACCAGCAGAATTATCATTGTTTTATATATTGAATATAATTGTATATTCTTTTAGTCATAACATAGTCCTACATCCTCTCTCTAATTATTAAAAATGTTGTAAAATGGTATATAAATACATTTGTAATGATAAGACGAGTACTTCTACTGCTGTATCTACTAATACTAATAATAATTATTATTATTGCTATAATTAATATTAATTTGTATAACAACAAAAAAATCACTCTTTATTTTAAATCACAAACTGGCATTTTCTTCCTATATCATAAATATTCTAAATATTGTTGTGAAAACATTTAAACATTTGCATATCAAACCAACAAGAATAAATTATATAAACCATCACAACAATAATTCTAATACTGCAGCATAATCAATGAGTTGTAATTAAGTATACTAATATTCTGAGGAAAAGAATATACACTTAGGTCTCTATTTATCATAGTCTGGCGGACCTGATCCGACAGTGCGGATCAGGACCGCCAGACCTCGCTGAATACGGAGAGCAATACGCTCTCCGTATTCAGCATTGCAGGCTCGCCAGAAAGACGGGACATCAAGCTCCATTCGGAGCTTGATAGATTGGCCCCTTAATATTTTCAATTAGCAGGAAACACCCATGATTATAGGGAGGTGCATGCAATGTATTTAGTACCCCCTTTATTAAAGGGACACGAAACCCCAAAACATTCTTTCATGATTCAGATAGAGAATACAATTTTAACCCCTTAGTGACCAGACCACTTTTCAATTTGTTGACCGTCTGGGACCAAGGCTATTTTTGCATTTCTGTGGTGTTTGTGTTTAGCTGTAATTTACTTATTTACTGTACCCACACATATTATATACCGTTTTTCTCGCCATTAAATGGACTTTCTAAAGATACCATTATTTTCATCATATCTTATAATTTGCTATAAAAAAAAATACAAAATATGAGGAAAAAAATGGAAAAAAACACACTTTTTCTAACTTTGACCCCCAAAATCTGTTACACATCTACAACCACCAAAAAGCACCCATGCTAAATAGTTTCTAAATTTTGTCCTGAGTTTAGAAATACCCAATGTTTACATGTTCTTTGCTTTTTTTGCAAGTTATAGGGCAATAAATACAAGTAGCACTTTGCTATTTCCAAACCAAAATTAGCGATATGTATTGATCTAGGCCCATTTTGGTATATTTCATGCCACCATTTCACCGCCAAATACGATTAAATAAAAAAAAATGTTCACTTTTTCACAAATATTTTCACAAAATTTAGGTTTCTCACTGAAATTATTTACAAACAACTTATGCAATTATGGCATAAATGGTTGTAAATGCTTCTCTGGGATCCCCTTTGTTCATAAATAGCAGACATATATGGCTTTGGCTTTGCTTTTTGGTAATTAGAAGGCTGCTAAATGCCACTGCACACCACACGTGTATTATGCCCAGCAGTGAAGGGGTTAATTAGGGAGCATGTAGGCATACCCCCCAACTGTCCCGATTTTCGCGGGACAGTCCCGATTTTAGGTGTCTATCCCCCTGTCCCGGGTTGCTAGCCATCTGTCCCGATTTGCCCCAGGCATTTAAAAAAAAAAAAAAAAAAAAAAATTTTTTTTTAAATTCTATTGGGCCCATACTCAGAAGCAGCTGGCTTTGCTCTCACAGGGTTAGATACCTGTTAGATTCCCTGTGGAAAAGGAATGGTGTGTGGGTTAAGCAGGAGTAAGAAGGCTGTATACACCCTGACCACGGGTAATGGTGACCTCTCTAACCTACCTCTGGTAGTGATGATGTCTAACCCCTGATGATAATAGTAGCATGCCTTCAGTTTTATACAATGAGCAGTGCTAATACCAGGGTAACGAACAGTGGCAGCCGCAGACTGCCAGCTAATGTGCTTGCCAAACCCAGGACCCCATACAATGAATTACAGATACCCATATATGATGTAGTGTGTGTGTATCTATCTGTATCCATAACTGTGTGTGTATATCTGTATGTATAAGTGTGTATCTGCATGTATAAATGTATCTATGTAGTGTGTGTGTGTCTGCATGTATACGTGTATACTATGAAGTGTCTGTGTATCTGCATGTATAAGTGTATGCTGCATGTATAAATGTATGCTATGTAATGTGTGTGTGTGTGTATCTGCATGTATAAGTGTATACTATGTAGTGTCTGTGTATCTGCCTGTATAAGTGTATGCTATGTAGTGTGTGTGTATCTGCATGTGTAAGTGTATGCTATGTAGTGTGTGTGTATCTGCATGTATAAGTGTATGCTATGTAGTGTGTGTGTGTATCTGTATGTATAAGTGTATGCTATGTAGTATGTGTGTATCTGCATGTGTAAGTGTATGCTATGTAGTGTGTGTGTATCTGCATGTATAAGTGTATGCTATGTAGTGTGTGTGTATCTGCATGTATAAGTGTATGCTATGTAGTGTGTGTGTATCTGCATGTATAAATGTATGCTATGTAGTGTGTGTGTATCTGCATGTATAAGTGTATGCTATGTAGTATGTGTGTATCTGCATGTGTAAGTGAATGCTATGTAGTGTGCTACTGCGCATTTTTGCTGACTTTAAAGGCCAGAATCTAGAATATTAATGGTGAATGCAGAGAGCAGTTTTAAAGAATTTATTATTAAATGTCCAATTAAGATAACAATATTTAGCAATGTCTTTGCAAAGGCTAATTAAATACATAGCTCACATAGCCATACCAGTGGTTTGAGCTTGTGTTTGATTTGCTGCCTAAGCATATTAAAATATATGACTTTATTTAGAATTTTATTTATATTACTTTGGTCTTATGATTTTTTAAGCCCCGCCCACCACATTTCAATTTTTTTTGCCGGGGGGGGGGGGGGTGTCCCTCTTTTGAATTTTGAAATGTTGGGAGGTATGTGTAGGGAGCTTCTATGGTTAATTTTAGCTTTAGTGTAGTGTAGTAGACAACCCCAAGTATTGATCTAGGCTTATTTTGGTATATTTCATGCCACCATTTCACCGCCAAATGCAATCAAATTAAAAAAAACGTAAAAATTTTCACAATTTTAGGTTTCTCACTGAAATTATTTACAAACAGTTTGTGCAATTATGGCACAAATGGTTGTAAATGCTTCTCTAGGATCCCCTTTGTTCAGAAATAGCAGACATATATGGCTTTGGCGTTGCTTTTTGGTAATTAGAAGGCCGCTAAATGCTGCTGTGCATCACACGTGTATTATGGCTAGCAGTGAAGGGGCTAATTAGGTAGTTTGTAGGGAGCTTGCAGGGTTAATTTTAGCTTTAGTGTAGAGATCAGCCTCCCACCTGACACATCACACCCCCTGATCCCTCCCAAACAGCTCCCTTCCCTCCCCCACCCCACAATTGTCCCCGCCATCTTAAGTACTGGCAGAAAGTCTGCCAGTACTAAAATAAAAGGGATCTTTGATTTATTTATTTTTAAGCATATTTACATATGCTGCTGTGTAGGGTCCCCCCTTAGCCCCCAACCACCCTGATCCCCCTTAAAACAGCTCTCTAACCCTCCCCCTCTGCCTTATTGGGGGCCATCTTGGGTACTGGCAGCTGTCAGCCAGTACCCAGTTTGCAAAAACAAATGTGTTTTATTTTTGTTTTTTTCTGTAGTGTAGCTTCCCCCCCACAGACCAACCCCCACCCCCTGACTGATATTTTTTTCTCAATTGATTGCCCCCCTTTTCCCCACTTTTAATACAAATTTTTCTGTAGTGTAGCGGTTCCCACCAGCTCCCTCCCCATGCACGCGCCCGCCCCCACCTCCCCGTGCACGCACGCGCGTCCGTGCGTGCCCCCGGCCATCCCCGCCCACGATCCCGCCCCCTTCCACATCACTGAAGGAACATCGATGGCCGCCACCCGCCTCCCACACCGGCTCCCACCTACCAACAATACCAGCCATCGATGCCCGGTACAGAGAGGGCCACAGAGTGTCTCTCTCTGCATCGGATGGCTAAAAAGTGTTATTGCAGGATGCCTCGATATCGAGGCATCACTGCAATAACCGGAAAGCAGCTGGAAGCAAGCAGGATCGCTTCCAGCTGCTTTCCAGACCGAGGACGTGCAGTGTACGTCCTTGGTCGTTAACTGTCTTTTTTTTGAGGACGTACCTTGCACGTCCTCGGTCCTTAAGGGGTTAAACAACTTTCTAATTTTCTTCTATTATCTAATCTGTTTCATTCTCTTGATATCATTTGTTGAAGGAGCAGCTATGCACTACTAGTTTCTAACTGAACACATGGGTGAGCCAATCACAATAAATATATATATGCAGCCACCAATCAACAGCTAGGACCTAGGTTATCTGCTGCTCCTGAGCTTGTCTAGATAAACCTTTCAGCAAAGAATAACAAGAGAAGGAAGCAAATTAAATAATAGAAGTAAATTGTAAAGTTGTTTAAAATTGTATTCTCTATCTGAATCATGAAAGAACATTTTTGAGTACAAAAAAAGAGTGAAAAGGTTTACTGTATAAAGTCAGCCTGAGCTGCATTTATAAATCTTTAGTAGTAAGTAGCCTAATATTCTGATACAAGCTGGCACAAGAGACCCATCTATTTACAACTTATTTTGGACCAAGCAATACTTTAACCCACAGCTTTTTGTAATAGATGAAAAGATAGTTAATAGAACATTACAAATCACACCTACCAATAATCACCAAAACTTGCACACAGGTGCTTCTTTAGAATATGCACTTATCAGTGACGTGCGGTGAGGTCAGAGGCGGGTGAGGCACTGGCATGATATGCCCAAGAAACACACGTATATATATATATATATATATATATATATACATACATACATATCACTAAATTACTGGCACCAACAAGTATTTAGCACCTGAAAAGAGTTAGTTATTTCAACCTCTAGCACATAACACAAGTACTGGACAGAGACTACAGGCAGACACACACACACACACACACACAAACAGACATACCCACCCAGACAGACCCACCCACACACACAGACAGACAGACTGACCCACACAAACACACACACACACTGAGCCTCACAGACACACACAGACAGACCCACACACACACTGAGCCTCACAGATCCCCACAGTCACACACACAGACAGACCCACACAGTCAGCTCTGTTTAAACACAGCATCAAAGCAGCCAATGACCCATTAATTTCTTAGCACCTACAACCTCATTCAATACATTGATTTAAGGGATTGCTAAAATAATATTTATAAGGAGTGTACATCCTAATAGTAAATACATATATATGGCTTATATCAAATATGAGGATAACAGGAAGTGATAACTGCTATTATCATACATAGATCATCATACTGGAAATGTAAAAAAAGATAAACTTATATGAATATGGAAAAGCTGAAATCAAATCCTATATCCACCGTCCTTACCACATACTCATTTGGAGTCACTAAGACTATAGAAATCTGTTCACTAAAACTTGAATCTGTTCACTAAAACTTGACTCTCCACTCATAAATGACATATAATCAATAAAAAATATGGAGCAGTTTATTTTTTATGACAATTTAATAGAAGATACTTGAAAAGCCTTTCCAATTAAAGAGCTGCAAGATGTGCAAAAGCTAAGTGGTAAAAGGGATATAGAAATTAATATGAAGGCCATTTAAAATTGTATTTGGAAATATTTCTGCATTATTCATGCATTGGCAAAAATGGTTGCTAGAAAAAAAGATCACAGGTTTTGCAATTACTTGTTTTGTGCACAAGGAAGCCTTACAGAGAATATGATGAGAACTAGCTCATCATGGAGGCGGTTTTGAGAACTGCCTCCATTGGAGCTTGTATTAGGGCCCGGCGAGTGGGTGGCGCTGCTCTAAGTGAGCAGTCAACACTTATTTAGATCCATGTTGCGCAATTAATGGAGGGCAGCGGACCTCCTAATTGCGCAACAATGGATGGATGGTGACTTTTGCAGCGCAAGCGCACAGCGTAGTAGCGCACAGTATCTAACTACTAGTAATCGCCATGGGGGTGGGGGGTACCCTTGGGGGGAGGGGTGAGGGGGTACCCTTGGGGGGAGGGGTGGGGAGGCACTGCCTCCCCTGCCTCCTATTACTGCACGTCACTGGCACTTATTATGCTGTAAATCCAGGGAGACCAACATTTTCACATAAGAGGCAACACTGGAATTGTTTCAGTAAGACGGCTGACAACAAATTGTAGCAATGCTTAACCTAGCTCAATTAGGGGATCACTAATAGAGAGAGCTGTAACTTGACAAATTAATAGTAGAATGAACGTTCCTCTTGACATCATTTTAATGTAATAATGTGCACATAATAAAAGTTGCATCTAGGGTTGCCAGGTGTCTAGCATTTAACTGGACGGTCCAGTATTTTAGCAGGTTGTCCAGTAAAATTCTCACAAAAATACTGGACACTTAAATGTCCATAAGTGTTAACTGTATAATGCCTCAAGTTATTACAAATTTGGAACAGAAAAAAGTAAGGGTCAGTCAAGGTGGTCAAATCTCTACTGTTTACATGTGTGACTGGCAACTAAAGAGGTACGATTATTGGTTTGCATGTTAAAGGCAGCCAAGGGGCAAAATGACTGCCTAGTTATGAAGAAGAAAAAAAACACATGGTGGGATAAAAAGTGGGGTCTAGAGTAGAATTTTGGTGGAGTGGCATTGTGTGACCCCAGAGACCATCATGCCAAGTTACAGATTGTCCAGTTATTTTAAGGAGAACAGCGGGCAACCCTAGTTGTATCAGGTGGCATACATACACGATCAACCAATAACCAACTGTGTCCTGCTCAGGAACAGCTTTGCTGCACACCTGGTAATGCAACTATGGTGTCATTATCCTCTAGAAAAGCTTAGCAAATCAGTGCTCTCCATAGAAAACTTTTCCAGCCTTATAAAGTATAAATATTTCTTAAAGGGACATGAAACCCAAAAATATCCTTTCATGATTCAGATAGAGAATACGATTTTAAACAACTTCCTAATTTACCTCTATTATCTAATTCGTTTCATTCTCTTGATATCATTAGTTGAAGAAGCAGCAATGCACTTCTGGTTTCTAACTGAACACATTGGTGAGTAAATGACAATCAGTATATATATGCATCCACCAATCAGCAGCTAGAACCTAGGTTCTTTGCTGCTCCTGAGCTTGCCAAGATAAACCTTTCAGCAAAGGATAACAAGAGAAGTAAGCAAATTAAATAATATAAGTAAATTGAAAAGTTGTTTAAAATTGTATTCCCTATCTGAATCATGAAAGAAAATTTTGGGTTTCATGTCCCTTTAACTATCCAAAGCAGAAACAAATTGCATAATTAATAAACATAAATTGATTTAATGATAATTTGTGCAAACATTGAAAAAAAAAACATAAGCTATTGTTTTCTTAATACTGGCTTGAATTTTAACTGGTTTGTCAGTAAAATGGCACATTAAGTGGTGTGCCCATTAAGGGCCAGATTACAAGTGGAGCGAAAGTTAACGTTCCCACTCACACGCTAACTCCGCTAGAAGTAAGCTTTTTGTGCGCATCAGGTAGCACTCATATTACAAGTTGAAAGTAAAACATTTTTTTTGCTCAAGTGCTAGTCCAATGCATGCAAAAAGCTGAACTTTAAATATCACGTTAACGTATTCCCCCATAGAAGTAAATGGAGCAGAAAAGTGTAAAAAAAAAAAACACCCTACTCACACGCAAACCAGATCCCAAGTGCGCTAACTCGACATGAAAATATTAATATTTCACATTTTAACGTTCTTCACATAGCAGAATATGTTCTATTTATTTATAAATACATATTTCTACATATAGCTGATGGTATTTTGGTACAATATATATCTATACCTATTTATATATACATGATTATATAGGTATAGATATATATATAAAGATATATATACAGGAATATCTATTTAAAAATACATAGAATGTATTCTCCATATGTTCAGAACATTGGAATGTGAAATATTGACAGTAAATACACAGTATAAAACTTTATTAAATATGAATATTGCATAAATATGATGTGTTTATATATACAGATATAAACACATAAATACATCTGTACACACACACATATACTCTATATATATATATATACACATACATATAAATCTTTAGACATGTATAAGCATGCATCTCAATTTTAAAGCAATTTGCAGCCTTTTTTTCTGAACACCTAAGACCTCATATCTTTGAGCCCTTACAACGTTTTTGTGCAATATTTTTTTATATATATTTTTATTATTAGATGGTGTTATTATGAGTGTAACTGTACTTTGTAATGTATTTTTGATGTGTTTTGTGACACTTTTTTGTTTCGTGAAACAGCTAAATAGAGCTCAGAGGATGCAGTAACCATGCTAGCGTAAATCGCAATTACGCTCAAGCGTTCAAGTTTAACTTGTAATACGAGCGCTAAACCTGACGTGCACAAACAGCCATTATAAACCTCTTTTCTCTCACGCGTAACTTTTAACACTCGTAATTTGTCCCTAAATATGTTCTGGGAAGGACACTGCAAATGATTTATCTACAAAAATCCCGTAGAAGTTAATGGTGAAGTTTGTAGAAAAAATATTAGATAAACTTTTTCTAAAGGATTGTTATCGACCCCAATGTGTTTAACCTCATTTCACAGTAAGAAATCAGCATATGCTTTATAAAAAATTTGCTCTAACGATTTAGTGCATTATAATGTCGCTTTAACATTCAAAACCTGTTTACAGATTACCGTAGACTTACACTGAAGTCTATCAACATTGGGACATTAATACATTTGCCAAGAGAAATTTAAAGTGTGCTTATTAAAACTTAATGTTTAAAATGAAGAAATGCAGCCAACATGTGTTACTTTTAACAAATACAGCTCATTGCTAAATACCATCATGACAAATCACAAAAAATCTTAGAGAACTGCTGTCTATGTTACAATCTGACTTTACAACATAGGAACTAATTTTACTGTCACTTTATTTCCTGCAGATAATGGTTTGTGGAATTTATTGCACAGCAGGACCTCCTGTCAAATAACTATTGTTATCTGATCATCAGGTTTGGCTGTGTCTACCCCAGGCTGCAAAAAGAAATGCAAATGTATCCTCACCTCCTACGGTCTTCTTGTCATGCAAAGTAAGCAGCGCTTTTAAAAACGTGTTTAAAGTGCACAACATGCCTGAGCTGTTTTCAAATGTTTTCTCTATTTTTTTATCTTGAAATAATATTTCATAACCATTAGGAAGTCAGAGAGAGAGGAATTGCAGACATAGATAGATAGATAGATAGATAGATAAATAGATAGATAGAGAAAGATAGATAAATAGATAGATAGATAGATAGATAGATAGATAGATAGATAGATAGATAGATGATAGACCAATAAACTGACACCGACAGATAAATACATGGACAGACACACAGACAGATAGAGAACCAAAATGAGGGAAAATAATTTTTCATACCTGACACCTTGTCATATGAATATACAGTACTATAAAAATAAGCTAAGAAAATTAAAGGGACACTCAATCAAAATTAAACTTTCATTATTCAGATAGAGCATGCCATTTTAAACAACTATCTAATTTACTTCCATTAACAAAATGTGTGCAGTCTTTTTATATTTAAACTTTTTGAGTCACCAGCTCCTACTGAGCATGTGCAAGAATAAGCGTGTATGCATTTGTGAATGGCTGTCACATGGTATGTGTATGCATTTGTGATTGGCTGATGGATGTCACATGGTACAGTGGGAGTGGAAAAAGACATAATTTTTAAAGTTGTCAGAAAAAAAATCTACTACTCATTTGAAGTTCAGACCAAGGGGCCCATTTATCAAGCTCTGGATGGAGCTTGAGGGCCCGTGTTTCTGGCGAGCTGCAGTTATGCCCGCTGCTCCATAATCTGTCTGCCTGCTCTAACCAGGCGGATAGACATCGCCACAATTCAACCCGATCGTACTTGACACCCCCCTGCTGGCGGTCGATTGGCCGCGAATCTGCAGGGGGTGGTGTTGCACCAGCAGCTCACAAGAGCTGCTGGTGCAATGCTGAATACGGAGAGTGTATTGCTCTCCACATTCAGCGAGGTCTGATGGACCTGATCCGCACTGTCAGATCAGGTTCGCCAGACCTTTGATAAATAACCCCCTATGTGCTATTACATTGTCTTGTTATCTTGCATTTGTTGATTATGAAAATCTACTGTGTTGACTGGTCCATTAAAGGGGCAAACCCTGTGAGTTGTATTCACAAACATGGCACCACCTTTCTCTCAGAAAAAAATCTAAAATTTCTCAAATTTTGTGGAATCTACTGTGTGTAAAAAGTATAGCAGATAAACTCTAGAAGCAAATTGTGTTTAGAAACCTGTGTATTTCATGCAACTGTTATTATACCACAAATACATCTTTTATATATTCTTCAGACGTTCAAATCAGACAGGACAGTCATTAGAACGAACAGCTAATATAGCAGCATCTGTCCTGTCTGGGCTATTATAAGTACTTCATAACAATTGAAATTGTCAGAGCAATCAAGTCAGATGTGCCCTGATAACTGTGCTTTAACCATAACAGTATCTCTAATATTTTTCTAGTAATACAGAATGCCATGTCATTTATGTATGAAAAACAATTAATTAGTTTATTCTTTCTGCAGTCACATATATAGTATAGATTCTATAGAATGGAAGGGAATTTAGCTTAGGTTTAGGTTAGTATCCTATGGGTCTGATGGTAAAATATTATTATTATTATTATAGTTTACCATTCAAAGGAAAACATATTTTAGAGAGTCTACACAGTGTTAAAGAAGTAAAAAATCATCCGCAGCATTTTTTTTTTTACTAGTCCTGAAATAGGGGAAATTTACAGCCCTGATTATTTAGTTTTTCTAAGACGTTTTTTTCTCCGTTACTAATTAAGGTTCCCTATAAGGATGAATTGGCA
Organism: Bombina bombina; assembly: GCF_027579735.1. NCBI lineage: Eukaryota > Metazoa > Chordata > Amphibia > Anura > Bombinatoridae > Bombina > Bombina bombina. Next base: position 163,867,846 of record NC_069502.1, read on the forward strand.
AAAATATAGAATTACATCATTTCATTAAAGGGATACTAACCCCACATTTTTTCTTTCATGATTCGGATAGAGCATGCAATTTTAAGCAACTTTCTAATTTACTCCTATTATCAATTTATCTTCATTCTCTTGCTATCGTTATTTGAAAAATAAAGTCCAGGACCTTGGACAGCACTTGTTTATTGGTGGATGAATTTATCCACCAATCAGCAAGAACAACCCAGGTTGTTCACCAAAATGGGCCGGCATTTAAACTTACATTCTTGCTTTTCAAATAAAGATAACAAGAGAATAAAGAACATTTGCTAATAGGAGTAAATGAGACAGTTGCTTATGCTCTATCTGAATCACAAAAGAAAAAAATTAGGTTCAGTGTCCCTTTAACATGAAGTACACAACTTGATACAGCTGTATTAGTGTCAGGTTAAACTTATGCATCTCTTACCTCATGTTTATCAGGAAAAGAAAAATAATTGACCATGTTTGAATGATACAAACATTTCAGTACAGTATCCCTTCAGATCATTATAGTACTCAGAGCCATATTTTACTCACCATGCACTTTAGATTAAAGGGGTATGAAACCCAATTTTCTTTCATGATTCAGATAGGAGCATGTAATTTTAAGCAACTTTCTAATTTACTCCTATTATCAATTTTTCTTTGTTCTCATGTTATCTTGATTTGAAAAAGCAGTAATAAAAGGTTAGAAGCTGGCCCATTTTTAGTTCAGCACCTTGGTAAAGCTTGCTGATTGGTTTGCTACATTTAGCCACAAATCAGCAAGTGCTACCCAGGTACTGAACAAAAAATGGTCTTGCTCTAAAGCTTACAGTACTGCTTTTCAAATCAAGATAGCATGAGAACAAAGAAAAATTGATAATAGGAGTAAATTAGAAAGGTGCTTAAAATCTCATTCTCTATCTGAATCATGAAATAAAAAAATTGGGTTTAGTATCCCTTTAATTTAACAAGTGAAAAAACTGCAGCTGGTTAGGATGAGGTTATAATGCAGCAGCATTTATAAAACGTATTTAAGCTGATTTTCCTCCCTAATGCATATGCACTCAACAGCTAGTGCGATTTGTCATCTTTGCTAAAAAAAAAAAAAAAAAAAGTATTTTTATGACATCTCTTTAGCATTAACATGCATGTAGGATGCACTTCTCATGTTCTGAGCAAATCGACAATCACTTGTCGAATACAATCAAACTTGTAATGGAAAGAAATGTATATTTAATGTGCAATTGCTTTTTTATTATATCACATGTACAATTTGCATATTTATTGTATATAGTAGCTAGTTTCTCTTAAACTTAGTTTATGTCTTTCTTCTATTTTTAACTTTTATTTATCATCCACAAAGAAACTATAGTTTAAATAACCAAACATGTGTTTAAAGATAAATGCAAATGAACTGAGCTGTTGCTTATAAGGTTTGCTGTATAGTATCATAGACCTATGATCTCTTACCTTCCAGAGATGAGAGCTGTTGTTCAGCTTCTAGGTATAGCTGGGAAAATATCGGTCTGGGAACCAGATTATTAGACAGGAGAGATGCCTCAATAGAATTGTGCAAAACTTCTTCAAACCGTGTTGTCTTCAGCTGTCCAGCATACGAATTTCCCATCTTCCAAAAAAGGGATACATATAAAAGTTAATTTCCAATCACATCGCAAAAATAAGAAAAAATGATAAGCGTTTAACAAGACCCTTTCTTTTTCTTATATCAGGAGAGATCTATATGATCTGGACTACGTCAGACCCTACAAATATTAAACGTCTGCACTGCATCTGAAGGACACTAAACTGAACAAGCTATCAGCCAGGCAGAAGAGTCCTCCTCCTTTCAAAGTGTGATATGACCCTGCTGATATATTGCAGGAAACAAAGCAGCCAGCAGCAGCCTTTACTAACTTACTAGTGGTCACAGCCTGACACCGTTGTAAAAGATGTCACCAGGTCTATGACTGTTTCTCGTGGTCTGATCAAAGAAAGGAAGTCCCAGTAGCATAAAATAAATCCTTAATTCTTGGTTCAAATAAAATCAAACATGGAGATGCACAGCAGAAAAGATGTGGAAGGTGCTGAGGGCGCAGCACTAACTGGCTTACATGTTTCGGAAATGATCCGTAGTCATAGCCTGTAGTGCTGAGCCCCACACCTGTTTAAAAACACTTCAAACAAATGTGATAGGTTAAAAAATACAACAACGCCCTCAAACTAAACCTGTGCACACCTGAATAATCACTAAATGCCTGTACTACTCACACTAATTAGCATACTGAAAGGATGTAATGTTGATAGTTGAAAAACTGGCAATAGTATATACATGGAAGGACAAAGAACTTTAGACAATATACTGCAAGATGATAGGATCAGAGGCTGTATAAGTGTGCCTGGATCTTACCTATAAACGTGTCATGTACAAAAATGCAGAAAATAAGTGGATATGTTCCACTGGGCTATATAAAAGCTATACACCTAGCCTGCAATAATGAACATAGATAAAAATGATGGTATCTAGTCTAATTATAAAGTAGATAAAAATGTATATATACCTGATAAATGCTAAGGTAGATATTTTATACTGGTAATGCTAAGTGTATATCTAATAAAATTATGAGGTAAATAGTGTATACCGAGAGTGCCATGCTGACACCTATGCTACATAGTGACTTTAAATATACTATGAATAATAACCAAAGAAATGTCCAAACGGGTAAGCCCAAAAAGTGTAATAATGGGAAAATTCAATTACAAATAGTTCATTAAGACATGAGAATAAGGCTGTTCAATGCGGATGTGAATGCCTATAAAGTACAAATACTTATTCGTGAGAATCCTAAAAATGGACAAGACTTATATATATTGGTCATTAAGGGAACAAGATACCATAGGAAAAAATGGAATAAGTGGGCACTGGATAATGGTCTAAGCCGTCACCTACATGTTACTGGGTACGATAAGAATAGATAATGGTTTGAAAGATGGCAAAAAAATATATATATTAATCTTTGCCAGAACTTACATGTTGGAAGTAAACTGCCTATGGCTAATTCTATTATACCCTGTCATTTCACTCCCTAGGTGTAGAGACATAAACAGAATCTAGTAGATATATAGATGTATAGGATACAAAAACATTAGGGTCCACCGAACAAACCCACTAAACTCCCAGGCTACACTTTTACAGTAATTAAACACTATCACTCTCTCATTATATATTGGAGACAATCACTTAAGAGAATGTATTCAAAAATATATATATATGTGTGGCTAGTGTTGCGTGTAAAATCTGATGCCAAGGCCTATCGCCACGTTATTGATGGTAATGTTGCAATAGACAGTCAGAATACTGAAAATGCCAATATATAAGGTATGGCAATGGTATAATAATAGTAAAGATGACCCAATGTGGAAAATATATGTATAAATAATTATATATATATATATATATATATATATGTACGACCAGTGGTGAAGGAATGATAATTAAGATGTGGTAAGGACTATGCACCTAGTAAGTGTAGAGGGCAACATAATCTATGTTCATAAATATTACTCCCAGAGATTTAGAACATCATATCTGGAGTTGAGTCCTACAGGTACTCTTGTTCCGAGTGTGAAAATCCAAAAGGCTTCACGTCTGGCGAGGAGAGTATCAATATCCCCTCCCCTGGTAGGTCTATTGACTTTTTCAATAGCACACCAGGTGAAGCCCTGGAGATTATTGTCATGATACACCCCAAAGTGTTGAACAATAGGGGTTGATGCCCTCTTGGTGTTAAATGAGGACAAATGCTCTCTGATCCTGGTATTTAGATCACGTGACGTGAGTCCAACATACTGGATTTTACATAAAGTGCACTCAATCAAGTAAATCACAGATTCTGTCTTGCAGTTCATGCAGGATCTAATCTCATATTCTCTTTTGGTAGCTTCACTTGCAAAGCCTTTAGTGATTTTGACAAAATCACAGGGTTTACATTTCCGATGTCCACATTTGTACATGCCAGGGTGTTTAAGCCAGGCACTTTGCTTGGATTTATCCGACTTTAATAGTGTGGGTGAAAGGATGGAGCCTAACGTAGGGCTTTTCCTAAACGCACATCGTAGACCTGATTTCACAGTATCCACTAATTTCTCTTCAGCCAAAAGCACTGGGAAATGTTTGCGAACAATGTCGCATATCAATGGATATTGGACACTATGAGTGGTGACAAAAGTAACCCCTTGTCTTCTTTGCCCGGTTTCCTGTTTAGTTCCCAGCAACTTTCCCCTGGGAATGGTTAGAACCTGTTCCCTAGCTTTTCTTATGGCCTTGGGAGGATAATTCCTATCCCTAAGTCTCTTGTCCAGTCCTCTGGATTCTCTCTGGAAATCAGAATGCAAAGTACAGTTCCTTTTTAGCCTAGTGTATTCACCCTTCGCTATAGCAAAAGGGACATGTTTTGGGTGGCAACTGGAACCCAAAAGTAGAGAATTGCCCGAAATGGGTTTACGATAGATAGTCGATTTGACTGTGCCATTATCTGTGGCCTCTAAAGTAAGGTCAAGATAATTAATGAATTTGTCATTAAGTTCATAGGTGAATCTGAGGCCAAACTCATTGTTGTTAAGAAAATTTATAAACAGAGAAATACTCGTTAGGTCCCCTGTCCACACAAAGAGGAGGTCATCGATGTACCTCCTATAAAAGGAGATACAATCTCTGTAAGGATTACTATCCCCAAAGATATGGCAAAGCTCCCACCATCCTAAAAAAAGATTCGCGAATGATGGTGCAAATTTAGCTCCCATGGCAGTGCCACATCTTTGGAGATAGTAAACATCCTCAAACTTGAAAAAGTTGTGTGTTAGTAGAAAGGTAGTTACTTTGATCACATACTCAATAAAGGTCTCATTGTATTCTGACTCGTGTTCAAGAAAAAACGCTATGGCCTGTACTCCCACCTGGTGTGGGATGCTAGAGTACAATGAAACTGCATCCACAGTGAGCCATTTAGATCCATCATTCCATACAATCCCCTCAATTAGATTCAAAATGTGTTTGGTATCTTTCACATACGAGTGGAGGGACATGACTATGGGTTGGAGAATGGAATCCAACCACTCGGACAGGTTACCCAAAAGTGAGTCCACCCCACTCACTATGGGTCTCCCTTGGACATTGTCAAGGGTTTTATGGGTCTTTGGTAGGTGATGGAACAAAGGGATTTTGGGAAAATCAACAGAGAGAAATTCCACAGTAGTCTTATCCAATATACCTAGTTCAAGGCCATCATCCAATAGCTGTTTAAGTTCCATCTGGAACTGCACAGTTGGATCTCCTTTCAGAACAAAATAATCAGTCTCTTTTTGTAATTGCCTTAAGCCTTCCTGTATATATTGTTCCTTATCCATCACTACTACCATGCCGCCTTTATCCGAATTCTTAATAACCAGAGAATTATTATCTCTTAATGACACCAAGGCTTCTTTCTCAGCAAGTGATAGATTGAAATTGTGTTTGGGTTGGTTGTTTTTAAGTGTCAGGAGATCTTTCTCCACTCTATTATAGAAAGTTTCTATAATATTGCCACGATTGTGAATAGGATAGAATTTAGATTTTTTCTTGAAACTTGGACCCCTGCTGACTCCATCAGTGGCTCTTATTGCCTCATGCTGGAGCTGTTGTAATGAGACCACATCACATGTATGTTTGAAATCGTGGTTCTCAATATTGATGTCGCCAGTATGGGTCAAAGTATGAGTCTGTGTCATAGTGCAGTCATTACCATCAGTATAGCTAAAGTGTTTTTTCAAGGTTAAATTTCGAACGAGTTTATTGACATCAAGAATTGTTCTAAAAAGATCAAAATCATTTGTTGGTGCAAAATTTAAGCCTCTATTTAGTAAATTGTATTGTATCTTACTAAGTTGTTGTGTGGACAAGTTTACCACGTTACCCACTATCCTAGAATCCTCTACTTGTAACGTGTTTGTGGCCTGGGCTCTCTGAGCTGATACCTGTCTTGATTGTAATTGTAGTGTGTGCCATGATGGGTTGTCCTTCTCCCCCCTCCTGTGGGTGCATCCCGTGCCTGGGGAAAAACCTGATTCAGGGTAAAGGGATCTGCCTGGTTTTGTACACGTATGGCAGGGACTGATTCTATATATACACTACGTGTTGGATTTGCTCCCTGTACTGTTCCACCTTCTCTATTGCCTGTAGAAAAATCCATATGTGGGGCTTGCATGGTAGTCTGCACACTATCCTGGGTAGTGGATGCAGATGGTATATGTGCATCTAATGTTTCACCCTCGCTAGACCCCTCAGAATCACTCCCTGAGAAAGTAACATTTTTGGCAGTATTCCCTTGACTACCATGGTTCCTATTCCTACTTCTGTTTCTGTTGCCTCTCCTCCTCCTACCAAACCTAGGTTGGTTGGCCCTGAATATGCCTCTATTAACTTTGTTCCAAATGTATACTGAATTGTTAGTGTAATCAAATTTGTCTCTAATGTATTTAGTGTGTTTAGTTTCCATAATGTTGGATCTACCCTTGGCCACTAGCTCTCTTAGGGTCTTGTCAAATCTTGCAAAATCCGTATTATTACTTCTCCTATTCATTTCAACTTGTAAACAATCTATATCCTTTCTAGTAATTTCCAACAATTTATTTTTATATTGTATGAGCAATTTCATGAGTCTCATTGAACAGTCAGTAAGTACAGCATTCCAAGCTTCTACAAAATCTTTATCCTGAGTGTCCACCTCAAAAGTAGGAAACTTGTATAATCTCAGGCCTCTGGGTATCATGTTCAAATTAAGGTATTTTTCCAGTGCCCATACATCCCACTGGATTTTAGACTCTTTCAATAAAAGGTTCTCCATTTGCTCAAAGAGGGTACCTAATGTGAGAACCCCCTTGTCTTCTGAGAAAATTAATTCACAGTCTGTGGAAGTAGTTGTGCGTGCAGTAACAGACATCAGTGAATAGAAAATAGGCTGTGGTTCTTCCATGTTCATGCTGAAAATGGCAGGAGACTAAGGGCTGCAATACCACAATAAAGAGTGTTGGTATATCCAGTGTATACCCAAATGAATAAACTAATAGATAAAGAGAAACTCTTAATGTAGTGCCAGCCGTTCAAACTTTAACTGTTCCGAAAAAGTTCAAAGTATGTGCACCAAATGTGTTGCCAATATGTGTAGAACAGAATGATGAGAAATGTCTATTGGTTGCGAGCTGCCCCAGGTAATTGCTCTGAACAGGCAAATAATACTTAGTTTAATAAACAATTGCAATGCTTGTAACTAGTAACCGGCACTCTTAGGCAAACCAAATGAAACGTTACGTTAATCTTCACTCACCCGTGTTGTGCGGATTGGGGGTACTTATGGCAGACCTCAGCCGCTTCACATCCGCCACACTTCGTGCAGGTAAGGCTCTAATAAGGAACAAGGCAAGTTCACCGGAAGGCGCCGGGACGAAGCGGTGTACCTCTACCGCCTCAATTTATCCCAGCCGCAGTACTTCCTGGTATTGTGTAAGTTGCTCCTCCCCCCCTGCTCCGCTCCGTAACACGGTGAGACTTAGTGTTGAAAACGGCGATCACCAGGACCGTAAGTATATGGCTAAACACAGATGGTCATCATACTTGCTCCAAACTTGTAATAAATGCATCTGAAGGACACTAAACTGAACAAGCTATCAGCCAGGCAGAAGAGTCCTCCTCCTTTCAAAGTGTGATATGACCCTGCTGATATATTGCAGGAAACAAAGCAGCCAGCAGCAGCCTTTACTAACTTACTAGTGGTCACAGCCTGACACCGTTGTAAAAGATGTCACCAGGTCTATGACTGTTTCTCGTGGTCTACAAACTGCAAGGGAACATCACAGTACATGCTGTGTGCAAATCAATGCTGTCTGCACTTACTGGGCAGTAATGTTCTGTCTGGATAAGCACAGGGTATAATGATACTACGTCCATCACTATTAATATTGACAACCTGCATTTAATTCAGGTCAACCCACCAATAAAATACTAGTTGACTAAATATGATGTTCTTGTACTGGAATAAAAATGTCAAGTATGTGGTTTTTGTTCTGCTATTGCAGATAAATTAAAAGCTAATATAGGAGAAATAGGGCTCTATTTAACAAGCTCCTTATAGGGGTTGATTGACACCCCCCTGCTGGCAGCCCATTGGGCGCGAGTCTGCAGGGGGCGGCGTTGCACCAGCAGCTCTTGTGAGCTGCTGGTGCAATGCTGAATACGGCGAGCGTATTGCTCGCCGTATTCAGCGAGGTCTGGCGGACCTGATCCGCAGTGTCGGATCAGGTCCGCCAGACCTTGATAAATATTCCCCATAGTATTATGCTTTATGCAAGCAGTAATGCAGTGATAAAATGCTCTAGCAATGAGGTTAATTGACTTAATTTCAAGCTTTCTGATTTGTTTTTCCTGATATTGGAAAAATGTGAATGTTTATTTTTTTTTGTTTTCAAAGTAATCATAATCTTTCCGAGTCAAACACAGAAAAGATTTTTTAATTCATACAAGATTTGATCCATTTTCCGCAATGCACCCCTATCTACCAATAATGGATGCTAATCACTGAACTTTGAAATGGGGTTCATGGAATATGTGTTTTTTTGCTACTGGAAAGTGTGGTGTTTCTGACAAGTCTTAAAAAATATTAATGCCATTTGTATACTGGCATAATCTAGTATACTGAGAATTTTGCCCAATGAGTTTTTATCAAACTCTTAGGCTAGATTACAGGTGGTGCGCTTACACTAACACACCAGCGATATTAATGTATATAAATATCTCGGGCAAGTTAATTTGCGCGTGTTTTACAAGTAAAAAAGTAAACGAGCTCGCATTGAAATGTTAAATATTATAACTCCTGTCAGGTTAGCGCGCGAGCAATAAGTGTTACTTTTTTTCTTCTGCACTCTCCATTAAAGTCTATAAGTAGAAGTTAGCGGTCATGATATCCAAAGTCCTGAAGTTAGCTCCTCATCGGGTTTCGTTTAAGCGCAAAAGTAATTGTTAAGAAAACATTTGTTTTTGTTTTGGCAAAATTTTCATCTAAAATCAAGAAGAACAGTGCAAGAAATACATTTCCATAGAAAGGGGAAGCATCTTGACTTCTTTAAATGGGATTTTAACAGCTCTCATACTGTTAAAGTAAGCTCCTAAGCAGCAATGGAACCTAGCTGAACACATCTGGCGAGGCAATGACAAGAGACAAATGTGTGTAGCCATACAATAACCAGCTAGCTCCCAGTAGTCTAGATATGCTTTTTCACAAAGAACAAAGTCAATTTGATAATAGAAGTAAATTAAAAACTTTCTTAAAATGGCATCCTCTGTCTGAATCATAAAAGTTTGATTTAGACTTTCTTGTTCCACTTGATACTGTGCATATTTATTATATTTTATGTAGAAGACACAGACATATTCTATTGCACTGGCAATTTTAGCAACTAACTGCAAAATGCAGGAAGACCGTAATAAAGCGTTTCAAGCTGCAGACAGGATAATAATGATCTTGTTTAAAAGGTTGTAAAACAGAGGCAGCCCAGATAATAATTCCAAAACAATGAAAAGAACTGTTCTGCTTTCAGAAATGCTGAAAATACAGTCAAACATCACTGTGAATACAAACGTGTGCTCTTTATTTAATTACAATACAATGTAAAAAATGTAATCAACAAATCAAAACTCACATTCCATTTAATGGTATTAATTTTAACTCAACTGGAGTTTATATTAAAAGTATATTAAGATTTGTATTGGTTGAACTCAATGGACTTCAGTCTTTTTTTAACCTCATCTATTATGTTACTATGTTATGTTAAACATACACAATCTTATTTGTCTCATTATACTGCAAACCATAATCAATAACATATAAATAAAGCAATTTCACAATCCAACAAAAATAGGGCTGGATTACAAGTGGAGCGCTAATGTATCACTCGATAATAAACGAGTAAATTCACCCGTTTACGGGCGCACGTTAAATAACCAGCCATTACAAGTGGCTGGTTAATGCTACACCGAGCTCGCAGTAGCAATTAGAACTCTGAAAATTAACCAGATATCAGATTTCTGGTTAATTTAAAAAATGTCTCACAATTGCCCCCAAATTTAAGTGTAGTAGCCTTTAAAAAATCGGCTAGATTACGAGTTTTGCGTTATGAGGGGTGCGGTGCTAACTTGCACGTTATTGTCACCGCTCACTTACCTACAGTGCTGGTATTACAGGTTTTCAGATACCCGGCGTTAAAAGGCAAGAAGTGAGCGTAAAGCAAAATTGAGCTGCATACCGCACTCCAATACCAGCGCTGCTTAAGTCAGCGGAGCTGGTTGTAAGTGCTCGTGCACGATTTCCCCATAGACATCAATGGGGAGAGCTGGCTGACAAAAAGCCTAACACCTACAATAAAGCAGCGTAAAGCTCCGTAAAGCAGCCCCATTGATTCCTATGGGGAAACACATTTTATGTATACACCTAACACCCTAACATGAACACCGAGTCTAAACACTCCTAATCTTACACCCCGATATCGCCGACACCTTCATTATACATCAGCCAATAGGATTTTTTTCAACCTTAATTCCTTAGAATTCTATCAGCCAATCGGAATCTAAGGGACACGATCTTGGATGTCCTGAAGCTGGACCCCCTCCGCGCCGGATGAATGAAGATAGAAGATGCCGTCTGGATGAAGACTTCTGTCCGTCTGGAGGACCACTTCTGCCCGTCTGGAGGACCATTTCTGCCGGCTTCATTGAGGACATCTTGCCGCTTGGATGAAGACTTCTCCCGGTAAGTGGATCTTCGGGGGTTAGTGTTAGGATTTTTTAAAGGTGTATTGGATGGGTTTTATTTTTAGGTTAGGGTTTTGGGCCGCAATAGAGCTAAATGCCCTTTTAAGGGCAATGCCCATCCAAATGCCCTTTTCAGGGCAATGGGGAGCTTAGGTTTTTTTAGTTAGGGTTTAATTTGGGGGGTTGGTTGTGTGGGAGGTGGGTTTTACTGTTGGGAGGGTTGTTTGTATTTTTTTTTACAGGTAAAAGAGCTGATTTCTTTGGGGCAATGCCCCGCAAAAGGCCCTTTTAAGGGCTATTGGTAGTTTAGTTTAGGCTAGGGGTATTTTTTTTATTTTGGGGGGGCTTTTTTTATTTTGATAGGGCTATTAGATTTGGTGTAATTAGTTTAAAGATTTGTCATTTGTTTTTTATTTTCTGTAATAAAGATGTGTTTTTTTTGTAATTTAGCTAATTGTTTTGAATTTAGTTAATTGTATTTAATTTAGGGAATTTATTTAATTGTAGGGTTAGATTAGGTGTTAGTGTAAGACAGGTTAGGTTTTATTTTATAGGTCAATTTGTATTTATTTTAGCTAGGTAGTTATTAAATAGTTAATAACTATTTAGTAACTATTCTACCTAGTTAAAATAAATACAAACTTTCCTGTAAAATAAAAATAACCCCTAAGATAGATACAATGTAACTTTTAGTTATATTGTAGCTATCTTAGGGTTTATTTTATAGGTAAGTATTTAGTTTTAAATAGGAATTATTTAGTTATTAATAGTAAGTTTTATTTAGATTTATTTTAATTATATTTAAGTTAGTGTTAGGGTTAGGGTTAGACTTAGGTTTAGGGGTTAGTAAATTTAATATAGTGGCGGCGACGTCGGGGACGGCAGATTAGGGGTTAATAAATGTAGGTAGGTGGCGGCGATGTTAGGGGCGGCAGATTAGGGGTTCATAATATTTAACTAATGTTTGTGAGGTGGGAGTGCGGTGGTTTAGGGGTTAATATGTTTATTCTAGTGGCGGCATTGTCAGGAGCGGTAGATTAGGGATTAATAATTTTATTTTACTGTTTGCTATGCGGGAGGGCCTCAGTTTAGGGGTTAATAGGTAGTTTATGGGTGTTAGTGTACTTTTTAGCACTTTAGTTATGAGTTTTATGCTACAGCATTGTAGTGTAAAACTCATAACTACTGACTTTAAAATGCGGTACAAATCTTTATGGGATAGGGTGTACCGCTCACTTTATGGCCTCCAAGGGCAAGCTCGTAATACCGGCGCTATGGAAGTCCCATAGAAAAAAGACTAGACGCAATTTGCGTAAGTTGATTTGTGGTAAGGCCAAAAAAGTGTGCGGTACCCCTAAATCTGCAAGACTCGTAATACTAGCGGTAGTAAAAAAAGCAGCGTTATGAGGCTTAACGCTGCTTTTTTATTCATAACGCAAGACTCGTAATCTAGCCGAATAGGAGTAAACTAGAAAGTTGCTTAAAATTGCATGCTCTATCTGAATCATGAAAGAGAAAAAACAGAATTTATGCTTACCTGATAAATTACTTTCTCCAACGGTGTGTCCGGTCCACGGCGTCATCCTTACTTGTGGGATATTCTCCTCCCCAACAGGAAATGGCAAAGAGCCCAGCAAAGCTGGTCATATGATCCCTCCTAGGCTCCGCCTACCCCAGTCATTCGACCGACGTACAGGAGGAAATATGCATAGGAGAAACCATATGATACCGTGGTGACTGTAGTTAGAGAAAATAATTCATCAGACCTGATTAAAAAAACCAGGGCGGGCCGTGGACCGGACACACCGTTGGAGAAAGTAATTTATCAGGTAAGCATAAATTCTGTTTTCTCCAACATAGGTGTGTCCGGTCCACGGCGTCATCCTTACTTGTGGGAACCAATACCAAAGCTTTAGGACACGGATGAAGGGAGGGAGCAAATCAGGTCACCTAAATGGAAGGCACCACTTCCATTTAGGTGCAAAACCTTTCTCCCAAAAATAGCCTCTGAAGAAGCAAAAGTATCAAATTTGTAAAATTTGGCAAAAGTGTGCAGTGAAGACCAAGTCGCTGCCTTACATATCTGGTCAACAGAAGCCTCGTTCTTGAAGGCCCATGTGGAAGCCACAGCCCTAGTGGAGTGAGCTGTGATTCTTTCAGGAGGCTGCCGTCCGGCAGTCTCATAAGCCAAACGGATAATGCTTTTAAGCCAAAAAGAAAGAGAGGTAGAAGTTGCTTTTTGACCTCTCCTTTTACCAGAATAAACAACAAACAAAGAAGAAGTTTGTCTGAAATCTTTAGTGGCCTCTAAATAGAATTTTAGAGCACGGACTACGTCCAAATTGTGTAACAAACGTTCCTTCTTTGAAACTGGATTCGGGCACAAAGAAGGTACAACTATCTCCTGGTTAATATTCTTGTTGGAAACAACTTTCGGAAGAAAACCAGGCTTAGTACGCAAAACCACCTTATCTGCACCAAAAAACTCTTAGCCATCTCCGTGGAGATGTTGCCTGTGCAACGGCAAAGAGAATGACTGGGGTAGGCGGAGCCTAGGAGGGATCATATGACCAGCTTTGCTGGGCTCTTTGCCATTTCCTGTTGGGGAGGAGAATATCCCACAAGTAAGGATGACGCCGTGGACCGGACACACCTATGTTGGAGAAATTGGGTTTTTTGTCCCTTTAATATTTTATTTGGAAACTATTTAAAATAATTTTAATCTCCAGGTGTAATTTAAGCCTTTTATTCCAATTTTCTACCATTTTCTTATAAATAATATTCAAATCTTTTTCTTATAAATAATATTCAAATCTTTATTGATCAAAGTCTCAAAACAGTAGGAGATATCATAGTGTGCTACGTAGCAAGCATGCACTTTGTAAACTCAGAATGCAATTATGCATTAAGGGATAGATTACAAGTGGAGCACTAATTTATCATGCACACATTTACCAGCGTGATATAAATAACCAGCCATTTCATTTAGCGCTCCGAAAAACAGAATTTATGCTTACCTGATAAATTACTTTCTCCAACGGTGTGTCCGGTCCACGGCGTCATCCTTACTTGTGGGATATTCTCTTCCCCAACAGGAAATGGCAAAGAGCCCAGCAAAGCTGGTCACATGATCCCTCCTAGGCTCCGCCTACCCCAGTCATTCGACCGACGTAAAGGAGGAATATGCATAGGAGAAATCATATGATACCGTGGTGACTGTAGTTAGAGAAAATAATTCATCAGACCTGATTAAAAAAACCAGGGCGGGCCGTGGACCGGACACACCGTTGGAGAAAGTAATTTATCAGGTAAGCATAAATTCTGTTTTCTCCAACATAGGTGTGTCCGGTCCACGGCGTCATCCTTACTTGTGGGAACCAATACCAAAGCTTTAGGACACGGATGATGGGAGGGAGCAAATCAGGTCACCTAGATGGAAGGCACCACGGCTTGCAAAACCTTTCTCCCAAAAATAGCCTCAGAAGAAGCAAAAGTATCAAATTTGTAAAATTTGGTAAAAGTGTGCAGTGAAGACCAAGTCACTGCCTTACATATCTGATCAACAGAAGCCTCGTTCTTGAAGGCCCATGTGGAAGCCACAGCCCTAGTGGAGTGAGCTGTGATTCTTTCAGGAGGCTGCCGTCCGGCAGTCTCATAAGCCAAACGGATGATGCTTTTAAGCCAAAAAGAGAGAGAGGTAGAAGTTGCTTTTTGACCTCTCCTTTTACCAGAATAAACAACAAACAAAGAAGATGTTTGTCTGAAATCCTTTGTAGCCTCTAAATAGAATTTTAGAGCACGAACTACATCCAAATTGTGTAACAAACGTTCCTTCTTTGAAACTGGACTCGGACACAAAGAAGGCACAACTATCTCCTGGTTAATGTTTTTGTTAGAAACAACTTTCGGAAGAAAACCAGGTTTAGTACGCAAAACCACCTTATCTGCATGGAACACCAGATAAGGAGGAGAACACTGCAGAGCAGATAACTCTGAAACTCTTCTAGCAGAAGAAATTGCAACCAAAAACAAAACTTTCCAAGATAGTAACTTAATATCTACGGAATGTAAGGGTTCAAATGGAACCCCTTGAAGAACTGAAAGAACTAAATTGAGACTCCAAGGAGGAGTCAAAGGTTTGTAAACAGGCTTGATTCTAACCAGAGCCTGAACAAAAGCTTGAACATCTGGCACAGCTGCCAGTTTTTTGTGAAGTAAAACAGATAAAGCAGAAATCTGTCCCTTCAAAGAACTTGCAGATAATCCTTTCTCCAAACCCTCCTGTAGAAAGGATAGAATCTTTGGAATTTTTATCTTGTTCCATGGGAATCCTTTAGATTCACACCAACAAATATACTTTTTCCATATTTTATGGTAAATTTTCCTAGTTACAGGCTTTCTAGCCTGAACAAGAGTATCAATGACAGAATCTGAAAACCCACGCTTTGATAAAATCAAGCGTTCAATCTCCAAGCAGTCAGTTGGAGTGAAGCCAGATTCGGATGTTCGAATGGACCTTGAACAAGAAGGTCCTGTCTCAAAGGTAGCTTCCATGGTGGAGCCGATGACATATTCACCAGGTCTGCATACCAAGTTCTGCGTGGCCACGCAGGAGCTATCAAGATCACCGAAGCCCTCTCCTGATTGATCCTGGCTACCAGCCTGGGAATGAGAGGGAACGGTGGGAATACATAAGCTAGGTTGAAGGTCCAAGGCGCTATCAGTGCATCTACTAGAGTCGCCCTGGGATCCCTGGATCTGGACCCGTAGCAAGGAACCTTGAAGTTCTGACGAGACGCCATCAGGTCCATGTCTGGAATGCCCCATAATTGAGTTATTTGGGCAAAGATTTCCGGATGGAGTTCCCACTCCCCCGGATGGAAAGTCTGACGACTCAGAAAATCCGCTTCCCAATTTTCCACTCCTGGGATGTGGATTGCAGACAAGTGGCAGGAGTGATTCTCCGCCCATTGAATTATTTTGGTCACTTCCTCCATCGCCAGGGAACTCCTTGTTCCCCCCTGATGGTTGATATATGCAACAGTCGTCATGTTGTCTGATTGAAACCTTATGAATTTGGCCTTTGCTAGTTGAGGCCAAGCTTTGAGAGCATTGAATATCGCTCGCAGTTCCAGAATGTTTATCGGGAGAAGAGATTCTTCCCGGGACCATAGCCCCTGAGCTTTCAGGGGTTCCCAGACCGCGCCCCAGCCCACCAGACTGGCGTCGGTCGTGACAATGACCCACTCTGGTCTGCGGAAGCTCATTCCCTGTGACAGGTTGTCCAGGTTCAGCCACCAACGGAGTGAATCTCTGGTTCTTTGATCTACTTGGATCGTCGGAGACAAGTCTGTATAATCCCCATTCCACTGTCTGAGCATGCACAGTTGTAATGGTCTTAGATGAATTCGTGCAAAAGGAACTATGTTCATTGCCGCAACCATCAAACCTATTACTTCCATGCACTGCGCTATGGAAGGAAGAAGAACAGAATGAAGTACTTGACAAGAGCTTAGAAGTTTTGATTTTCTGGCCTCTGTCAGAAAAATCTTCATTTCTAAGGAGTCTATTATTGTTCCCAAGAAGGGAACACTTGTTGACGGGGACAGAGAACTTTTTTCTATGTTCACTTTCCACCCGTGAGATCTGAGAAAGGCTAGGACAATGTCCGTATGAGCCTTTGCTTTTGACAGAGACGACGCTTGAATCAGTATGTCGTCCAAGTAAGGTACTACTGCAATGCCCCTTGGTCTTAGCACCGCTAGAAGGGACCCTAGTACCTTTGTGAAAATCCTTGGAGCAGTGGCTAATCCGAATGGAAGTGCCACAAACTGGTAATGCTTGTCCAGAAAGGCGAACCTTAGGAACCGATGATGTTCCTTGTGGATAGGAATATGTAGATACGCATCCTTTAAATCCACCGTGGTCATGAATTGACCTTCCTGGATGGTAGGAAGAATTGTTCGAATGGTTTCCATCTTGAACGATGGAACCCTGAGAAATTTGTTTAGAATCTTGAGATCTAAAATTGGTCTGAATGTTCCTTCTTTTTTGGGAACTATGAACAGATTGGAGTAAAACCCCATCCCTTGTTCTCCTAATGGAACAGGATGAATCACTCCCATTCTTAACAGGTCTTCTACACAATGTAAGAATGCCTGTCTTTTTATTTGGTTTGAAGACAATTGAGACCTGTGGAACCTCCCCCTTGGGTTAGTTCCTTGAATTCCAGGAGATAACCTTGAGAAACTATTTCTAGCGCCCAAGGATCCTGAACATCTCTTGCCCAAGCCTGAGCAAAGAGAGAGAGTCTGCCCCCCACCAGATCCGGTCCCGGATCGGGGGCCAACACTTCATGCTGTTTTAGTAGCAGTGGCAGGTTTCTTGGCCTGCTTACCCTTGTTCCAGCCTTGCATCGGTCTCCAGGCTGGTTTGGTTTGAGAACTATTACCCTCTTGCTTAGAGGGTGTAGAATCTGAGGCTGGTCCGTTTCTGCGAAAGGGACGAAAATTTGGCTTATTTTTAGCCTTAAAAGACCTATCCTGAGGAAGGGCGTGGCCCTTTCCCCCAGTGATGTCTGAAATAATCTCTTTCAAGTCAGGGCCAAACAGCATTTTACCTTTGAAAGGGATGTTAAGCAATTTGTTCTTGGAGGACACATCCGCTGACCAAGACTTTAGCCAAAGCGCTCTGCGCGCCACAATAGCAAAACCTGAATTTTTCGCCGCTAATCTAGCTAATTGCAAAGTGGCGAACTAAGATAAAAGAGTTAGCCAATTTAAGTGCTTGAACTCTGTCCATAACCTCCTCATACGAAGAGTCTTTATTGAGCGACTTTTCTAGTTCTTCGAACCAGAAACACGCTGCTGTAGTGACAGGAACAATGCATGAAATTGGTTGTAGAAGGTAACCTTGCTGAACAAACATCTTTTTAAGCAAACCCTCTAATTTTTTATCCATAGGATCTTTGAAAGCACAACTATCTTCTATAGGGATAGTAGTGCGTTTGTTTAGACTAGAAACCGCCCCCTCGACCTTGGGGACTGTCTGCCATAAGTCCTTTCTGGGGTCGACCATAGGAAATAATTTTTTAAATATAGGGGGAGGAACAAAAGGTATGCCGGGCCTATCCCATTCCTTATTTACAATGTCCGCCACCCGCTTGGGTATAGGAAAAGCATCGGGGGGCACCGGGACCTCTAGGAACTTGTCCATCTTACATAATTTCTCTGGAATGACCAAATTGTCACAATCATCCAGAGTAGATAACACCTCCTTAAGCAGAGCGCGGAGATGTTCCAATTTAAATTTAAAAATAATAACATCAGGTTCAGCTTGTTGAGAAATTTTTCCTGAATCTGAAATTTCTCCCTCAGACAAAACCTCCCTCCTGGCCCCTTCAGATTGGTGTGAGGGTATGTCAGAACCATTATCATCAGCGTCCTCATGCTCTTCAGTATCTAAAACAGAGCAATCGCGCTTTCTCTGATAAGTAGGCATTTTGGACAAAATGTTTTTAATAGAATTATCCATTACAGCCGTTAATTGTTGCATAGTAAGAAGGATTGGCGCACTAGATGTACTAGGGGCCTCTTGTGTGGGCAAGACTGGTGTAGACACAGAAGGGGATGATGCAGTACGATGCTTACTCCCCCCGCTTGAGGAATCATTTTGGGCAACATCATTATCAGTGGCATCATTGTCCCTACTTTGTCTGGACACTATGTCACATTCATCACATATATTTAAATGGGGAGGAACCTTGGCTTCCAAACATACAGAACATCGTCTATCTGATGGTTCAGACATGTTAACAGGCATAAACTTGATAACAAAGCACAAAAAACGTTTTAAAATAAAACCGTTACTGTCACTTTAAATTTTAAACTGAACACACTTTATTACTGAAAATGAGAAAAAGTATGAAGGAATTGTTCAAAATTCACCAAAATTTCACCACAGTGTCTTAAAGCCTTAAAAGTATTGCACACCAAATTTGAAAGCTTTAACTCTTAAAATAACGGAACCGGAGCCGTTTTTACATTTAACCCCTATACAGTCCCTGGTATCTGCTTTGCTGAGACCCAACCAAGCCCAGAGGGGAATACGATACCAAATGACGCCTTCAATAAGCTTTTTCAGTGGTTCTTAGCTCCTCACACATGCATCTGCATGCCTTGCTTTCCAAAAACAACTGCGCATTAGTGGCGCGAAAATGAGGCTCTGCCTATGACTAGAAAAGGCCCCCAGTGAAAAAGGTGTCCAATACAGTGCCTGCCGTTTTTTTTTTTTTTTTTTTTTTTTTTTTTTAATACATCCCCAAGATTAAAAGAACTATTTATAGTTAACATCCATTAAATATACTTATAAAGTAATCGTTTTAGCCCAGAAAAATGTCTACCAGTCTTTAAAGCCCTTGTGAAGCCCTTTATTCTTATACTAAACTAAGAAAATGGCTTACCGGTTCCCATAGGGAAAATGACAGCTTCCAGCATTACCAAGTCTTGTTAGAAATGTGTCATACCTCAAGCAGCAAAAGTCTGCCCACTGTTTCCCCCAACTGAAGTTAATTCATCTCAACAGTCCTGTGTGGAAACAGCCATCGATTTTAGTAACGGTTGCTAAAATCATTTTCCTCTTACAAACAGAAATCTTCATCTCTTTTCTGTTTCAGAGTAAATAGTACATACCAGCACTATTTTAAAATAATAAACTCTTGATTGAAGAATAAAACTACATTTAAACACCAAAAAACTCTTAGCCATCTCCGTGGAGATGTTGCCTGTGCAACGGCAAAGAGAATGACTGGGGTAGGCGGAGCCTAGGAGGGATCATGTGACCAGCTTTGCTGGGCTCTTTGCCATTTCCTGTTGGGGAAGAGAATATCCCACAAGTAAGGATGACGCCGTGGACCGGACACACCTATGTTGGAGAAATTAACCAGAGATCAGATCTCTGGTTAAAATTCTAAATGTCCCCCTACTGCCCCCAAAATACAGTGTAGTGTAGTTTATTAAAATAAAAAGAGTAGCATTTTATTTTTAAATAATAACTGTATTAAGCAGTTATGGGGGGTTAAAGTGAGCAGGTCTGGGGATTTAGAAAAAAAACGGCACTGAACAGTGCCTTTCCATTGCGGCCTTCGGTGAACTGAAGTAAATACAACCTCAGATGTACAACAGCACTTGACATATTACACCATGTCATAATTTATTTAACAAAAAATAAGGCCAAAATGGAGAAGCCATGTGTGAAAAATGAAGTACACCCTTCCATAGGAATTAAGAGGCTAAGTAGAAGCCAAATGCTGCTAATCAAATGCCCTTGATTCATTGATCATCAGCAAGGGCTAGATTTATGAAGCCCCTACGGCAGCCCTATGGCAGCAAGTTCTCACAAGAACTTGCTCGCCGTGATTTATCAAGCAGCGGTCACCAGACCGCTGCTTGATAACGCTCTTTGCCACCTCTAAACTGGCGAAATTCAATCTCCTCGGTTGAGTCCCACCGAGGAGATTGACAGCTCCTGCCTGCGCGTGATTGGCTGTGCGCGGGCAGGGGGCGGGATTGCATGCAAGCGCAAAATTGCGCTCATGTGTAATGCCAAATACCTGCGGGTAATTTCGCCCAGCCACAGGCGAGCTGAGGCGTACTGGGGCGCGTATACGCGCCCCTGTACGCCTCAGCTATAATAAATCTAGCCCCAAGTGTGAACACCTCTATAAAAGCCATAGTTCTAGCAGTTTGCTGGTCTGGAGCATTCAGGTGTGCGTTAATACAATACCAAGGAGGAAAGACCTCAGCAATAACCATAGAGAAGCAAATGTTGCTGCCCATCAATCTGGGAAGGGTTACAAGGCCATTTTCAAACAATTTAAAGTCCTTCATTCTACAGTGAGAAGGATTAATCACAAGTGGAAAACATTCAAGACAGTTGCCAATCTTCCCAGGAGTGGACGTCCCAGCACTTTCATCCTAAGGTCAGGCGTGCAATGTTCAGAGAAATTGCAAAAAAAACACAAGACACATCTCAGATACTACAGTTAGCATGTTAAGGGGCATATTTATCAAGCTACGTGTGGAGCTTTATACCCCTTGTTTCTTGGAAACAGAAGTTATGAAGAAGTTATGAAGCAGCGGTCTAAAGATCGCTGCTCCCTAACTTGTCCGCCTGCTCTGAAGCCGCGGACAGAAATCAACCTGATTGAATACGATAGGGTTGATTGACACCCCCTGCTTGCGGCCGATTGTACGCAAATCTGCAGGGGGCGGCATTGCACCAGCAGTTCACAAGAACTGCTGGTGCAAAGATAAATGCTGACAACATATGCTGTCGGCATTTATCGATGTGGATCGATGTGCAGCGGACATGATACCCTACTTCGTATCATGTCCACTCGCACATTGTTAAATATGCTCCTAAATGTTAAAGTTCATGACAGTACAATTAGAAAAAGACTGAACAAGTATGGTTTGTATGGAAGGGTTGCCAGGAGAAAGCCTCTTCTCTCTAAAAAGAACATGGAAGAACGGAACAATGTCCTTTGGATAGACAAGACCAAAATGGAGATGTTTGGCTATAATGCACAATGCCACGTTTGGCATTAAAGCTTTGCCGAAATTGGGTCATGCAACAGGACAATGACTCCAAGCACACAAGCAAATCTACAAAAGAATGGCTGAAAAAGAATCAATAAAACCAAAAATAATTAGCGCAACACCCACTCAAGTATCCGTATAATCCAAACTGTAGAGATAAATAAATGTAAATAAATATATATATATATGAATATATAGAGAATATATCAAATATTAATATCAAATAGTAATATACGCTTGATCAAACTTGTAAATCAATAACTAAACTATATAACTAATTTGAACTGTGGTCTATACTGATATCTGTACACAAATATATATGAACGATATTAATAGCCCAATGTATTATGTAAAAACCAACAGTAATGAATGTAAACCACAAAATAAGGTAGTCCAATTGAAACAAATTTAGTCCTGTTAAAAAGCTATAGATTCACAACTTTCTGATATTGCAGGGGGAGTTTTCTCTCGATGGTTAAAACACATTTGTTGGGATCCTCACATCACAAACATGATCTTTTGAGAGACCTGGCACGTTTTGAGCGCCTTTGTCGCGATGGGACGGTGCCTAGAGGGTCCCTATCGATAGCAAAAAAAGATGTTAGATGATGCACTCACATTGCCACCCTCATCATATGATTCTCACTGGCAGGATGACTTAGGCCTCTCTATATCCAAAGAAAAACATATGCTACCACTCCTCTAAATCTTCATCCTCCCCCGGGATACTGGAGATGAATCATAAAATTCTATATTGCTGGTATCTTACCCCAGATAAGCTTAAGCATATATATCCCAGCACTAACGTGACATGTTGGAGGGGTTGTGGGTATCCTGGCACAATGGCCCATATTTGGTGGCACTGTCCGAAGTTGCTTCCCTTTTGGGAGGATGTCACTAACCATTTGAAGATAGTCTTGGGGGATCAGTTTAGTTTGTCACCTCTTACAGCTCTACTCCGCCATAACCCAGGTAAAATGTGAAAAATTAGATGGAAACTCCTGCAATATAGCCTCAATAGCGCTAGGTTGCTTATTGCCCGTAAATGGAAGTCCCCGATTGCACCTACCTTACAGAAATGGTTACACAATACATCTGAACTCCTCTCAGTGGAAGAATACTCTTATTTCAAAAATGGTTGCCTACCTCTATTTCATAATATTCAGTTTTATTGGCAAATGCTCCAATATTCCCCTACTAGATCACTCTAGACCAACAATAAAATAATAGCCCTATATCACAATCGGATCACCCCCCCTTCCCCCCCTCTTTCCTTCCCCTCCCCACCCACCCCTCCTCCCTCCCCCTCATCCTTTCAATAGCTGGAATGGTTGTTAGTTTAGTTTTGAATTTTATTTATTTTATGTTGGATTTTTTTTTTTGTTGGTATGATATGAATACCTATACATACAGAGGGGCCTAGTTATCAAGCCGTCAACCTCAAATACGCTGGAATTCCGCAGCGTATTTGTGGTGAGGCTGATTCGCCTTAGTTATCAAATGCTAGAGACCGGCAAAAGTAGAATTTTGTGACGTAAGCTTCGAACCGCCGGACTAAGTCCGACACAGATCGATTCTTACGTCACTACAGATGTTCCGCACACAACTTTTGCTAGTTATCAAAAAACTAGCAGGTACGCTCGGCACTTTTACGGCCCAGCATACCTGGTTTTCAATCGCCGCCCTGGAGGTGGCGGATCCCATAGGAATCAATGGGAGTCTGACCATAGCGAAAGTTCATGTTCGCTGCTGCCAGACATCCCATTGATTCCTATGGGAGCTGTCTACACCTAACACCCTAACATGTACCCCGAGTCTAAACACCCCTAATCTGCCCCCCTACACCGCCAAAACTAAATAAAGTTATTACCCCCTAAACCGCCGCTCCCGGAGCCCACCGCCACTATAATAAATATGTTAACCCCTAAACCGCCGCTCCCGGAGCCCACCGCAAGCTACTCTATACATATTAACCCCTAAACCGCCGCTCCCTGACCCCGCTGCAACTATAATAAATGTATTAACCCCTAAACCGCTGCTCCCGGACACCGCCGCAACCTACATGATACCTATTAACCCCTATCCTGCCCCCCACTATACAGCCGCCCTCTATAATAAAGTTATTAACCCCTATCCTGCTGATCCCGCACCTCGCCACAACTAAATAAATAGTTTAACCCCTAAACCGCCGCTCCCGGACCCTGCCGCAACCTATATTAAATTTATTAACCCCTAATCTGCCCCCCTACACCGTCGCCACCTATAATACATTTATTAACCCCTATCCTGCCCTCCACTACACCGCCGCCACTGTAATACATTTATTAACACCTAAACCTAAGTCTAACCCTAACCCTAACACCCCCCTAACTTAAATATTAATTGAATAAATCTAAATAATATTTCTATTATTAACTAAATTAATCCTATTTAAAACTAAATACTTACCTTTAAAATAAACCCTAATATAGCTACAATATAAATAATAATTTTATTGTAGCTATCTTAGGATTTATTTTTATTTTATAGGTAACTTTCAATTTATTTTAACTAGGTACAATAGCTATTAAATAGTTATTAACTATTTAATAGCTACCTAGCTAAAATAAAGAGAAATTTACCTGTAAAATAAAAACTAACCTAAGTTACAATTACACCTATCACTACACTATACTTAAATAAATTATTCCTATTTAAAACTAAATACTTACATGTAAAATAAACCCTAAGATAGCTACAATGTAATTAATAATTACATTGTACCTATTTTAGGATTTATATTTATTTTACAGGCAACTTTGTATTTATTTTAGCTAGTTCGAATAGTTATTAAATAGTTATTAACTATTTAATAACTACCTAGCTAAAAGAAATACAAAATTACCTGTAAAATAAATCCTAACCTAAGTTACAATTAAACCTAACACTACACTATCATTAAATAAATTAAATAAATTAAATACAAATAACTACAATTAAATACAATTACATAAAGTAACTAAAGTACAAAAAATAAAAAAAGCTAAGTTACAAAAAATTAAAAAATAGGTTACAAACATTTAAAAAATATTACAACAATTTTAAGCTAATTACACCTAATCTAAGCCCCCTAATAAAATAACAAAGCCCCACAAAATAAAAAAATTCCCTACCCTATTCTACATTAAAAAAGTTCAAAGCTCTTTTACCTTACCAGCCCTTAAAAGGGCCTTTTGTGGGGCATGCCCCAAAGAATTCAGCTCTTTTGCCTGTAAAAGAAAAATACAACCCCCCCAACATTAAAACCTACCACCCACATACCCCTAATCTAACCCAAACCCCCCTTAAAATAACCTAACACTAATCCCCTGAAGATCATCCTACCTTGAGTCGTCTTCACTCAGCCGAGCCACCGATGGAACTAAAGAGGAGATCCGGAGCGGCAGAAGTGATCCTCCAAGGGGCGCTGAAGAAATCTTCCATCCGATGAAGTGATCCTCCATGCGGCGCTGAAGAAGTCTTCTATCCGGGCAATGTCATCTTCCAAGCGGCGCTGAAGAAGTCTTCTATCCGGGCGATGTCATCTTCCAAGCGGGGTCTTCAATCTTCATCCCGCCGACGCAGAACATCCTTCTTTCCCGACGGACTACCGACGAATGAAGGCTCCTTTAAGGGATGTCATCCAAGATGGCGTCCCTTCAATTCCGATTGGCTGATCAGCCAATCGGAATTAAGGTAGGAAAAATCTGATTGGCTGATTGAATCAGCCAATCAGATTGAGCTCGCATTCTATTGGCTGATCGGATCAGCCAATAGAATGCGAGCTCAATTTGATTGACTGATTGGATCAGCCAATCGGATTGAACTTCAATCTGATTGGCTGATTCAATCAGCCAATCAGATTTTTCCTACCTTAATTCTGATTGGCTGATAGAATCCTATCAGCCAATCGGAATTGAAGGGACGCCATCTTGGATGACGTCCCTTAAAGGAGCCTTCATTCGTCGGTAGTCCGTCGGGAAAGAAGGATGTTCCGCGTCGGAGGGATGAAGATTGAAGATTGAAGACCCTGCTTGGAAGATGACATCGCCCGAATAGAAGACTTCTTCAGCGCCGCTTGGAAGATGACATCGCCTGGATAGAAGACTTCTTCAGCGCCGCATGGAGGATCACTTCATCGGATGGAAGATTTCTTCAGCGCCCCTTGGAGGATCACTTCTGCCGCTCCGGATCTCCTCTTCAGTTCCATCGGTGGCTCGGCTGAGTGAAGACGACTAAAGGTAGGATGATCTTCAGGGGATTAGTGTTAGGTTATTTTAAGGGGGGTTTGGGTTAGATTAAGGGTATGTGGGTGGTGGTTTTTAATGTTGGGGGGGTTGTATTTTTCTTTTACAGGCAAAAGAGCTGAATTCTTTGGGGCATGCCCCACAAAAGGCCCTTTTAAGGGCTGGTAAGGTAAAAGAGCTTTGAACTTTTTTAATGTAGAATAGGGTAGGGAATTTTTTTATTTTGGGGGGCTTTGTTATTTTATTAGGGGGCTTAGATTAGGTGTAATTAGCTTAAAATTGTTGTAATATTTTTTAAATGTTTGTAACCTATTTTTTTATTTTTTGCAACTTAGCTTTTTTTATTTTTTGTACTTTAGTTAGTTTATGTAATTGTATTTAATTGTAGTTATTTGTATTTAATTTATTTAATTTATTTAATGATAGTGTAGTGTTAGGTTTAATTGTAACTTAGGTTAGGATTTATTTTACAGGTAATTTTGTATTTCTTTTAGTTAGGTAGTTATTAAATAGTTAATAACTATTTAATAACTATTCTAACTAGCTAAAATAAAAACAAAGTTGCCTGTAAAATAAATATAAATCCCAAGATAGCTACAATGTAATTATTAATTACATTGTAGCTATCTTAGGGTTTATTTTACAGGTAAGTATTTAGTTTTAAATAGGAATAATTTATTTAATGATAGTGTAGTGTAGGTGTAATTGTAACTTAGGTTAGTTTTTATTTTACAGGAAAATTTCTCTTTATTTTAGCTAGGTAAGCTATTAAATAGTTAATAACTATTTAATAGCTATTGTACCTAGTTAAAATAAATTGAAAGTTACCTGTAAAATAAAAATAAATCCTAACATAGCTACAATATAATTATTATTTATATTGTAGCTATATTAGGGTTTATTTTATAGGTAAGTATTTAGTTTTAAATAGGATTAATTTAGTTAATAATAGAAATATTATTTAGATTTATGTAATTAATATTTAAGTTAGGGGGGTGTTAGGGTTAGTGTTAGACTTAGGTTTAGGGGTTAATAATTTTATTACAGTGGCGGCGGTGTAGTGGGGGGCAGGATAGGGGTTAATAAATGTATTATAGGTGGCGACAGTGTAGGGGGGGCAGGATAGGGGTTAATAAATTTAATATAGGTTGCGGCGGGGTCCGGGAGCGGCGGTTTAGGGGTTAATACATATATTATAGTTGCGGCGGGGTCAGGGAGCGGCGGTTTAGGGGTTAAACTATTTATTTAGTTGCGGCGAGGTGTGGGATTAGCAGGATAGGGGTTAATAACTTTATTATAGAGGGCGACGGTATAGGGGGGGCAGGATAGGGGTTACTAGGTATAATGTAGGTTGCGGCGGTGTCCGGGAGCAGCGGTTTAGGGGTTAATACATTTATAAGAGTTGCGGCGGGGTCTAGGAGCGGCGGTTTAGGGGTTACTAACTTTATTTAGTTGCGGGGGGCTCCGGGGGCGCCGGTATAGGGGGTAGAACAGTGTAGTTTAGTGTGGGTGCTTAGTGACAGGCTAGCAAGAAAGCTGTAAAAAAGCCGAAGAGCAGCGAGATCGGATGAGTGATAATTCTCACAATCCGCTGCTCATCGCCCCGTACTTGGTGCGTGGCTTTTTGACAGCTTTTTTGATAACTTAGGCGAATTTTTGCAGGCGGCGATGTGAGGCGAGCTTAGGCGGGCGTATTGGGCCGGCGAAGGCAGGTAAAGTAGACGCTTTGATAACTACCCCCCAGAATGTCTATCTTTATATGAATAGATACACATGTGACTTATATACATATTAAGTAAAGCTCTCGTGATTCTCACCCACCTTACTTTATTATTTATGAGATACCTC
The DNA here is from genome assembly GCF_027579735.1 of Bombina bombina. Classification (NCBI taxonomy): domain Eukaryota; kingdom Metazoa; phylum Chordata; class Amphibia; order Anura; family Bombinatoridae; genus Bombina; species Bombina bombina. The sequence continues at coordinate 163,895,394 of NC_069502.1, forward strand.
GATAAAAATTTATGTCTGGACAGTAGCAAGCTACGGAGTTCGACCTACATTTCTAGGTCTTTGCAACTTATTCAAGAAATCAGTGAGCTTATTATATATTTTCTCGATAAGTGTATATTTATGTTTTTACCTGACTATGGTATGACATTTTGTATTGTGTTTATTTTCTTCAATAAAGCTCTTTTGAAACCTAAAAAAAAAAAAACAAAAAAAAAAAACTATAGATTCTTGATTGAAGAAAAACGTGTAATTAGAATGTATACACAGTCTTACTGTTATTAGGAGCAACCCCGGGGAGAGCGCAGTCTGTAAAAAGAAAAAGGGACTCCAATGGTGCAATATTGTATGAAACAAACGATATTTATTTAACACAGAAAAGTGCCAAATACTCACAATATCTGGCAATACAGCTTTCACATAAAGGTTTCTTTAAAAGATTTCATTCAGCAGCGAGTCCATATACGGCTAGCACATGTTAGAGAATCAGATCGACGAAAACCTCGGTCGGCGTGTGACGTCACCACCCGACTACAGCTGACTCTGATCCGGTTGTGCTAGTAAACACACAAACTCTCAGGAGGCATTGCTCCTGAGAGTTTGTGTGTTTACTAGCACAGCCGTAAACCGTAAATGTTTATATGTATGTACATATGTATTTATATATTTAGATGTGTATATATGTATTTACAGATGTATATACACATATAAACACATAAATACATATGTATACATATACTTTACAGTCAGTCAAGTAAAAGCATATTTATGCAATATTCATATTTAATAGTGTTATAGTGTGTGTTTACTGTAAATATTTCACATTCCAATGTTGTGCACATAGCAGGATATGTTCTATGTATTTTTAAATAGATATTCCTACAAATATTTGCATTTATCTATACCTATATATGTGTTTATATATATATATATATATATATATATACAGTATATTTGTATATATACACACACATATATATATATATATATATATATATATATATATATATATAATTATATATATTTTTATATGTATGCACATATGTATGTATTTATATGTGTATATATGTATTTACAGATATATATACACATATAAACAGATAAATACATATGTTCACATATATGGACATACTGTATATACAGTCGTATGCAAAAGTTTAGGCACCCTTGACAATTTCCATGATTTTCATTTATAAATAATTGGGTGTTTGGATCAGCAATTTCATTTTGATCTATCAAATAACCGAAGGACATAGTAATATTTCAGTAGTGAAATGAGGTTTATTAGATTAACAGAAAATGTGCAATATGCATCAAAACGAAATTATACAGGTGCATAAATTTGGGCACCCTTGTCATTTTGTTGATTTGAATACCTGTAACTACCTAGCACTGATTAATTGGAACACACGATTGGTTTGGTGAGCCCATTAAGCCTTGAATTTCATAGGCAGGTGCATCCAATCATGAGAAAAGGTATTTGAGGTGGCCACTTGCAAGTTGTTGTTCTCTTTGACTCTCCTCTGAAGAGTGACAACATGGGGGACTCAAAACAGCTCTCAAATGACCTGAAAACAAAGATTGTTCAACATTATGGTTTAGTGTAAGGCTACAAAAAGCTATTGCTCGCTTCGGCAGCACATATACTGTCAGGGTCCACTGTGAGGAACATAGTGAGGAAATGGAAGACCACATGCACAGTTCTTATTATGACCAGAAGTAAAATATAGGAGAGGCAAAGGAAAAGAATAGTGAGAACGGTCAAAAACAGCCCACAGACTACCTCCAAAGACCTACAACATCATCTTGCTGCAGATGGTGTGCATCGTTCAACAATTCAGGGTATGTGATGTGGAAGAAGCCTTTTCTGCACACACACAACAAACATAGTCGCTTGAGGTATGTAAACGCACATTTGGACAAGCCAGCTTCATTTTGGAAGAAGGTGCTGTGAACTGATGAAACAAATATTGAGTTATTTGGTCATAACATGGGGCGTTATGCATGGTGGCAAAAGAACACAGCGTTCCAAGAAAAATACTTGCTAGCCAAGGTAAAATTTGGTGGATGTTTAATCATGCTATGGGACTGTGTGGCCAGTGCCGGTACTGGGAATCTTGTTACAGTTGAGGGTCGCATGGATTCCACTCAATATCAGCAGATACTTGAGAATAATGTTAAGGAATCAGTCACAAAGTTGAAGTTACGCCGGAGCTGGACATTTCAACAAGACAAACCCAAAACACTGCTCAAAATCTACTCTGGCATTTATGCAGAGGAACAAGTACAATGTTCTGGAATGGTCATCCCAGTCCCCAGACCTGAATATCATTGAAAATCTGTGAGGTGATTAAAAGCGGGCTGTCCATGCTCGGCAACCATCAAACCTAACTGAACTGGAGATGTTTTGCAAGGAGGAATGGTCCAAAATACCATCATCCAGAATCCAGACACTCATTACAGGCTATAGGAAGCGTCTAGAGGCTGTTATTTCTGCTAAAGGAGGCTCTACTAAATATTGATGCAATATTTCTGTTGGGGTGCCCAAATGTATGTACCTGTCTAATTTCATTTTGATGCATATTACACATTTTCTGTTAATCCAATAAACTTCATTTCACTACTGAAATATTATTGTGTCCTTCAGTTATTTGATAGATCAAAATGAAATTGATGATCGAAATACCCAATTATTTATAAATGAAAATCATGGAAATTGTCGGGGGTGCCTAAACTTTTGCATACCACTGTATATATAAGTGCATTGGAGCCCTTTACAGTCAGGTAGATGAAAACATGTAAAAGCATATTTCTGCAATATTCATATTTAATAAAGTGTTATACTGTGTATTTACTGTAAATATTTCACATCCCAATGTTCTGCATGTAGCAGAATATGTTCTATGTATTCGGGGCTGTGGGGTTCACATTGACTTGAGATGTGTACCCTATACAGTCTGAGAGTGCTGTCTGTTTCTGTGTTTTGTATTAACTTAAAGGAAATTTCAAAGGCCTGTGACACTCTGGTGTTGGTTCTCAGTTTGTTTGAAAGTATGCATTGTATAGCCTTATTGGTTAGGGACCCAGAAGGGGAGATACCTTGATGTGGTCATGGTCATATTCCTTTGATGCCAACTGCAAATGACTCTCCCATTTACTTTTAAACATTACTGTGTGCTTGCTACTGAGTGCCAGGTTTTCTGTGTGTATGTATGCCGTAATCGTAGCTGACATTGTACAAACGTGTAAGTAATTTAAAGGAACAGTCGTTCTCTGATAGGGTAATCGTTTACCAATCACAGTAGTTCAATTCAGTGCTTATTTTAACCTCTTATATACCTTCTGCCTTAAACATTACATAGACATAAATACAATGTAATATATAGTGCTTCCTTGTTAAAAAGTAACAAGAATTTGTACAATTTAAGTTTCAATAAAGATCTTATGGGAGTATATAAAATACATTCTGTTGGCTATTAGAAGATGAAAATCAAAAATAAATAAAAATGAAAATGGGATATTGTGATGAATTATAGTGAGGGACTATATTAGGGGCGCAAATACCGTTGTAAGTAATATTGAAGTATAAAAGGTATGACGTTAATGTCATTTACTCATTGGAAATTCAATATCGTATATTGTAGTGTGCTCTGCACCTAAATATTTCCAATACCTAATATAACAAAAAATATATACATACAACCTCAAAAGTATCCTCAAAGGTAAATGAGTATATAAAACTATACAAATGTCCAAATATATATATCGTATCACCATGGCATAGATATCATTAACACATAAAGAACAAATATCTTGTGTGTTACGATTTCTAATATACACATTGATTCAAAAATTCCTAATGTTAACGACCCTAATATAATTGTTATTATTATATGTACTCATTTAAAATGACATAAATGACACTCAGATAGTAGAGACATGATATATGAGTATAAAGCTCAGGCGTTTGTATGTATGACCACAAGAGGTGAAGATACATGATGTAAACTAAATAGATATTTACTTCCAATAATTGATCAGGTCATATTCAGAATTAAGACCTAGGGGGACCCTTGTTTGTAACCTTAAGATCCAAAACATTTCACGTTTCCCTAGTGCCTTATCTCTGTCTCCACCTCTAGGGGGGGGGGGGTCCTGACCCATTCAATTGCTTGCCATTTAAGTGTATTATTTTTCTTGTCATGTATGTTTTTGAAATGTTTAACCAAAGGTGTTGTTGCCTCACCTATTTTAATCGAGGACAAGTGATTCCTTATCCTCGTATTGACGTCATTAGTGGTGAGGCCTACATATTGCAAATGACACTCTACACAGGTCAAAACGTAAATGACATAGGAGGATGTACAGTTGAGGCACAAACCAATATCAAACTCTTCATTTGTAACTTCAGAATGGAATTTGTTTGAAAAAATACCAAATTCACATGGTCTGCATCTGGTTCTTCCGCACCTGTACATCCCCCTGTGTCTGAGCCAAGAACCCTGTAAGGATGGAGTTAGGGATGGCAATTCAGAAGGTGAAAGCAAATTGCCTAATGTCCTACTCTTCCTATGGGAACAGCGCAAGCCGCTATCCACACATTGAGTGAGTTTATCATCGGCTGCAAGTATTTTAAAATGTTTCTTTACAATGCCACAAATCGTCTTGTATTCCTCACTGTACTCAGTCACAAATGTGACCTGATGTTTATGTCTGGATTCCACCTTTTCAGTTTTGTTTGCAATGGTTGGGTGATGTAATAGGGTCTGTCTATCTAAACTGTCCACTGTCTTAACTGCTCTGTCAAGAACACGTCTGGGGTACCCCCTCTGTCGTAGTCTCTCACGCATCTCAGTTTTCTGTTTAATATAAGTTCTTTCTTCTGTACAATTGCGCTTAATTCTAATAAACTGTCCCTTAGCCACTGCAAAGGGTACATGCTTAGGGTGGCAACTATTGGCATGTAGGATAGTATTTTTGGTAATCGGTTTCCTGTAAAGATCACTAAGTATATATCCATCACTACTTGCTGTCAATGTAAGATACAAGTAATTAATGGTGGTCTCATGTTTCTCATAGGTGAACCTTAAGCCAAGGGAATTGCTATTCAAATTGTCTATGAAAGTTTCAACTAGACTCTGGTCACCATGCCAAATGAAGATCAAGTCATCAATGTAGCGCCTATAAAAGGCAATACATCCTTTGAAAGCATTCTCCTCTCCAAAGATGTGGGACAGCTCCCACCACCCCATATAGAGGTTGGCGTAGGAGGGGGCAAATTTCGCCCCCATCGCTGTCCCACACCTCTGGAGATAGAACCTGCCCTCAAACCTGAAAAAATTATGGGTTAAAAGAAACCTTGCAATCCTCAAAATATATTCAACAAATGCCGGTGTAAAGTTAGAATAATTGGAAAGGAAAAACGAAAGGGCTTTTAAACCCAAATCATGTGGGATGGACGAATAAAGAGCAGTGACGTCAACTGTAACCCAAACGTTGTTCCTTACCCAGCGCATTGTTTCAGTCAGATTAATGAGGTCTTTTGTGTCTTTGAGATAGCTCTGAAGAGATGTCACAAACGGATGGAGTATAGCATCTAACCACTGAGAGAGGTGTTCGAACATAGAGCCAATCCCACTAACTATTGGTCGACCCTGAACATTAATTAAAGTCTTATGTACTTTCGGAAGATGGTGGAAGATGGGCACCACAGGATGTTGAATATATAAAAACTCATATGTGGATTGATCAAGGTGCCCATCCTCCAAACCATCGTCCAAAATTGAGAGTAAGTCTCTTTGAAAGGTACTAGTAGGGTCGCTAGGTAATGGCACATAATTGTGTAAATCATGTAATTGTCTATGTGCTTCATCTATGTAAGTACCTCTGTCCATGATGACCACCGACCCCCCCTTATCCGCTGAGCGGATCACAATATCATGATTTTCCTGCAATTCAAAAAGAGCATCTTTCTCACTTTTGCTCAGATTATGTCGTTTACTTCGTGTAGAATTACTGTTTTGTTTCAATTGTGTAAGATCTGCCTCTATTCTTTTGTAAAATGTTTCTAATATTGGACCCCTATTCTGAATGGGGTAGAACTCAGAAACATTCCTAAAGCCATTGAAACTATTGCTAGTATTGTCATCATCCATACAAACACCTTATCTCATCAAACTATCCAATGTAGTTACATCACAATTTTCCTCAAAATTTGAGGATTTAGGTTGAACTGTCAGCAATCTCACCTCCATGGTTTCACTATATTCTGTATCAACACCACTATAATACTTCTTCAAGGTGATGTTGCGAATGAGTTTGTTTACATCAAGCATGGTTTGGAATAAATTAAAGCTGCATGTAGGTGCAAAATTTAAACCATAACTGAGTACTCTCTGTTGTAAGGTAGTTAGTTCAAAGGAGGACAAGTTTATCACATTATTTAATGGTATTTGGTATTTTTGTTCCCCCTCAGGGAATATCTCTCTTGTTGCTTCTCCTGTCCTATACCTGTTTTCTCTGCTGTTTTGTAAAAAACCTGCTCAAATACCTGGCGATCTACACCTGTGTTGGTAGTGGGTCCTGATTCTATAGTATTGATGTTACTAGTATATTTAGATCCTGTGTTGGTAGAGGATTTGGGTTTAGTTCCCTGATTGTTTGTACTCTGTGTTTGTGTTGGGGCATTTATGGTAACCTGTTTGTCATAATTTTTAGTAGTGTTCTTAAGGATCCCCTTCGTGGGTACTGATTGATTATCACCACTAGAGGCACCTATTTCATCCCCTGAATCACCTTCACTACCAGAGGTACCAGAATAATTTGACTCCTTAGTTGCTGACTGTTTGTTGCCCCCTCTACCTCTGTTTCTACTTGTTGACCTCCCCCTTCTGTTGAAACGTCTCCTTTTATGGTTATTCTGAGAATGATGCCAGTTTTACACTGTATTATTCTCATAATCTGAGGAGTCCCTCAGATATTTAGAGTGTTTTAAGTTCAATACCAAATTCTTAGATTCCAATAGGGTGTTTCTTAAAATTACATCATATCTTGAATAATCTAAATCATCCCTTCTCTTGTTAAACTCAGATTGTAATGTGCCTATTTTATCTCTGATAGTATCCAATTGATTAGTCTTATAGGAAATAAGCCAATGCATCAATCTAAAAGAGCATTCTGAAAGTATCAAATTCCATGAATCAATTAACTCAGGTTCCTTGACCTCAAATGTGGGGAATTTGTTAACCCTTAGACCTCTAGGAATAATTTGCAATTTAATATATTTATCTAGGGTCCACACATCAAATTGTAATTTGTGTTCTTTCACTAGTAATTTTTCAATTTCATCAAACAGATCTCCTAAGTCAAATGTCGATACATCAGTAGAAAAAACTTTATCAATAGCCAAACAGTCATTACTCCTCTCAGCAGCAGGCAAAAGTGAATAAAAGTTCAAAGTAGCACCCTCCATGTAAAAGAAGCTCAATCCTCAGCAGTGTGTGATTAAGTGCTACCAGGATGCACTGTAATTAAGTCAATGTAGAAAGTGGTTCACACAACCGCTTCACGTAAAAGCAAACACTCTAAGTAAAATACCTCTGGCCCGTATTAGCTAAGTTCAATGAGGCTGTGAAAAAACTCTGGAAAGTCTCAGACCTTCACGTATATAGATAGATAGATAGATAGATAGATAGATAGATAGATAGATAGATAGATAGATAGATAGATAAATAGATACATATATACATATTTAGACGTGTATGTATGTATCCCTATGTTAAAGCCCTTTGCAGTCCTTTTTTCTAACACCTGAGACCTCATATCTTTGAGCCCTTTAAACTTTTTAATGCAATGGGTTTTTTTTTAAATAATTTTTATGAGACAGTGTTATTATGAGTGTAACTGTACTGTTAAATGTATTTTTTATGTGTTTTGTGCTACTTTTTTTTCACGTAATAGTCAACCAGAGTTTTGACTTTGCGCTAACCCGATGTGTTAAATTAGATAGTGCTCAATATAACACATTTACTTTCAACTCATAATACACGCGCTATTTCCATAAGAGCCCAGATATACCCTATATAATTTGCCTGCTACAGTTAGTGTGCCCCTCATAATCGAGTCCTAAATTGGAATTTTTGGATTCTTTATTAGTTTCAGGACTATGAGCAGAACTTAGAAGTTTAAAATACAGATGAAATTGCAACTAATATAGCTGTATCAGTTCTGCACTTCCTGCTAATCCGTATTGGCTAATAGGCACTTCCTACTAATGCTCATTGGCTTTTAGTTACTTCCTGTTACTGATCATTCATTAACTTCCTGCTAGCTCTCTTTGAGCACTAGTACTAGAAGAAGTATCTATAAGCTAAGGAGCATTAGTTGGAAGTGCACTATGGATACTGCTAAACAGATACTGCTATTACATTTAAATAAGCTGTCACTTAAAGGGACATGAAACCCCAATTTTTTATTTCATGATTCAGATAGAGTATGCAATTTTAAACAACTTTCCAATTTACTTCTATTATCAAATTTGCTTAATTCTCTTGGAATCATTTGCTGAATGAGTAGTAATGCACTACTGAGAGCTAGCTGAACACATCTAGTGAGCTAATCACAACAAACAAATGTGTGCAGGCCCCAATCACCAGCTAGCACCCAGTAGTATAGGATATGTACATATTCTTTTTCAACAATGGATAACAAGAGTACATTTGAAACTAGAAGTACATTTAAAAGTGCCTTAAAATTAGATCAGATTTATGCAAGTTTATAATTGACATTCCTATCCCCTTCTACATGTTTAAAGTTGGGGGGGATTTTATTACAGCATCCCTTTTAACTCAACTAAAATATGTTGAACATTACCTATGTACATTCTTTCTCTCTGCTAGATCTGCAGGATTCTTGATAAATGGGCCTCTATGGGCTCTATTTATCAAGCTTGATGGCCTCTGTTTCTGGCGAGTCTTCAGAAACAGCAGTTATGAAGCAGCGGTCACAAAGACCGCTGCTACATAACGTGTCCGCCTGCTCTGAGCAGTTTTTAATACAAGTGAAGAATTGCAGAGTCGGGAGTTCAGTAAGTTTGGCCACTGTGAGAGCCCAGCCAGCACGTCGATGCTGCGGTGTCTGTGAATACCGCTATATTTTATGATACACTTCTAGCTTTAAATATTGGGGTGATCTACACCATGTTGCACATTCTTCTGTTTCTTTTCATTTCCATATATCATATTCTGACCTTCATCGAATCAATGTGATCCTTAAAGGAACATGAAACACAAACATTTTCTTTCATGATTCAGATAGGGTACAATTTTAGTTTAAAAGAAAACAACTTTTCTGTTTACTTCAATTATCAAATTTACTTAGTGCTCTTGGTATAAATTGTTGAAAAGCATGTAGTTAGGCTCACAAGTGTGCACATCTATGGAGCACTATGTAGCAGCATGTTTACAAGAATGCTTTTAACAATATTATACATTGTGCAAACACAGCTGTTCATTAACTACCTAGGTATTCTGTTCAATAAAGAATAGCATAAGAATAAAGTAAATTGGAAACATTTTATTTTAATTATACACTCTATTATTATTATCATTATTATCAATTATTTGTAGAGTGTCAACAGATTCCACAGCGATATAAACATAGGAATAATATGCAAAGATAGCACTTTATAGGAGACAAATCCGTAGAGGACCCTGGCAAGATTTGCACTGTTGTAAATAACCTCTCATAAATGTGATCAACAAAAACAGCTGGGCTCGTAGGCCTACATGCTAAGGGGGTTCAAGGGGATCACAAAGGAGGAGAGAAACTGAGGTAAGAAAGGTTAGCGTATATGGTATGCATCCCTGAACAGTAGAGTCTTTAAGGAACGCTTGAAACTATGAAAGCTAGGGGAGAGTCTTGTGGAGCGAGGCAGAGTTCCCCAAAATAGGGGCCATTCTGGAGAAGTTCTGTAGACAGGAATGTGAGGAGACAACAAGAGAGGACAGAAGAAGGTCATGTGCAGAGCAAAGGGGACAGAAGGGAGGGTATCTTGAGATAAGGTCTGAGATGCATCTGAATTATAAAAAAAGTATTTTTATTATAACTGCATGCCTAGCCAGTCAGACAACATAAATAAATAACTTTAGAACACTTTACTTGTAGGTAGAGATGGAAGATTAGTGTTTGACCCTTTAGCAAATAAATTTTTTCCAAAGAATGAAAACAAAAACTCCTCTCACTTGTCAATGGTATTCATAGTCATGGTCCTATGCACTAATCCTTACAGATCCTTTTCATTCATAAATTATTTCTTCTGCAATGTGATCACATTACCATACTTTGAAAAAGCTGACATAAAGCTGACAACACAATGAGATTATGCTCTACTGACTATAAACATTAAATAATTGCGTATACTTCCTCAAGAGGACCCTGGTATTCCTTTAGAACAGTTTTTCCTATGCTCTATGGAATCTTGCTGGCTTACTTTGTGTGACTTTTGATTCTTCCAGTAAATTGCCCCATAAGGTTGGTTTATTTGCTGTAGTTTTCGAAATCAGGGCCAGATTACGAGTGGAGTGGTATTTATCACTAACATTCGCTGTAAGTAAGCTTTTTGCACAGATCGGGTAGCGCTTTACAAGTTGAAAGTAAAAAGTTTTCACTCTAACCGGATGTTATATTTATTCATAAATACCCATTTCTACATATATCTGATGGTATTTTGGTACAATATATATCTATTTAAAAATACTTAGAACATATTCTGCTATATGCAGAACATTGTAATGTAAAATATTTACAGTAAATACACAGTATAAAACTTTATTAAATATAAATATTGCATAAATATATTTTAACATGTTTTCAGCTACTTGGCTGCAAAGGGCTCCAATGCACATATATACTGTATATATATATATATATATATATATGTATACATCTGTATTTATGTGTTTATATGTGTATATATGTCTGTAAATACATATATACAATACACATATACATATATAAATACATACAGTATGTACACACATATAAACATATATATATATATATATATATATATATATATATATATATATATATATATATATAAGTATATCTATGTTAAAGCCCTTTGGCTGCCTTTTTTCTTCTAACACCTGAGACTTATAACTTTTTTCTGCAAAATTTTGTTAAATCATTTTTCATCATGTTATTATGAGTGTAACTGTACTTTTAAATGTATTTTTGATTTTGATGTGTTTTGTGACACTTTTTTGTTAACAGTTAACCAGAGTTCTGATGTTGCGCTATCCCGGTTTGTGTAAAATTCAATTGCACTCAAGCGATCCCTTTTACGTTTAACTTGTAATATGAGTGCTACATCCGACGCACAAACAGCCACGTTAAACACGATTTCGCTCACACGTAACTGTTATTGAGCCACGCGTAATCTGGCCCATATTGGGTAGAAATTTTATATGGGTCAAAAATATTTGGAAATAAATATTCTACTTTATATTGCTAAAGCAATCTATTTAGTGAATAATGCATACCTCCAACATGTCACAGCTAGTATATGGGAATAGTAGTCTGGCATCAGAGACAAGGCAGACATTGTGCAGCATTGGAGTATGCTGTGACTTCACCAAGGGAATCTGGGCCAAGCTAGCCAATGCCTGGTTATTATTACTGTTTATTTATAAAGCACCAGCTGTTACATTAAGTATACAGTTATAGAGTACAATTATCAGAAGACAATTACATAAATCATAAGGGTAGAGAGCCCTGTAAGCTGTAAACCATTTTTACATAAAATGATCAACAGGACAGGTGGACTTGTGAGCTTACAATCTAAAGGAAGTACATGGGGAAGTTGAGGGAAACATAAGTAGTAGAGACATCCTAAAGTAAGTTGTAAGCATCCCTGGACAGATATGTTTTTAGGGAACACTTGGAAGTTTTTGAGACTAAAGGTAAGTCAGACTGAGCAAGGCAATGAGTTCCAACTTGTATTATGTCCCTTTAAGGAAAATGAGCCTGGCAGAGGCATTCATGATGGATAGCAGTGGGGACAGGCAGTAGCTTGGGAGACCAGAATTAGTTTCACTTAGTAAAATCTGGTCATTTACAGGGAAGGAAGTGTGACAGTAGGAACCAATGTGAGCTCTGCTAATGCAAATAACAAAATAAATCTGTTTATGTCCCACCACTCCACACTTACCAGCACCTGCCGTGTCCTGTACAGAGCAGACAATTGTGCCAATATTGCCCCACGAGTAGGCTGAGGAAGCATTTACCAAGTTTCAGAAGCCGCCATACTGTCGCCATGAAGATGCCATTAATAAAACAAGCAACATCAAAATGTTACAGGTATTATGGCTTGTGGTTGCCATTTACATAAGGGATATTTACCCTGTCACCATTAAGTTACACTAATAACATTTTCTCGGTGTCCTTTTGGCAGTAAGCGCTGTGCAGACATATTTTAGAAACTGTAGGTTGCACCCTTCTTAGGGCTAGATGAGAAGTGGAGCGCAAAAATAGCTTATGCGAGAGTGATATTTGCGCTCCACTCAGTAATACCAGTGCACGCTAATGTGCGCTGGTATTTCAAGTTAATTGCAATGCGAACGCGACTTCGTGTCTGCATTGCACGAAAGCTTTGCGCTTACGAGAGTGCGCTTCCATAGGCTTCAATGGGAGCCTTGTTCTCATGCCGCGAGACACGGCATGAGAACCGCGCGCTGCAAATGGTGTAAGTAGCACAGCAATGGGCAGCAGATTTAAATATATATGCATATGAATATATGCATATATGTTTATGTGTTTATATGTGTATATACACATATTAACACATACATATATTTCAACTAGAGATAAGTAATGTAAAGAGTACATTACAGAAGGTGTGTACATAATAGCACTCGGCTACTCATGATTAACAAATTAGGATATTATAGGCATATGTCACTGTCGACCAGAGTTTTGCGTTATGAGTGGCTCGGTACTAACTTGCAAGTTATTTCCACCGCTCACCTTTAATAGCGCTGCTATTACAGGTTTTTCAAAAAACGGCGTTTGTGGGCAATATGGCAGCGTTGAGCTCCATACCGCACACAAATACCAGCGCTGCTTTGAGCTGCTTTTACGTGCTCGTGCACGATTTCCCCATAGACATCAATGGGGAGAGCCGGCTAAAAAAAAGCCTAACACCTGCAATAATGGAGCGTAAAGCTCCGTAACGCAGCCCCATTGATTCCTATGGGAAAAGAAAATTTATGTTTAAACCTAACACCCTAACATAATCCCGGAGATTAAACGCCACTAATCTACTGCCCCCGACATCTCCGACACCTACATTACACGTCATGTAAAGGAAATTTCATTCTTCAATAGCCAGCGAAAGAAGAGGATGCTCCGCGCCGGATGTCTTGAAGATGGAGCCACTCCGCGTCGGAAGGATGAAAATAGAAGATGCTGTCTGGATAAAGACTTCTGCCCGCCTGGAGGACGACTTCTTGCCGCTTGGGTGAAGGCTTCTCCCGGCTTCGTTGAGGACTTCTTGCCGCTTGGATGAAGACTTCTCCCGGCTGAATGAGGATGGATGTCCGGTCTTCAAAAACTGTAAGTGGATCTTCGGGGGTTAGTGTTAGGTTTTTTAAGGGTTTATTGGGTGGGTTTTATTTTTAGATGAGGGAATTTTGGGATTTTGGGCAATGTAAAAGAGCTAAATGCCCTTTTAAGGGCAATGCCCATCCAAATGCCCTTTTCAGGGCAATGGGGAGCTTAGGTTTTTTTGGTAGGTTTTTATTTGGGGGGGGTTGGTTGTGTGGGTGGTGGGTTTTACTGTTGGGGGTTGTTTGTATTTTTTTTTTACAGGTAAAAGAGCTGATTTCTTTGGGGCAATGCCCCGCAAAAGGCCCATTTAAGGGCCATTGGCAGTTTAGTGTAGGCTAGGGTTTTCTTTATTTTAGGGGGGCTTTTTTATTTTGATAGGGCTATAAGATTAGGTGTAATTAATTTAAATATTTGATCATTTCTTTTTTATTTTGTGTAATTTAGTGTTTATTATTTTTTGTAATTTAGATTTATTTATTTAATTTATTTAATTTTAGTGTAATGGTAGGTTTTAGTGTAAGACAGGTTAGGTTTTATTTTACAGGTAACTTTGTATTTATTTTAGCTAGGTAGCTAGTCAATAGTTAATAATTATTTAATAACTAATCTACCTAGTTAAAATAAATACAAACTTACCTGTGAAATAAAAATAAAACATAAGCAAGATACAATATAACTATTAGTTATATTGTAGCTAGCTTAGGTTTAATTTTACACATAAGTATTTATTTAGTTTTAAATAGGAATAATCTAGGTATTAATTGTAAATTTTATTTGGAATTATTTTAATTATGTTAAAGTTAGTGGGTGTTAGGGTTAGGGTTACGTTAGAGTTAGGGTTAGACTTAGGGTTAGGTTTATTGGTTAATAACTTTAGTATAGTGGCGTCGACATTGGGGGCAGCAGATTAGGGGTTAATACGTGTAGTTAGGTGGCGGCGATTTTGGGGGCAGCAGATTAAGGGTTAATAATAGTAATGTAGGTTGTGGCGATGTTAGGGACAGCAGATTAGGGGTTAATAAGTGTATGTAGGTGGCGACGACATTGGGGGCAGCAGATTAGTGGTTAATATTTAACTATTATTTTTGATGCAGGAGTGTGTCGGTTTAGGGGTTAATGTGTTTATTATAGTGGTGGCGATGTCCGGAGCGGCAGATTAGGGGTTAATAATTTTATTTTAGTGTTTGCGATGCAGGAGGGCCTCGGTTTAGGGGTTAATAGGTAGTTTATGGGTGTTAGTGTACTTTGTAACACTTTAGTTATGAGTTTTATGGTACAGCTTTGTAACGTAAAACCCATAACTACTGACTTTCAGGTGGCGGTACAGATCTTGTAGTTATAGGCTGTACCACTCACTTTTTGGCCAGACAGGCAAACTCGTAATACCAGTGCTGTGGAAAAAGTACTTTTCAAAAAGTGCTGTAGTTATATTGCGTGACGACCAAAAAAGTGTGCAGTACAGCAATACCTACAAGACTCGTAATAGCAGCGGTAGTGAAAAAGAGCCATAACGATGCTTTTTCACTCATAACGCACAACTCGTAATCTAGCTGTGTGTTTTTTATATAGATTTTCTTATTTTAAGCGTATGTTATTAATAAAAGTTAATTTTTAACCTGCATCCTTCTTGGTCCTCCTTCCAGTGACATATGCCTATAATATCCTAATTTGTTAATCATGAGTAGCCGAGTGCTATTATGTACACACTTTCTGTAATGTACTCTACATTACTTACCTCTAGTTGAACATTGACAGTGTACAGCACCTTTTCCCCTTATTTATATTTCAGTATTGAGTGTACGTATTATAATACTCACTTCTTGAATAATTGAAATAGGGGACTATTCGAGGTAATGCCGCCATTCTCCCCTCTGAGTAGTAACATAAATATATTTGTATATGGTCATATACATATATATTTACAGGGAACACGCAATTCCCTATAGACCGCAATGTAAAGGCACTTTTCAGTACACCCCACACCCGCCAAAATTAAGCCTAAAAAACTGCTTTGTGCAGTTCTTTTTAATAAAATTAAAGATGCTACATTTTATTATTTTAATAAAAGTACACTATACATATATTTGGGGCCAATTGGGGGACATTTAGAAAATTAACCAGCGATCTGATCTCTGGTTAATACAATTGGGGGACATTTAGAAAATTAACCAGCGATCTGATCTCTGGTTAATTTTTTGAGCAGTAATTTCTACAGTGAGCTGGCAGTATTGATAACAAGCCACTTGTAATGGCTGGTTAATTATAGCACGCCCGTAAACAGGCGAATTAGCCAATTTACGGGTGCGTGATAAATTTGTGTTCCACTTGTAATCTAGCCTTCAGTTTTTAATGCAAGAGTATTCAATGAGATACCACAAGTAAAATGTGTCTTCACTGATACAAACATGCTAAACACTTCAGAGAGTTCTTCTAGCAAATGATGTAATAAAATTCAGGTTGAGAAATATTGATATTAACATGATTTCATGTCAAGATTTTAAAGGGGAACAGAAGCTTTTAAAATAATAAAAAAAAGTATCATGTCTATTGGATTTATCTATGGTCAATATTTATGATGTTATTACATATTACAAAACTCAATATTTATAAACTAATAATGAAAATTTACAATTTATGATAAGTATTATCAATAAATAATAAAGATAATTTATTAAATTTATTAAAGGTAGATACATTTTTTTTAAAAGTTATATTTAAAGGGATAGAAAGGTCAAAATATAAATGTTCATCTGCATTTCAAGTAGAATCACTTCTGCAACATACTGCCACTAGCAAAAATGCCTACTGTTTTTAAGTGGCATATGCACATATGCATTGAGTCCCCCCCCCCACCCAACATTATTTAAACACTACACCTTCTCAGAGAGTCAGCAGTGGCTTATATGACACAAATTCTGGGCTAGATCACAAGTGGCACGCAAAGTGTAGCACACGAGCGATAAGGGGTATTTGCGGCTTTTTGCGCAGGTCGGAAATAGCGAGTATATTACGAGTTGAAAGTAAACGAGTTTGCTTAAGCAAAATCAAATTCAAAGCATGTCAGCTTAGCGTGACTTCAGAGTTCTGGTTAACTGTTACATGAGACAAAAAAGTTGCACAAAACACATAAAAAATACAGTTACACTCATAGTAAACACTGTCTGATAAAAAAATATTTTTAAATTAAAATTGCATTAAAAAGTTATAAGGGCTCAAAGATATGAGGTCTCAGGTGTTAGAAAAAAAGGACTGCAAAGGGCTTTAATATAGAGAAATATGTATGTAAAAATATGTATATGTATGTATGTATATATGTATATGTGTTTTACTGTAAATTAACTGTACATATTTACCATTCTAATGTTCTTCACTTACAGAAAAAATGTCCTTTTTATTGTAAATACATATTTCTACAGGTTAGGTTCCAGAAGGAATGGTTGTAAATCGAAACCGTTGTAAATTGAAACCCAGTTTATAATGTAAGTCAATGAGAAGTGAGGGAGTTAGGTTCCAGGCCCCTCTCAAAATTGACAAAAGTAACACCTAATACATTATTTTTAAAGCTTTGAAATGAAAACTTTAAATGCTAAACAGCATTATAAACCTAATTAAATAATCACACAACAGACTGTATCATCAAACTAAGTTTAATGAACAAAAACATATTTTTACTTGCATTTTTCTGCAAACAGTTCTCTGCATTGTTAGCATGTTAGATAATATTGGGTCTGCACCTATTCTATGCATTTCAATCTGCAGTGATTAATAGGCAGTTACCTCAAGCAGCTGGACAGGAAGATAATAGGGAAGTGACTGCTAGATCTTGTTGCTTTGAAAGCTGCTCGATAGCTAAGGTCTGTTCTGTGTACACAGATTAATTTCAGTCTGCTAAGCTTGCATAACTTTGCTGCAACACAAGCGGACAGCTCCATCTACTGGCTATTTTAATTAGTGCACTGCTTTTCAATGCTTTTCAATAGCAGTCACATGACTGAAAAAAAGGTTGTTATTCTGAAACGGCGCAAATTGAACCGGCGTAAACCGAGGGCCACCTGTATATATATCTGTAAATACCTATACCTACTTGTACATCTATTCCTATAGAAATGTAGGTTTAGATATGTATTTTACATGAACAGTATCAGATGTACTGCATATAGAAATATATATTTAATAATAAAAAGTACATTTATTTCTAGGTGAAGAGTCGGGTTATTGCACATGAAAACTTAATGATCATAAGGCACGTTATTGAAATATTAATATAAAATATTTACTTTTTTTTTTTAATTACTAAAAATGATTAAACATACTGTAAAAAATAAAGATATATTCTATGGATTATTGAAAATATTTTTTACAGTATGTTTAACCCCTTGAGTGCTAACGACGGCTCTGAGCCGTCGCAAATTTTCCCAGTCAGGTGCTGATGACGGCTCACCCACCTTGAGAACAATCTGGGGGCTCCCATCAACTCCCACTCCGGTGATCGGGCTTGTATTTTGCGCTGTGACGTCATGCGCAATGACGTGATGACATCACTGCGCAACTTTATTTAAAATTTACAGTGCACAATATAGGGAAAGGGGGCATGCTGCTTAGAAGCCTGTATCTCAGGCATCTAAGCAGCTAAAGACCCCCAAGAAGGTAATCACCTAACCTTTTCAACGGTATAAGTCTTGGGGATCGGGGGGGGGGGGGAAGTAAAAAAATATATATTTAAAAACAGAAAAAAAAAACTTAAATCCAGCTTAGCACCTAGGTGGGAAATGGCTTAGCACTCCAAGGGTTAATAATTTGTAATATTTTTTTTTTAATATTGTATATTTAATATTTCAATAACGTGCCTTAAGATTACTAAATTTTCATGTGTGCTAACCCGACCGCGTAAAAGCTAAATCCTGAAACCCAATGTGCAAAAGGCATAATTTACATTACAAAGTTCTTCAAATAGAACAAATTTACTTTTTATTATTAAATATACATTTCTATATACATATGATACTGTTCATATAAAATACATATCTATACCTATATAAATAGTTATATAGGTATAGGTATACAGATATATATATAGAAAGAAATGTGTATTTACAATAAAAATCAAATTTCCCTATAAGTGATTGGAATGTGAAATATGAATAATTCATATTGGGTTTAGCGCTTGAATAAATGCAATCGGGTTAGCGCGCAAGTATGGGTGTTTTTTTTTAGATTTGTTGCGCTCCATTAGAGTCTATGGGAGAAGGAGTTAATGCGGTTGTGATATTTTTGTTATGCTTGCGCAAAAAAAAATGACTTTTAAATTGTAATATGAGCGCAACCCGAAGTGTGCAAAAAGCCTTCATCTAGTATAGTTTACGCTCGAGCGACATCGCTAAATTGTGCTCCAATAGTAATCCAGCCCTGTGTCTTCACTGACACAATACACACCACAGACAAGTTTCTGAGCAGACATGGGCATCTACTTATCAAGCTGTCAACAGCAAATACGCTGGAATTCCGCAGCGTATTTGTGGCGAGCCTGATTCCCCTTAGTTATCAAACCCTACAGACCGGCAAAAGTAAAATTTTGTGACGTAACATACGATCCGCCGGGCAAAGTCCGACACAGATCGATGCTTACGTCATTACAGATGTTACGAATGCAAATTCGGCACTATCTGACTACTTTTGCTAGTTAACAAATTCCTAACAGGTACGCTCGCCACTATTCCGGCCCAGCGTACCTGGTTTTCAATCCGCCGCCCAGGAGGCGGCGGATACCATAGGAATCAATGGGAGTCTGAAAGCAGCGAAAGCTCATGTTCGCTGTTGCCCGATATTCCATTGATTCCTATGGTAATGTTTACACCTAACACCCTAACATGTACCCCGAGTCTAAACACCCCTAATCTGCCACCCCCTACACCGCCGTCACCTACATTATACTTATTAACCCCTAATCTGCTGGCCGGACACCGCCGCCACCTACATAAAGTTATTAACCCCTAATCTGCCCCCCCACACCGCCGCCACTTACATTATTCTTATTAACCCCTAATCTGCCGCCCCGCCACCGCCACCACCTACATAAAATTATTAATCCCTAATCTGCCCCCCCTACACCGCCGCCACCTACATTATACTTATTAACCCCTAATCTGCCACCCCCTACACCGCCGCCACTATATTAAATTTATTAACCCCTAAACCTAAGTCTAACCCTAACCCTAACACCCCCTAGCTTAAATTTAATTTAAATAAATCTAAATAAATATTCCTATCATTAAATAAATTATTCCTATTTAAAACTAAATACTTACCTGTAAAATAAACCCTAAGCTAGCTACAATATAACTAATAGTTACATTGTAGCTATCTTAGGGTTTATTTTTATTTTACAGGAAAGTTTGTATTTATTTTAACTAGGTAGAATAGTTACTAAATAGTTATTAACTATTTACTAACTACCTAGCTAAAATAAATACAAATATACCTGTAAAATAAAACCTAACCTATGTTACACTAACACCTAACACTACACTATAATTAAATTAATTCCCTACATTAAATACAATTAGATACAATTAAATAAAATTATCTAAAGTACAAAAAAAAAAAAACACTAAATTACAGAAAATAATAAACAAATTACAAGATTTTTAAACTAATTACACCTAATCTAATCCCCCTAACAAAATTAAAAAAAAGCCTTACCCTACACTAAATTACAAATAGCCCTTAAAAGGGCCTTTTGCGGGGCATTGCCCCAAAGTAACCAGCTCTTTTACCTGTAAAAAAAATTACAAATCCCCCCCCCAACATTAAAACCCACCACCCACACAACCAACCCTACTCTAAAACCCACCCAATACCCCCTTAAAAAAACCTAACACTGACCCCTTGAAGATCACCTTACCGGGAGAAGTCTTCACCCAACCGGGCCGAAGTCCTCAAGGAATCCGGCAGAAGTGGTCCTCCAGACGGGCAGAAGTCTTCATCCAGACGGCATCTTCTATCTTCATCCATCCGGCGTGGAGCGGCTCCATCTTCAAGACATCCGACGCGGATCATCCTCTTAGGCCGACGTCTTCTTGCTGAATGAAGGTACCAATCGGAATTAAGGTAGAAAAAATCAGCCAATAGGATTTAAGTTCAATCCTATTGGCTGATGCAATCAGCCAATAGGATTGAGCTTGAATTCTATTGGCTGATTGGAACAGCCAATAGAATGCGAGCTCAATCCTATTGGCTGATTGGATCAGCCAAAAGGATTGAACTTAAATCTTATTGGCTGATTGCATCAGCCAATAGGATTTTTTTCTACCTTAATTCTGATTGGCTGATTACCTAAAATCCAATTTTCTTAGTGGATCCACACAGCATCTGTGCAGATGGAGAGAGGAGCCTACTCCTCAACTGACTGTCAGTTGAGGAGTAGGCTCCTCTCTCCATCTACACAGACGCTGTGTGGATCCGCTAAGAAAATTGAATTTTATTCTACTTAATAAAGGCTATATTTTACCTTACTATCCGTTGTTGTGAGTGTGCTCCTCTATGCTTTTGGAATCCTGTTGCTAGAGGGAGAACAAGTGAGCACACCACCTAGGATATCCCCTGCAGTAAACATCACCCCACCGTCACCGTCACTAAGAGGAGACTGTACATGAGATCCGCATTAAAGTGATGACACACACCAGCAGAGAGGTACCGAAGAGGGGATCAGTGTTAACTCAGGAATAGAAAGAGGCGAGCTGGATGGTGAATCTTTTTCCTATAGAAGGTAACAGGAGTTCCCCAAAGACTGGTGAGCAGTTTTTTTTGCGATGCCATGTATCTGGGAGTGCAACATTGCACGGAGCCGAGTGATGTGGAGATAAGACATTGATTCACGGTCAGTTTGTCTACTGGTAGAGTGTTTGAAGCAGGGACACAGGTTCCATAGCCATTATCTTTTTTTAGTCATTAACCCTAAACTTGGGGTACCACAGCCTGCAACACCTTTCTCCAGAAAGCCGCTTCAGCTGAAGCGAAAACATAAAATCTGTAAAACTTAGAAAAAGGAGGACCATGTAGCCGCCTTACAAATCTGATCCATAGAGGCATCGTTCTTAAAATCCAATGAGGAAACAACAGCCCTAGTAGAATGAGCCGTAATCCTCTCAGGAGGCTGCTGTCCCGCTGTCTCATAAGCGAAGCGCCTCAACCAAAGATGCAATGAAGTAGCAGTGGCCTTCTGGCCCTTGCCAGAAAAAAAGGATAAACAAGGAAGAGGACTGCCTGAAATCCTTAGTAGCTTGAAGGTAAAATTTTAATGCACGAACCACATCCAGATTATGAAGTAAATGTTCCTTTGGGGAGGAAGGTTTAGGACAAAAGGACGGAACAACAATTTCCTGATTAATGTTACAATCTGAGACTACCTCGGGTAGAAATCCTAACTTCGTACGTAACACCACCTTATCAACATGAAACACAAGATAAGGAGGATCACATTGTAAAGCAGAAATCTCAGAAACTCTGCATGACGAAGCAATAGCTAACAAAAACAAAACCTTCCAAGACAAAAGCTTGAGGTCAACAGAATGCATGGGCTCAATTGGAGCCTGCTGTAAAACTCTAAGAACAAGGTTCAAGCTCCAAGGGGGAGCAACATTTCTGAACTCTGGTCTGATTCGGACCAGGGCCTTAACAAAGGACTGAACAACCGGGAGATTAGCCAATCTCCTATGGAGCAAAACAGATAGAGCCAATATCTGACCCTTCAGAGAACTAGCGGATTATCCCTTTTCCAATCCCTCTTGAAGAAAAGATAAAATAATGGAAACCTTCACCTTGTGCCATGGAACACCACGTTCCTCACACCAATGAAGATAGGTCCGCCAAACCTTATGGTAAATACACCTTGTGACAGGCTTCCTAGCCTGGATTAAGGTATCTATGACCTTATCAGACAAAAACTCTTTTGGATAAAACTAGACGTTCAAGAGCCACGCAGTCAAATGTAGAGTAGAGAGGAAAAGGACCCTGCATTAGAAGATTATTCCGGTAAGGCAACCTCCATGGAGGGGAGGAGGACATCCTTACCACAAACCAGGTCCTTCAAGACCAAGAAGGAGCTATTAAAATCACTCTGGACCACTCCTGTTTGATGCAAGCTACTACACGAGGCAGTAGAGCAAAAGGTGGAAAAATATATATGAGTCTGAACCTCCAGGGAACCGTTAACGCGTCGACCAACTCTGCTCGACCCGTACCTTGGTAGTTTGGCATTGAGACGAGAGGACATGAGATCTATTTCCAGGACCCCCATCTGAGGATGATTTCGGAAAACACCTCGGGTGGAGAGACCATTCCCACGGGTGAAAGGACTCTCTGCTGAGAAAGTCGGCTTCCCAGTTCTCCACCCCCGGAATGTGAATTGCTAAGAGACAATGATTGTGGGTCTCCGCCTATTGAAGTATTTGGGACACTTCGTTCATCGCTAATGAACTTCTTGTGCCTCCCTGAGGGTTGATATACGCCACCGAGGTAATATTGTTCGATTAAAATCTGATATGCTTGGCAGAACTGAGCTGGGGTCAGGCCCTCAGAGCATTTAGAATATTTATTGGGAGAGAAGACTCTTCTCTGGACCAAGTTCCCTGAGCCATCCTAGAACCCCAGACTGCTCCCCAGCCTGAAAGGCTGGCATCCGTAGTCACAATCTCCCAGGACGGTCTCAAGAAGCACGTTCCCAGAGACAAATGATCCTGACAGAGCCACAAAGAGAGAGATTCTCGCGTCTGGTTGTCATTGACGGAGCATGCATAGTTGTAGATGTCTGAGATGGAAGCGAGTAAAAGGAATAATGTTCATAGAAGACACCATCAGACCTATCACTTCCATACACTGAGCCACTGATGGGTTTGAGGTGGATTGTAGGGAACGGCAAGCCGAAGCTAGTTTGGAAAGTCTCTGATCTGTCAGAAATATCCTCATTGACACTGAGTCTATGATGGTACCCAGAAAAATTACTGTGGTAGAGGGAATCTGAGAACTCTTTTCTAGATTTATTTTCCAACCATGAGTCCGATGGAGATTCAGAAGTAATTCTGAATGAGCTCCTGCCAAGGGAGAAGAGGGAGCCTGAACCAAGGTAATGTCTAGGTAGGGAGCTACTGTAATATCTTGAGATCTGGCCACAGCTAGAAGAGCACCCAGAACCTTTGTAAATATTCTGGGAGCAGTAGGTAAGCCAAATGGAATTGCTATGAACTGGAAATGCTGGTCTAGAAAGGCAAACCTCAGGAACTGGAAATGATCTCTGTGGATCGGAACATGGAGATAAGCATCCTTCAAGTATATTGTAGTCATGTACTGTCCCTCCTAGATTAAGGAAAGGATGGACCAGATCGTTTCCATCTTGAATGATGGTACTTTGAGAAATTTGTTTAAGCATTTTAAGTCTAGGGAAGGACGAAAAGTTCCCTCCTTCTTGGAAACTACAAAGAGGTTTGAATAAAACCCTAGTCCCCTTTGAGAGGCAGGAACCGGTACTATTAACCCTAAGGAGGACAGATCCCGGATGCAATACAAAAAGGTGGCTCTCTTCTCTTGAAGACAGCTTGGACAGAATAAATGTTCCTCTGGGAGGACGCAATTTGAACCCTATCCTGAATCCTTGGGACACTACGTCTAACATCCAAGGATCCTGAACATCCTGTTTCCAGACCTCTGCGAAAAAAGCTCTGGAAACAGGATGCTCTGCAAACAGACCAAGAAGCCCGCCCCTTCATGCTGACTTGTTCTCGTTAGATTGCTTGGAGGCCGACTGGGTCCTCTGAGACTTATCAGATCGAAAGGAACAAAAATTAGCTGAAAAGCGACCCTTAGGTCTCGCCTTCTTATCTCGTGGGAGAAAAGAGCCCTTTCCTCCAGTAACAGTAGAGATAATAGAATCCAATCCAGGTCCAAAAAGCAGTTTCCCCTTGAAGGGTAAAGAAAGAAGCCTGGATTTGGAAACAATATCAGCCGACCATGACTTTAGCCATAGAGCTCTGCGAGCAAGCACCGCAAACCCTGAAGACTTCGCATTCAGGCGAACAATCTGCATATTAGCATCACAGATAAAGGAATTCTAAGAGCCTTGATCCTGTCTTGAATGTCCTCCAAAGAGGACTCAACTTCAATGAGCTCCGACAAGAAGTTGCACCAGTAAGAGGCTGCGTCCGAAACAGCAGCCACCACAGCTGCCGGTTGAAAAAGGAAACCCATATGTTGAAACATTTTCCTTAAATAGCTTTCCAACTTCTTATCCATTCTATCCCTAAAGGAAGAGCTATCCTCCAATGGAATGGTAGTACGCTTAACCAAAGTAGAAATAGCTCCATCTATCTTGGGCACGGAACTCCACAGGTCCAGATGGGAATCAAGAACTGGGAACATTTTTTTAAAAGTAGACAAGGGAGGGAAAGGAGATCCAATCTTCTCCCACTCACTTGAAATAATGAAATCTGAACTTAGACTTCTCAGGGGTAGGAGACTTAATACTGATACCATCTGATACTTCACCTTCTGACGCTACAGAAGTTGGGTCATCCTCAGAATTATGAGACTTGTTAGACAATTAGGACTGAATGGAAGAAAAATCCCCCAAATCTACAGGGCTATGCTTTGCCTTTCTCTTCAGTTTGCCAGAAATAGGTTAAGAGTTTAGGACGACAGTTATAGCAGATTGCAATTCAGAGGAAAAATCTGCATGGAAAAAAGTTACCACCAGTAGGAGGTAAAGACTGGCCGCAAGGGACTGCTTGTGAGCTAGGAATAAATCCAGGTTGAGGTGAGAGGAGAGGCATCCTGAGAGATAGAAGGCTCAGAATGGGTTAACTTGTCAGAAGAAATAACATTCTTAGATTCCTTCCTGGCTTTTAAAACAACACCCAGACAGATGGAGCAGAACTGGGCAGGAGTGCATACCATGGCCTCCTCACAATAAAGGCAGTTATTGGTGATATTAATTTCAACTAAAGCACCCTCAGAAGGGTTAACATTAGTGTCCTCCATCACTTCTTGGTTCTCAAACCGTTATGTATAAACACAAAAATAAAGAACCGTAATAGAATTTTTTTTTAAATAGAAGTGCACCTCTACCCTGCCGTAGGCTGGGTTGCTTAGCCCCTCCTAGAGACACAGGCTAGATAACTCAGTAGACAGGACTCTCCCCTATGTGATCGCTAATTTGAGATGCGCCACAGCACCTTGCAATCGCCGACAAGAGGAAGAGAAGCCGGTCACATGAGGTGCAATGTAACTCCACCCCCACTGCCGTTCTAAGCGTGCAAGTAAAACTATTGCACAGAATAAAAAACAAAAACCCCAGTCTGCCATCTGTGAAAGGAGGAACCCAGAGCCGCCTTCAACCCTCACAAGTACTCCACAAGGGAGATACGTCCCCAAGTGTCCAAATAAATAACTCCCCCTACCGGAGCTGTTACTTCAGATCCCTCAGGGGAAGTAAATAAAACCCCACACTGTGAGTTCTCTTGAGACCTCCCTATGAGAACACATATTCCCATAATTAAATAAAGGGACTTACCCCCAGGAATCCTCTGTGGAACACACGCACATTAGCACAAGGTGTGACAGGCATCCCCTCTGACAGTGACCTTAGTGAGACACATGAGAAGCAGTGTAACTGGTCTACACTGATTTCCTAAGAGCAGTTAGTTACTACCCCTATGCTAACAGAGAACGTTCCCTGATGCATAAAGGATCTAACCTTCACTACTTCACTCACTGAGAGATTGACATGGCTACTCCAATACCCAGTCCTCACTTGCAGGTAACACTCCCATTAAGGACTATCTTCTATCTTCTGTAAACGTTTTCTGCCATCCTCCTCTAGTGACAACAGGCAAAGAATGACTGGGGGGATGGGGAAGTGGGAGGGGTATTTATAGCCTTTAGCTGGGGTGTCTTTGCCTCCTCCTGATGGTCAGGTATAGATATTCCCAACAGTTATGAAGTTGTGGAATCTCCCTGCCTTGGGAAGGAAAACTATAATATATTTTTAAATTCAATATTTTAAATGCATCAAAAACATAATTTATACTTACCAGATAAATTCCTTTCCTTCAGGATAGGGAGAGTCCACGGCTTCATTCCTTACTGTTGGGAAAACTATACCCAAGCTCCAGAGGACACTGAATGAATCACGGAAGGGAACAAAAAGGAAGAGGCAGACACTATTCTGAGGGCACCACAGCCTGCAAAACTTTTCTCCCGAAAGCTGCTTCATCCGAAGCAAAAACATAAAACTTGTAAAATTTTGAAAAAGTATGTAAGGAGGACCAGGTGATCCATAGAGGCCTCGTTCTTAAAGGCCCAAGAGGAAGCCACTGCTCTAGTGGAATAAGCTGTTATCCTCTCAGGAGGAGGATGTCCCGCTGTCTCGTAAGCTAAGCGGATGACACTCCTTAATCAAAAAGATAGGAAAGTCAAAGCAGCCTTCTGCCACTTACGCTTCCCTGAATAGACAAACAAAGAGGAAGATTGTTTTAACTCCTTAGTAGTCTGAAGATAGAACTTCAAGGCGCGAACCACATCCAAATTGTGAAGTAAGCGTTCCTTTGATGAAGAAGGATTAGGACACAAGGAAGGAACCACAATCTCCTGATTGATGTTGCGATCTGACACAACCTTAGGAAGAAAACCTAATTTAGTACGTAAAACTGCCTTATCTGCATGAAAAATCAGATAAGGGGGCTCACATTGCAAAGCAGAGATCTCAGAAACTCTGTGCGCAGAGGGAATAGCCAATAAAAAGAGAACCTTCCAAAATAACAATTTAATGTCAACGGAATGCAGAGGCTCAAACGGAACCTGTTGCAAAACCTGAAGAACAAGATTTAGGCTCCAAGGAGGAGCCCCAGATCTAAACACAGGTCTGATTCTAATCAGAGCCTTAACAAAGGACTGCACCTCTGGAAGCTCAGCCAGTCTCTTGTGCAATAAAACCGACAGGGCAAAAATCTGTCCCCTCAGGGAACTAGCAGAAAGGCCCTTCTCCAGCCCATCCTGGAGAAAAGATAAGATCCTGGTAACCTTAACTATGTGACAGGAAAAACCACGCTCTTCACACCAGAGTAAGTAGGTCCTCCACACCTTGTGGTAGATACGCTGAGTAACTGGTTTACGAGCTTGAATAAGAGTATCAATGACACTCTCAGAGAAACCTCTCTTGGTTAAGACTAAGCAATCAATCTCCACGCAGTCAGCCTAAGAGAATCTAGATTTTAATGAACAAATGGACCTTGTATCAGCAGGTCTCTGCGACAAGGTAACTTCCACGGAGGAGATGAGGACATCCCCACTAGATCCGCGAACCACGTCCTTCACGGCCACAATGGAGCAATTAGGATTACTGATGCCTGCTCATGCTTGATGCAGGCCACTACTTGAGGAAGAAATGGTAATGGAGGAAAAAGATATATGAGTTTTAACCTCCAGGGCACTGCTAGTGCATCTATAAGATCTGCTTGGGGATCCCTCGAACTGTACCTGGGACGCCATGAGATCTATCTCCAGCATCCCCCACTTGCTGCATAATTTGGGATGGAGAGACTATTCCCCTGGATGGAAGGATTGCCTGCTGAGAAAATCTGCCTGCAAGTTGTCCACACCCGGAATGTGGATCGCTGACAGCGAACAACTGTGGGCCTCCTCCCACTCCAGAATCTGAGATACTTCCTTCATCGCCAAGGAACTTCTCGTTCCCCTGATGGTTGATGTAAGCCACCAAGGTTATATTGTCTGATTGGAATCTGATAAACTGGGACGAACCCAGAAGTGGCCAAGCCTTTAAGGCCTTGAAGATTGCCCGTAGTTCCAAAATATTGATCGGGTGGGAGGACTCCTCCTGAGTCCACAGCCCCTGTGCCTTCCTGGCACCCCAAACAGCTCCCCATCCAGATAGGTTTGCGTCCGTAGTCACAATATACCAGCATGGTCTTAAGAAGCATGTCCCTCGGAAAGATGATCTGGACAGAGCCACCAAGAGAGCGATTCTCTCAACCGGCTGTTTAATACAATCTGTTGTTGAGACAGATCTGAATGATCGCCGTTCCACTGCCTCAGCATGCACAGTTGTAAAGGTCTGAGATGGAACCTGGCAAAAGGAATGATGTCCATGCAGGACACCATGAGACCAATCACCTCCATACACTGAGCCACAGAGGGACTCAAAGAGGTCCGAAGGGCAAGACATGCTGAAGTTAGCTTGCAACGTCTCTAGTCTGTTAGAAATATCCTCATGGAAATGGAGTCTATTATAGTACCCAGGAATTCCACCCTGGTACTTGGCATAAGAGAACTCTTTTGCAAGTTTATCTTCCATCAATGTGATCAAAGAAGACTGAGAAGGGACTCCGAGAATTCTTCCGCAAGACGAATGGATGGTGCTTGCACCAGAATATCATCCAAGTATGGGGCTACTGCAATACCCTAAGTTCTGGCAACAGCTAGAAGAACCCCCAGAACCTTCGTAAAGATTCTTGGAGCAGTAGCTAGACCAAACGGAAGGGCAATTAACTGGAAGTGCTGGTCCAGGAATGCAAACCTCAGGAACTGAAAGTGTTCCCTGTGGATTGGAACATGACAGTAAGCGTCCTTCAGATCTATAGTGGCCAATAACTGGCTTTCCTGAATTAAAGGAAGGATGGATCTTATCTTGAATGGTCTCCATCTTGAAGGAAGGGACACTGAGAAATTTGTTTAAGCACTTTAGGTCCAAAATTGGATGGAAAGTTCCCTCCTTCTTTGGGACCACAAAAAGGTTTGAATAAAACCCCAAAACCTCTTTCTTCGATAGGCACCGTGACAACAACTCATAAGGAGGATAGATCCCGAATGCACCCTAGAAAGGCATCCCTCTTTTCTGGTCTGGTAGACAGATTTGAGAGAAGGAATCTGCCCCTTGGCGGATGAGATTTGAAGCCTATCTTGTATCCCTGAGATACCATGGATCCTGTACGTCCTTGAACCAGGCGTCTGAAAAAAGAGACAGTCTGACCCCCACACAATCCGATCCCAGATCGGGGGCCACCCCTTCATGCCGATTTGTTTTCGGTGGGTTTTATTCTGCTTGGATTTATTCCAGGACTCAGCCAGCTTCCAATTACTCTTGGGTTGCTCGGGCTTGGAGGAGGATTGTTGTCATTGGGATTTGTCACAACGAAAGGAACGAAAATTAGAAGATTGTCGTCCCTTAGACTTGTTCTTCTTATCTTGCGGTAGGAAGGCACCCTTGCCTCCAATAACCGTAGAAATAATGGAGTCCAGGCCTGGACCAAATAAAATCTTTCCCTTAATAGGAAGAGAAAGGAGTCAGAACTTAGAAGTCATATCCACAGACCAAGACTTCAAACAGAGTGCCCGGTGGGCTAGGATCGCAAAGCCTGAGGCCTTTGCATTTAAGAGAATAATTTGCATGTTCGCATCACAGATAAAAGAATTAGCAATTCTCTGAGCTTTAATTCTGTCTTGAATATCCTTGAGGGGAGACTCCACCTCAATAAGTTCCGACTAAGAGTCGCACCAGTAGGTAGCCGCTCCGGCAGCCGTGGCAACTGCAGCTGCCGTTTGAATCAAAAATCCTGTATGTTGAAACATCTTTCTCAGAAAGGTTTTCATTTTCTTATCCATCGGCTCTCTGAACGAAGAACTATCTTCAAGAGGTATAGTAGTATGTTTAGCAAGCATAACGATAGCACCATCCACCTTAGGAATGGAGCCCCACAAATCCAGTTGAGAGTCCGGGAACAACTTTTTAATAATAGACGAGGGGGAAAAGGAAGAACCAATTCTTTCCCATTCATTCTTAATAATGTTCGCCCTTTTATCCGGCACAGGAAAAGTCAAAGGACCTTTCCTGTCTTCGTCTAATTTAGGTATCATAGGTTCTACAGGCAGCGTGACCTCTGGAACCTCTAACATAGACAGAACCTCCTTTAATAAAAAACGCAAGTGCAAATGCTCAATTTTAAATCTAAAGGATGGTTTCTCAGCAGCAGGAGGATTAGACGCTAAGGACTCCGATCCAGAAAGTTCACCCTCTGAAGCTACATAGGTTAACTCATCATCGGTTAACTGGGACATAATAGCTAAATCCGATAAATATTTAGATGACTCCGGGTCAGGAGAGCTATGTTTAACCTTTCTCTTGCGTTTGTTAGAGCGAGGTAATGCACTGAGGGCCACAGACAATGCTGTTTGTAACTGTGCGGCAAAGTCCGCTGGAAGAAGGCCCCCACCGGATGGAGGATTAGATGTGCTACGGAAAATTGCAAGTGTAGTGAATAATGTAGCAAGGGTAGTAATCTCATGGGACGCTGAGTCCTGAGAGGTAGACAGCTCAGAGGGACTAAGAGCCTTAGCAGGCTTGTCTCCCTTCTTAGACTTTATAACAGTGTTAAGGCATGAGGAACATAATTGAGTGGGCGGGAAAACCATGGCCTCCTCACAATATAAACAGGTATGATTTAGTACAGAAGGAGTACCTTCTAACATGTCAGAGTCCTCCATAGCTCAGGTTATACCCACAAAAGGATACAAATAAAAACGTTTTTTATTATAGAAAACTGCACCTTTATACTCCCAATGGCTGGGGCACTCACCACCTCCTAGACCCAGACAGTTAACAGATGAAACGCTCTCCTCAGGTTTAAGTCTCAGCCGGAATGGAGGAAATAAACATAGACCACACCCGGTCACATGTGCAAGACAGTACTTCCTCTGTTATTACAAGTACAGCAAGTAATAGGAGCTGTGCAACACTTTCAAAAACGAAAGTGAAACTTAAAAGTGAAACCTGCTTGTTCCAGCCAAAAACACACAGTCTATCAGCCCAAGAAAAAATCACACAAAGCAGCATGTAAATAATTAATACACTGATTAATTAACCCCAACTGTTCAATAAATCCCCTTCAAAGGATATTAACCCTGGATCCTATTAAGGTATAAAGGAGCCACACTGTGACCCTGTTATAGCGTTTTATGTGTAAAAATTGAAACAATCTTACCTCCAGGATCCATTCTGTGGAACAGAACACAGCCTCTCAAGTGTGACAGTCTTTTAGCAGCGCTCCTCACATGGACTTGAGTGAGAGAAAGCAGGCAGTGAAACTCCTCAACACTGATTGCCTAGGAGCTGTTAGCAATAGTCTGGATAGTTTCGCAGAAAAACTTTCCCTGCATCTCCAGACTCTAACTTTCATCAATACTCTCACTGAATCTTCTGACACCTCTCTGCCACCTCCTAACGTGACGAAAGGCAAAGAATGACTGGGGTAATGAGGAAGTGGGAGGTATATTTAAGCCTTTGGCTGGGGTGTCTTTGCCTGCTCCTGATGGCCAGGTGTTGTATTTCCCAACAGTAAGGAATGAAGCCGTGGACTCTCCCTATCTTAGGAAGGAAAAGAAGATAGGTCTGTGTTAGGATAAATATATAACTGTGGTACAATAAAAACATGCCACCTAGTAACTATTAACACTTTATGCTGAAGATAAAGTGTTCAGTTACTGCAAGGACATTTCTTTATGTATGTAATCTAGCTCAGAGAATTCTGGGAATGCAGAGCACTTACATAGCCTGTTATGTAGACAGATGCAAACTAAAAATGTTTGCTGCAGGAAAATCTAACCCTAGAAAATATCACTTGAGCTAACATAAAAACTTTTCTCACAAACATAAGTGACTGTAAGCAAATAAATAAATCAATATGAACACACTTTAAGGTCTGTGCCAGTGCTACCTAGTATTATACAAACATAATACAGTTGACGTGTGTTTTTTCCCACAGACTAGAACACGTACATCTCTTAGGAGAAAGGTATTTTAAAAGCCGGTCATGGGTAAAATACTTTAGTCTCAAAAATAAACCCAAACATGCTGATTACAATCCCAAAACAAAGACTGAAAGGACATTAAAGTAAAAATGTATTATCATCCATATGAAAAAATTGTCAATTTATATAATTATTATTATATTCATAATATTTTTTTTATTTTTTTATTTTTTTTTAAGTTTTCAAAAGAGCTTTATTATGGTCCAGAAAGATTACATATCGTAAAGCAGTTGTACATGGTATAGATCATTAATGTTACCAATTAGAAAAACTCAAACATGCAACCATGCAGTATCAGTGGGAAAACTGAAAACAACTAACACATTGCATATGATTATCAGATAGCTTCCTGTTTCCCCCTATCACAGAGCTTAACATTGTCCCCCATACTTGCAATTGAATAAGTTGTATGATATTGGGGACCTATATAAAACTAAATGATAGTAGGAAAAACAACAGTGTATGTCTTAAGTGATGAATATTAACCCGCAAAATATTTATAGCGAATCTGGCTGTGGCTAATCTTCAATATCAGCAGAGCTCTTTTACTAGCCCCCTATAACTGAGATGTAGGCCTCTCTTGGGACTGTGCTTACTTTTAAATATATTCCAGGGGTATTATCAAACATAAAACATAAAGAAAAATTGACATATAAACGCCTAGCACCTTGTTTAAAGACATTATGAAACTACTTGTTTCTGTGAAGTGCTGATATAGGTGCACCGGTCAAGACTGGATGTTATATTAGCTTACATCTCACAGAGGTAAGTAGCCATTTTGTGGTCTAAATATTGAACTTCATAACGAAACAACAAGAAACACATCTGCACAAAACCTGTTTCCCAGCTTCCATGATTCACATTGTTAGGCCTGAGTGACTGCATACACACACCTTCAGCAGATTATTGAGTGTCCCGCCCTAGGCGGAAAGTAGAAATATATGATTTGGCTTATAAAGCTTTCTTTTTAGGTATAGCTCATATTAATAGTAATGGTTGGTAAGCTCCCATCAGCGGCAGACCGTAGAAGGGGCATTAATGTTGCTAACCTTTTTTCCTTACATTGCTCTGAGGCAGCGTTTGCAATGCGAATCCCTTTTTCAAATATATTTTTGTGTCACCCTTGGGGCCCCCCACAAAACCCAGCAGGAAACACACAGAAACATTAAAGGATGTTGATGCATTCCCTGTGCCTCCGCCTCACCATAAATATATATTTAGTTCTAAGGCTCCCTTGTAGCGTGCTTCAGTGAAAGTGCATGTGGCCACCTGAAGTTATACGTAAGAAGGCAACATCTTGTACATCTTGTACATGAAAGTGCAAACATAGGTAAACAAGATTTAAACATTTTTAAACCAACAATATAAATCAATATTTATCGATACCAGTAAGTCCTCAGGCTGGCTTTAGCTTGTCCCAATAATACTGCATTATAGACTGTCTGTTAGAGTCAATGCTGCCGGGGTAAAACGGTATATCCAATTGCCAAAGTAGAGCCATTTCCGTTAAGGATGATGTGTTATCGTTATATATACCAAACCGGGAATCTCCTCTGTTTCCCCGATCAAGGGGTGCTTCCATTTCATGACTGTTTAGCCGCGAGTCTACTTGGTTTAAGGTGCTGAGCTTCTTGATGCGATTAGAGGCCATTGCGCCGCTTGCTCTGACGCCATTCCTGTATTTAAATGTTGGAGCAGTACTGAGAGGTGTTTTGGAGATAGGGCTCCTCCGTTGCTTGTCAGTCGCTTGCGGCTTGTTAGCTTGCCTGGGCAGCTTCTTTCGAGATGAAGTCTGGGGAGATGACTCTGTGCTAACATGAATTTCCCTTTTGCTTTGTGTAGGGGAGACCGCGGGAGCGCCCTTAACCGTGGTTCCAACACCCACTGCTGTCACCTCTTCATCTTTCACTCCGCTCTCTAAGTTGAAATATGTCATGTGCGATTGCATTAAAAAGTCCCAAGGAGCCCTTTGTAATAGATCCATAAAGCGCTGTTCCATTTTCTCCATTATCTCATCAATGCGGTTCAGATAGGTAGCTTCTATCACGGCAGCCATATTTGTTGTGCAGTATTAGATTTCCTGATGTCCTCAGGTTGTCTAGTATTGGGGAGATCTCTTTTGTGCTAAAAAGCTGAAAAGATGTGATAAATTTATATTTTATTAATACCAGTCTTGGCAATTACCCTCGGTAAACCAAGGGGGGTAGCGATGCCTGTCCTGAGCCGCCGCTCCAGGCCTTTACTGTCCACTCTTGTGTTCCGGCGTCAAAAATACAGAGAGTAATCCAAATAATGCCTGCCAAACCTCTGTACCAGTAGTGCTGATCTTTTTATTTATTGAATCTCTGTAAAAAGTACCCTCCACCGGCGGATTGTTGGGTGATCTGCAGGAGCACTAAGAAGATGCGACCATCCACAGTCGCTGCTAGGACACGCCCCCCATATTCATAATATTTTTTAATGTAAAAAGAATTTGAGTTAAAGGGACAGTCTACCTTCACAACAATGTGTTCTCTATCATTAGTTTGAGCCTTAATAAAGTCTCCTACCTTTTTGCCAGCACGCTGCCCACAACGGTCTGATTGATATTTTCATAAGATTCGCAAAGTTTTCCGTTTGAAAATGGCCCCTGAACTCCTCCTCCTATGACATCATTCATGTCTCCTTTTCAAAACAGTAAGCGGTGTCTCGCTGGGATCGCAAATAATCGTACCCGGCATAGTGCGCATGCGCATTGTGCAGTCAGTGACATCACTGCACACAGTTCACCCGGAACATTTGCATAGTGATTTAGTTCCTAGGGAACATTTTTTTCAGTCGCACTTGGAACTATCACTTGAGCGGTAAGGCAATTCATTAGGCTAGGATTCATTGCATACTGAGAGTGCTGCCGTGTGGCTTTGGTATTTTAGTTATTACTATTTTTGCGGGACAACAGCCATATACTGTATATTGCTGTAATGGCAAGAAATATTATGCTTTACATAAGGAGATTCTATAAGATTGCCCAGTGAACTGCTGCAGAAATTCAGTGTCTTATCCAAACATTATATTGACCATGGCCCCAATATGTTTTCCTATCATATGTTCTTCAACAACTTATTATTATTTTTATGTATATACTAAAAAATAATATTTATCAACCACAGATATATAGAGAATGTAACTAATTCATGCATAATTATGAATTCTTTTTCTTTATAAGCATAACTGAGGGTAGACAATTGATTTAGGTAGAATAAACTTTTGATGGAGCACACAATCTTCAGAAAGTTTAATATGATAATCTGTATCTTTTTGCCTCTTATTTTATTTGCTATTTTGATGGCATCTTGGATTAAATTTATAGCAGAAAGGACTCCTATCAGAGTTGTAGTTTGATACATAGTTTTATTTTATATATTTTTGTCAGGGCTTGCTGAATGAATAATAACAGCGTGTCTGATCTCACTATTCAGTTAAATGTAGTGCGCTTTTTTAGCTATCAGTAGCTGCTGCTTTTCATGCTCTTTAATCTCACGTACTTATGCTCTGCCTGGTTTTGCCCTGCAGTCTGTTGAGTCTGTGGGCATCCTGAGGTCAGTGCTCATATAGTGCATATGTAGAGGCACAACTGATCCTCAAAGATCAACTGCTCATTGGCTGATAAGAACAAACCTAGTTTTATTTGTGAATAAAGACAAGCCTCAACAGGTATTAAATAGTTTTACTAAAATTATAGTTAATTCTAGCATTTCAAATATGCTAGGATTTACAATCACTAAAAATAAAGGCGACCTTCATTCATAAGTTTAAAAAAAAAAAAAAAGATTAATAGGTATCTTTATTTTGCCACGGTTTCAGCGCTAACCTAAGCGCCTCCGGCCACCTATGGCACAGCTCAGTTTTGCAATGAGGTGAGGTTTCCACCTCTTAGCCAATAGCCGTGCTTGACCTTTGACCTCACCTCATTGCAAAACTGAGCTGTGCTATAGGCGGCCGGACACCATCACTTTAAGATAGGGTTGCCACCTTGGTCATGTTTTCCTGGACACTTATTAATTATACATGCTTCAGGGTGTGCAGGGAGGAACATGAATAATGCTGTCCAGGGTCACGATTTTTGTGCTGTCTAACAGCACAATGCATGTTTTCCTCTGCAAACCCTGCAGCATGTGTAACTTATAAGTGTCCAGGAAAACATGGCAGAGGTGCCAACCCTACTTTAAGCTCAGGAACATCTGTTTGTAATGAAACAAAATCTGAAATGCATTTTAAAAGGGCTTTTTGTTTAGAGGTACACAAAAAAAAATACAGTTTAATTTCCTTTTAAAGAAATGTAATTTATATCTATAAAAAGGATGGCAAATTGAGACTTTCCTTTACATTACTTCCTGTCAAACGCCTCAGAATTTGTTCTGTCTAAACAGCATTCCTCAGATAAGTGGCCCACTGCAGACTCCAACTGAAGGCTCACACTGAGGACATAGTAATGTTGACAAGGTTCACAGCCTTCCATCAGATAATATAACAACCTGGGGACACAGTACTAACCCATGATTATGTTTTCTAAAGGGAACACTAGTTAATGTGTTAGTGTGTTTATTCAGGTAAAAGAATGTATTATTTAAACAAGCAAACAAACATGTTCACAAGGGTAAATCACAGCTCAAGATATTTATTAAAAATCAGGTTGCCTTGGCAACAATTTAGAAGCATAACAATATTTTGGGTGTCTGAATTTACATAAGTGTTTACCACTTATTTATGTATAAATCCTTGTAATAACCTGCTAACCTGTAAATAAACATTTTCTTTGTTAGCCAATAAAATAAAAAATAACTATTATTTTTCATTTGTATTATTATTATTACTATTGTTTTGTTCACATATAATTTATTACAAATGAGCAGTTCCTTTGCAGTGAAGTATTCTGGGTAATGACAAGCCAATGGTAATAAATTAAAGGGACACTGAACCCAAATTTGTTCATTTGTAATTCAGAAAGAGCATGCAATTTTAAGCAACTTTCTAATTTACTCCTATTATCAATTTTTCTTCGTTCTCTTGCTATCATTTTTTGAAAAAGAAGGCATCTAAGATTTTTTTTTGGTTTAAGTACTCTGGACAGCACTTTTTTATTGGTGGATGAATTTATCCACCAATCAGCAAGGACAACTCAGGTTGTTCACCAAAAATGGGCCGGCATCTAAACTTACATTCTTGCATTTCAAATAAAGATACCAAGAGAATGAAGAAAATTTGATAATAGGAGTAAATTCGAAATTTGCATAAAATTTCATGCTCAATCTGAATCACGAAATTACATTTTTGGGTACAGTGTCCCTTTAAACAGTAATAACCTGTAAGACTTATGTCTATGTCCCTACCCAGAATGCTCACAGAAGCACATTATACCAAGTGTAGTTTTAAAAAGGCAGTAAACACCTTTTCTGCAGTTGTTCTAACAATGGATTACCTCCATGTTTGCTGCAATTGTTTTAATGCTCAAACTCCGCCCACCACTTTCTCTATGTGGAAGAGGCAATCACAGTAAAAAACAGCTAAAAAGTAATTTTGACTAAGGGGGCTCTAATGAAGTCCTCATTTAAAAGAGGAAAATTCCCAATTTTTAATAAGGGGTAAAATTCCCTACTGATATGCAGGTGTTGGTAATGGTAATTAGCTGCCTCACTATCACTGTCTTTTTGAAGGAGTGTGCCTTTTATAAAGCCCATAAACTACACAAAGGGAAATTAAACTCTTGTTTGAAAATAGGGGAGCAACCTGTTTCCAGTGGCGGATCTCATGCCCATGCATACAGAGGTATTCTTCTACCTAAATGGGGTTAGTGGCTCCTACAAAAAGAATACAACCCACAATAACCATGGGCTTACTCACTTTCAAAAGGTAGCATGTGAGGGCCATGATAATTACAATAAGCTGCCTAATAGGTAATGTTTAGGGTGCTCTGAGCTCTTAAAGGGACATTCCAACCAAAATTGGAATATACATGGGTGCATTTCAGTTTTGAATAGAAGCATTTTTGTAATATACATGTATTAGCAAAAAAGCTTTTAACTATAGCTATTTCAAAAGCGTATTTAAGTATGCACCGTGCACCAGCATTTTAGACAGAGCACTTGCTCAGAGAGCCTAAGATGCTTGTAATGTAGTAATGACTCAATTTGTTAACAGCTAACATAATTACAAGCCCTACTGGTGCTCTGAGCAGCTGCAGTATTTAAATTGCTGGTTCACTGAGAATATCTATATATGCTTCACATGAAAAATTAAAAATGTTAGCAATAAAACAGTGATACATTTTACTAGAAGCATATTTGCCAATTCATGTATATTGCAAATATGTTTCTATTCAAATATGTAATTCATCTATGTGCATTTAAATTTTGACCAGAATGTCCCTTTAAATCCCCCCCCCCCCCACATATTCAATCAGTGGAGGCTCCTCCATAGGGGCAGCAGGGCAGTGACCTACCAGTTTTTTATGGGGAAAATACCAACTAGTTTTTTGGGGAAAATATGCCATTGTATGGTTGGTGGTACAATTGGGGTACTATTTTTTATGTTGGGGGTGTGGGAGTGTTAATAATAAAAAAGCTTTGTTAAAAAATGTAAGACTAGCAACTTGTAGCAAGTGAGAATTTTAAAACCAGGGATGTTTTTTTTTTTTTGCATCTGTTTGAGAGCACTTCACACATGCTCAGTGTTGTCTTTTAATACATTTTTGATGCCACCCTTTCAGTCCTCTTACAGATGTTTAACCATAGATGTCATTAAAAAAAAAAAGTAAAGTGTCCTAAACCTCCTATTGGCTGACAGCATGGGGGTGGTGTAACAAGGCAGCCATATTTGTGCTGCAACGGCAGGAAGAGACAGAAGAAGTGGAGAACAGAAAGAAGAAGTAGTGGTGGGACTGGTTATCAGAACATTTCCCATTGCTGGCTCCCAGCGCTTTTATGATGGTTACAGCCAGGAGGAGAGCTGCGTCTGGTAAGTGCAACATAACTGAGACAGAGTGGTGTGTGCACATTATTTCATTTTTAAGTGAACACATTTACACGCAGGGCCCGTACTCCTCAGATCAGGGCTGTACTTTTTTATTATTTATTTATTTTACAATATTATATTTCCCTTGGCTCCCCTCAGTCATTTCTTACATGCAGCCAACCCAATCACTTGCTAAAATCAGGCGGAGCAGAGGTGACTGGCGAGCACAGCAGCAGAACCAGGTAAAGTCCCATTCATAAAATTAGACTCTTGACTGGAGAGTGCAACTAAAGTATGTAACAGAAGTGAGTTCACACCTGTGCTGAAGAGCAAGCAAGTT
The DNA here is from genome assembly GCF_027579735.1 of Bombina bombina. Taxonomy (NCBI): domain Eukaryota; kingdom Metazoa; phylum Chordata; class Amphibia; order Anura; family Bombinatoridae; genus Bombina; species Bombina bombina. The sequence continues at coordinate 163,935,196 of NC_069502.1, forward strand.
TTTTTTTTTTCTTGGACGCTGTCTATATAGAATGACATGCAATGTCCTTAACACTGTGTAAACTGTCACAGAAACTCCAATGTCCATTGATAACCTATGGGCCAAGTCTGAAGCACTTGTCCATCTGTTTTTCAGAGCTAGATTTTGCAAGTAGCGCAGTGTCAGTGGCGTCATTTTAGGACGACGGTCACTGCGGCTCTGATTGTTCTATACCTCCTAATTATTACTGCAGCTGTCTTTCAACTGATTTTTACTTGGTCGCCGATCTTCCTGTATTCTTTTCCATCTTTGTGAAGTCTCACAATTAGATTTGTCAATTCCGCTGGCAATTCTTTTCCATGTGGAGTCATGATGCAGACATGCAAATAGACACAGCCCATAGGTTCAAAATTGAGAAAGTTCTGGTGTTCACAGGTCATTTGATAACCATGGTCAATTTTTGTTTCAGAGATCTAATTTGTGTGTCAGTGATCATAGGTGTATTCACTTTTGTTGCATTGAGTTTCTACTTTGGGGCCTGTATTTTCAACAAAATCTTTCTAAAGTATTTGTTTTTGATTGTTCATAAGAGGAAATACTCTACTTGTCAACTTAGAAATAATGCAATTATTGAGAGTTGATACAGTTATTAATCATTTGACATTTAAGTGATATTGCACAGGGGTGTACTTACTACTGTTGTATACTACTAGGTGAAAAAGTATTTCCTATCCACCTCCTTACTTCCAGTCTACACTAACAAGCGCACGCACTCTCAAACTTGCTATAGCACATTTTCTGCCCAGAAAAAAAAAGCCCCTGCACTGCCCTAGCTCACTTATCGGTTTATCGGTTTCACAGTATCGCACAAACCCATAAACTTACTGGGGCAGCACAGGTGTTTTTTTTTCCAGGCCGAGATTGTGCTATTCGGAGTTAGAGAAAGTGTGAGCTTGTTAGGTAGACTGGGAGTTAGGAGGTGGACAGGAAATACTTTCTCACCGGGTGAGTCGCCAGCACTTCAGTCAGAGCTTTTCGGCAGCAGCTACGTAAGCTTGCTAAATCATTTATGAAAGAGAGGGCCTCCTTTTTAATATAAGTAGATTTTTGTGTATTATGTGTTTAGAGCAAAGGCAATTGTTTTTGTGAAGCAGGTGAGCTTAATTGGGAAAAAAAACAACCTTTGCTTTTTGTTTTCAGCTGCAAAATTTGTCACACTGTATGTTCCTGTACCGATCTCTTGATTCCTTACGAGAGTGAAGATGTAAAGATATTCAGACAATATTCCAGCCCTGCCACTGTAGATGTTTATCTCTCCATGTAATAGCCGTTCCCATCAGCAGTGAGAAAATCCACAGGCCAGGCATTACCCAGGATCAGACACCCAAAGGCAGATACATAGCATTAGGCCTTCTTCATCTGATATGAGCTTTCTAAATAACTAAGATATCACAGCACTGCAGCACCCTGTTCTATTTTTTTATTTTTTAAAACAAAAGTTAGACTAGAGTACACTGGTTCAAGTATGTGGAGCCAACTGAGCAGTGGGCTTTTATTTAAAGGGGTGCGGTCTAGTGTCCCACCATCTTCAAAACTCACTAGCCGCCATTGTCTCCACGTAAAAAAGTATAGGCCCCTCTTTTAAATCACATGCTCAGGTGGCGATTATGCAATTCCCATGGCAACAGTCGTGGAATGTCTCCACAATGGAAAATTTTTTGAGCGTTCTTGATTTTTAAAAGCTTGGCAAAATGAGCACATATCGTCTATGGCATGGGTTTCCAAACTTGGCTCTCTAGAGGTTTTGGAACTACATTTCCCATGATGCTCAGCTAGATAAAATGCTGGCTGAGCATCATGGGAAATGTAGTTCCAAAACCTCTGAAGGACCAAGTTTGGAAACCCCTGGTCTATGCTCTCATTCCCTTTAAACAGTTAGACAGACCAATAGATTTGTATGACAAATATATTTTCAGCAGTGAAACAGTTAATTCATGTGTCTTGTCTAAATGGTGTTTCTTTATGGAGAAAAACAAGAAAATCTCTTATAATAATACTCCCCCCACACCCCAAACAAATCTACCTCAAACCCTTGTTATATTTACAATCCCCATAAATTCACTGTCCGTCTTGTGCAGCAGTTTGCCTACGTTATAGCTATGGATTTCTTTTTGCAGCCTGCTGATCTACGTATGCACTGTGCTTCCAATCTCGTAACGCTGCCTGTTGAGCAGAATGAACTGCTAAATATGCAGTCAGGTCGACATGACATGAATGTATTCTTGTCCCTGCAGAACATGAGACATTTTGAAAGCTTTTGAGTCAGAACAACAACAACATGCAATAATACACAATATGACAGAGAGATGTTTTCTGTAAATGTGCCTACGTGCTTTCTTTGTCTGTTTAATAGAAAGATTTAATGGTTCTTAACACTGAACTGATTTGGCTGTGTCAAGCTGCACTTTGCTAGGCACCCGCAGCAATGTCATTGTGGTAGACAATCACACTCCAAAATTGTTTTTCTTAATGGGAACTGGCTTTGTATTACTGTACAGTCGTGATTGTTGTTTATTGCACCTGGCTGCTATTCTTGAGGCATGTAAAAAACAAAGCAACAATACATTCTTCTTTCAGAATGTTGAGCGGAGGTTATTAAAAACATAGTACAGTAATAAAACATTCTAGTGCATTTGAGCATTTTATTATTCCACAGATGATTGTATCTAACAATCAACTAGATTATGAGTTGTGCGTTCGTCTTTTAACGCTGACAATATGGCATTTTTAGCGTTAAAACAGCACCGCAGCCATTACAAGTCTTGTCGGTATAGGTGTACCGCAAGCCCTTTAGCCTGTAACGCAACGTCAGTCCCGCGGTGAGGCTACAAAAACCTGCGTTACAGCCTAAAACGACAAGATCTGTAAGGCCATATAAAAGCAGTAGTTATAAGTTTTATGCAACAAAACTGTTACATAAAACATAACTAAACTGCTATAAAGTACACTAAACACCCATAAACTACCTATTAACCGCCCTCCTGCATTGCAAACACTATTTAAATATAATTAGCCCCTAATCTGCCGTCCGCCCATATCCCCCCCACTATACTAGTTATTAAACCCTACACCGCCACCACTAAAACCTATTAACCCCTAAACCGCAAGTCCCCCACAACGAAATATACTAAAGTAAACTATTAACCCCTAAACCGCAATAAACTAAATTAAACTAGTAACCCCTAAACCTAACGCCCCCCTAACTTTAGATTCAAATTACAATTTCCCTATCTAAAATTAAATTAAAATTTACCTGTCAAATTAAAAAAACTAATATAATTTTTAAACTAAAATTAAACTAACTACCAATTAAATTAAACTAAACTACAGATTAAAAAAATCCTAACACTACTCTAAAAATTACAAAGTATCTAAATTACAAAAAATAACAAACACTAAATTACGAAAAATAACAAACGAAATTATAAAAAATAAAAAAGAATTACACCTAATCTAATAGCCCTATCAAAATAAAAAAGACCACCCAAAATAAAAAAAACCTAGCCTACAATAAACTACCAATAGCACTTAAAAGGGCCTTTTGTAGGTCATTGCCCTAAGTTAAACAGCTCTTTTACCTGTAAAAAAAAAATACAAAGACCCCCCCAACAGTAAAACCCACCCCCCAAAATAAAAAACCTAACTCTAAAAAAAAACTAAGCTACCCATTGCCCATTGGCCATTGCATTTAGCTCTTTTACAAGCCCAAACCTTAAACTAAAAAAAAAAAAAAAAAAAAAAACATAAAAAACATATCACTAACCCCAGAAGATCCACTTACAGTTTTTGAATTCCCGCTTGAATGATCTTCATCCAGGCGGCGAGAAGTCTGTTCAAATCAGCCAATAGGATTTAAGCAGCTCTCATTCTATTGGCTGATTCTTAGAATGAGTGCTGCTTAAATCCAATTGGCTGATTTGAACAACCAATAGGATTTTAGCAGCTGTAATTCATATTGGCTGATTCAAATTTTTCAGCCAATAGGAATGCAAGGGACGCCATCTTGAATCGCGTACCTTGCATTGAAGATTCAGTGTACAGCGGCGACCTAATGAAGAGGATGCTCCACGCCGGATGTCTTAAGGATTGACCCGCTCCGCTGGGATCAAGATAGAAGATGCCGCCTGGATGAAGATTGAAGAGGCCGTCTGGATGAAGACTTCTCGCCACTTGGATGAGGACTTCGCCGCCGGGATGAAGATTGAAGAGGCTGCCTGGATGAAGACGTCTCGCCGCCTGGATGAGGACTTCGCCGCCGGAATGAAGATTGTTCAAGCGGGACTTTAAAAACTGTATGTGGATCGTCGGGGGTTAGTGTTAGGCTTTTTTAAGGTTTTATTGGGTGGGTTTTTATATTAGGGCTTCGACAGCAAAAGAGCTAAATGCCCTTTTAAGGGCAATGCCCATACAAATGTCCTTTTCAGAGCAATGGGTAGCTTAGGCTTTTTAGATATTTTTTTTTTATTTTGTGGTTTTGGGGGGTGGGGGTTTGTAATGTTAGTGGGTCTTTGTATTTTTTTTTTGTTTGTTTTTTTTCAGAAAAAGAGCTGATATCTTTAGGGCAATGCCCTACAAAATGCCCTTTTAAGCGCCATTGGTAGTTTATTCTAGATTAGGTTTTTTATTTTGGGGTGTTTTTTTTTTAAAAAAATGGGTGTTAGAATAGGAATAATTTTTATTATTTTTGATAATTTGTTTGTTATTTTGTGTAATGTATTTTTTTTTTTTCGTTTTGGGTGTTTTTTTATTTTTAGATTAGGGCTTGGGCAGCAAAAGAGCTAAATGCCCTTTTAAGGGCAATGCCCATACAAACGCCCTTTCCAGGGCAATGGGTAGATTAGGTTTTACATAATTTTTATTTTGTGGATTTGGGGGGGTGGGGGTTTGTATACTGTTAGGGGGTGTTTGTTTTTGTTTTTTAGCAAAAGAGATGTTAACTTTAGGGCAATGCCCTATAAAAGGCCCTTTTAAGGGCCCTTGGTAGTTTGGGGTGGGGGTTTGTTTTTTGTTTTTAGCAAAAGAGCTGTTAACTTTAGGGCAATGCCCACAAAAGGCCCTTTTAAGGGCCCACAAAAGGCCCTTTAAAGGGCCTTGGTAGTTTATTCTAGATTAGGCTTTTTTTATTTTGGGGTCCATTTTTTTTTAATGGGTATAAGGGCTAGATTTATCAAAGGCTAGGCGAACTCTGTATGTGCCAGCTCACCTCCGGAAAAGTGAACATGTGCGCCTGAATTTATCAAAAAAATAGACGTAACTTTGCGCAGGCAAGCTGGGCGTAATAATGATAAATTTCGCCTGTCGTAAACAGCATTTACTCCCTATTTATCACAGTACATCCCTATAAATATTTACGCCGCCATGTTTTGGTTATTAAAAAAACGTTTTTTTAAGTTAATATTTCGCTTATATTTATATTATATAATGTTTCTGTGCTGTTTTTGCCATATGTTGATAATTTAAGATTGCAAAAATAAATATATCAATATATCGATATATATATATAAAACTGTTGGTACCCATATGCGCCAGTGGAAGCGCAAATTTCTGGCAATAACAGTCTCTTCTTGGCGCTGAGCCTTTGAAAAATTAGTTAAAAAAAGAAAGTACTGCATCACAAGATGTAAAAGCATGTATTATAATGGTGTTCACCTCAGTCTGTATGGCGAAATATACAACACGCAACTGAAGCCGAAATTGCAGTTCCCTATCGGCGCAAAGCAATGATAAATAAGAAACTGGGCGTATTTGTAGGTCGGGCTGTTAAATTACGCCTATTACTAATGTATATTGTTGCACTCAGGAGCGCGCCTGTGCACCTAGGCTAATGCAAGCGGAGTGCAAAGAAGTTTCTTTCAGATTTGCGCAATTATAGGCGCAGAGTGCTGTGATGAATATGACTATCAGGTCGTATGCGCTATTTAGGACGGGATTAAAGGAGAACGGCTTTGATAAATCTAGCCCTTATAATAGGAATAATTTTTATTTTTTTGGATAATTTCGTTTTGTTTTTTTTGTAATGGTAGGTTTTTTTTAATTTTTTGTGCTTTTAGTGTTTTTTTATTTTTTGGAATTTTAGATTTTAGTGTAAGGTAGCTTAGGTTTTATTTCACAGGTAATTTTGTATTTATTTTAACTAGGTAGTTAGTAAATAACTATTTACTAACTAGTCTACCTAGTTAAAATAAATACAAACTTACCTGTGAAATAAAAATAAAACCTAAGCTAGTTACAATATAGCTATTAGTTATATTGTAGCTAGCTTAGGGTTTATTTCACAGGTAAGTATGTATTTAGTTTTAAATAGGAATTATTTAGTTAATAATTGTAAGTTTAATTTAGCTCTATTGTAATTATGTTAAAGTTAGGGGTGTTAGGGTTAGGTTTAGGGTTGGGTTTAGGGGTAGGTGTAGGGGTTAATAGTTTAATTTAGATTTTTGCGATGTGGGGGGCTGACAGTTTAGGGGTTAATAGATTTATTTAGTGGTAGTGATGTGGGAGGCCAGAGGTTTAAGGGTTAATAGCTTTATTTAGTTGTGGCGATGTCAGGGGGCTGCGGAATAGGGGTTAATAGATTTTTTATGGGCTATGTTGGGGTGCAGGGGAATAGGGGTTAATAACTTTAGTATAGTGGCGGCGATATCGGGAGCGGCAGATTAGTTGTTAATAGTTTTATTTAGGTGGCGGCAATATCGGGGCGGCAGATTAGGGGTTAATAACATTATGTAGGTGTCGGCGATGTCGGGGGCAGCAGATTAGGGGTGTTTAGACTCGGGGTTTATGTTAGGGTGTTAGGTTTAACCGTTAGTTTTTTTTCCCCATAGACATCAATGGGGTTGCGTTACGGAGTTTTTCAATCCGCGATCGCAGGTGTTAGACTTTTTTCTGACCTGCTTTGATGTCTATGGGGAAAGAGTGCACAAGCACGTCAAAACAGCGCTTGTTTTTGGTGTGGTATGGAGCTTAAAAGCACCATATTGCACGCACAAGCCGGGTTTTTAAAAACTTGTAATGGCTACGCTATAGGGGGTTAAATAATGCAACTTTTGCTGCGTTTGTTAATTTCCCTATAGCGCTCATAACTCGTAATCTAGCTGAATGTGTTTAACCCCTGTAAAGGGGTGAAACACACAGTTAAGGTTAGTCCGCCCATGAGCCAAAGGCATTGCCATCCCCGAGCTAGAAATGAGTTACAAGGCAGCAAAGAACAAGATTGTATGGTGTGTGTGTGTCAAGGGTATGCATGTGTGTATTTATGTGTGTGTTACTGTATGAGTGAGGGCATGCATGTGTGTATTTATGTGTGTGTTACTGTATGAGTGAGGGCATGCATGTGTGTATTTATGTGTGTGTTATTGTATGAGTGAGGGTATGCATGTGTGTGTTACTGTATGAGTGAGGGCATGCATGTGTGTATTTATGTGTGTGTTACTGTATGAGTGAGGGCATGCATGTGTGTATTTATGTGTGTGTTACTGTATGAGTGAGGGCATGCATGTGTGTATTTATGTGTGTGTTATTGTATGAGTGAGGGTATGCATGTGTGTATTTATGTGTGTGTTACTGTATGAGTGAGGGCATGCATGTGTGTATTTATGTGTGTGTTACTGTATGAGTGAGGGCATGCATGTGTGTATTTATGTGTCTGTGTGTGTCAGGGCATACATTTTTGTGTCTGTGTGTGTGAGGGCTTGAATGCGTGTATCCATCCGTGTGAGGGTGTGCATGTGTGTATAAGGGTGTGCATGTATTTATACGTGTGAAGGGGTGGGTGGGCTTGTATGTGTGTATTCATGTGTGTGTGAGGGAGTGCAAGCGTGTGTCTATGTGTGCATAAGTGTGTGCATGCATTTATATGTTTGTGAGGGGGTGCATGTATGTATCCATATGTGTGTGGGCATGCATGCATGTATTTGTGTATGCGAGTGTGTATGTGTTTGTGTGGGCACGCATGCATGTATTTGTGTATGCGAGTGTGTATGTGTTTGTGTGGGCACGCATGCATGTATTTGTGTATGCGAGTGTGTATGTGTTTTTGTGTGGGCACGCATGCATGTATTTGTGTATGCGAGTGTGTATGTGTTTGTGTGGGCACGCATGCATGTATTTGTGTATGCGAGTGTGTATGTGTGTGTGTGTGTGGGCATGTATGCATGTATTTGTGTATGCGAGTGTGTATGTGTGTGTGGGCATGCATGCATGCATGTATTCGTGTATGCGAGTATGTATGTTTGTGTGTGGGCATGCATGTATTTGTGTATGCGAGTTTGTATGTGTGGGCATGCATGCATGTATTCATGTATGTTAATGTGTATATATGTATGTTAATGTGTATGTGTGTGAGTGTCCGCATGCCAACTAGAGCATATGTATCCCTTGGAGTGTCTGATTGTACAGAACAACTCATTTGATATAAAAAAAATAGTGCATGTTTTCTTTAGCCGAGTCTTTATTATTCATAAGCACATAAACAATAAGTAAATAGCAAAAGAGTCTCTGCAGCTTACAAACCAGACCCAATGACCTTTTAGGTCAACTTAATCCTGGCCTGTGGGAGAGAAGAAGCAGACGTTAGGCTATAATTGAGACGTGGGAACTAACAGCTAGACCCCTTCCAAGTGAAACATGATCTCTCGGCCTGCTGACTTTACCCAAACAAACTGGAGGGATCCATTAGCATCACAATAACTACAACCTTTTTTCCAGGGTGCAGCTAACTAACTCTGTACGAATACACCTGTAGCCTAACACCTGAAAATAGAACGACTAAATATGTGTGTGTATGTGATTGTATATATTACTCATCTACTATAATTTCCTATTCATCCTGGCCTACTAGTGGATATTTCTAGATATATATAGGGTTGCCAGATGTCCAGTATTTAACTGGCCAGTCCAGTATTTTAGCAAGCTGTCCAGTAAAATGTTCACAAAAATACTGGACACTTAAATTTCCTTTTATTTTTTTTTAAAGTCTCTAAGTGTCATCTAAATACAAAAGGCCTCCTATGCCTACTAAATACATTATATTAAGCAGAAAGAAGTGAAGTGCAGTCAATGGGGGTCAAATTATTTCTGCTTATGTATGTCACTGGCAGCCAAAGAGGTAAAAGTATTTATTTGTATGTTACTGGCAGCCAATGGGTAAAAGTACTGCTCAGTTGTGAAAAATTTAGATCACGGGATCAAGAGTGGGGATAAAGTAGGGCATATAGGTGGATATTGTGTGACCCCCCACCTACCAATGTGCCCAGTCACTTACAGATTGTCCAGTATTTTTGTGGAAGACATTTGGCATCCCTAGTCATATGTACCTACATACACAGGGGTTGAGGAAAAAACACTATCGTTTTCCAGTAATTGATTAATAAATTACTAGTCCACTAAATGATAAATATAGAAAAAATCCCAATTTGTTACTAAACAAATCCAGTGTTTAACTGCTCTGCCAACAACATGGCTTTGACCCCGCCCATCACAATATGGTCCCACCCACAAGTTCCCATGTCTCCCTGTTCCAGAATCCTCTGGGAAATGTAGCGAGGTACGTTAATGTCTATTATTTTCTTTTAATCTAGCAACGAAAACAAGTCACGTCTCATTCACATAGCTTAAAGGGAACTTTCATGATTCAGATGCAGTTAAGAGAACATGCAGTTAAGAGACTTTCCAATTAACTGCCCGTGTGCACAGTGTTTTTATATTCATGTTTTCTGAAGCTCCAGCTGCTACTGAACATGCACAAGAAATCACGGTGTATACGTATGAGTCTGCGATTGACTGATGGCTGTCACATGGTACAGCGGCAAATTGAAGTACATTTTTACATATATCAGTAAAAAAATGTCATAATGATATTGCATTTTTTTTTTTATAATGTTCTTGTTAATTCTACTGTATTTAATGGGACATGAAACCCAAAATGTTTCTTTCATGATTCAGATAGAGCATGCATGCAATTTTAAACAACTTACATTTTCTTTGTTCTTTTGGTATCTTTTGTTGAACAAAACTCAGGCCTGGCACACTATATATGGCAGCAGTTTTGAAAGACTGTTGTCCATTTGAAAGAACACTAAATTACAGCACTATTTCCTACCTTGTAGTGCTTTGTCTAGACCCTAACCTAGGTATCTTTTCAGCAAATAATACCATGGGAACCAATTAAATTTAATATAAGAAGAAAACTGGAAACTTTTGCTTTTTAAATGAATGCACACACAAATAAATAAATCTGGGTCCCATATCCCTTTAATGGTCTTTTAACACAATATGAAATAGCCACCTGCGCAAATTTTAAGAGTGATATAAAAGTAGTTATACATTTCAGAAAGGTAGGAGTAGAAATAAACCTGAAAAAGCTAATATTATCAGCTCCCAGCATTTGCAAACCTTGGTTAGTCAATCCAGTCTACATTGTCATTCAAAATATCTAAAATATTGATTAAACTGGCATTACTACATACATATATTTATATACTGTATGTATATATATATATATATATATATATATATATATATATATATATATATATATATATATATATATATATATATGTATATATATATACAGTATATATATACAGTCAGTAAACACACAACGTTCTATTGCATTATTTTTGCAGTACTGGGAATACCACATTTATTATACCCATCAGTTAAAAATAAGTTACTGCAAAAGTCAAGCAATCACTGCGTAGCATGAAGCTGGGTCAAGGTTTTGTATTATGAAATCTCTCTGGGGGACAATGGAAAAACAATTGAAAGCAGTTTTCCCATTAATCATAAACTAATCATTTATTGAGAATCACTCCAGGGAACGCAATAAACATTTAAAATTGTATTATTTAAAACGATGGGAAAATGCAAAGCACAATATATGGATGCTCTGAGTTTGTACATAAATGTGTACAAAGTAGACAAATAAAGTCTTTATGATTTGATTTCTCTATTTTCACTATCCCTTCCTTTTTCAGATTATGGGGCCTATTTACCAATGTGCGAGCGGACATGATACGATACATCTTGTGAACTGCTGGTGCAATGCCGCCCCCTGCAGATTCGCGGCAAATCGGCAGCTAGCAGGGGGTGTCAATCAACCCGATCGTATTCATATTCAGAGTGGGCGGTGCTTGCACACGCATATCTGACATTAAATTGACACTTTTGGCAAAAGTTATTATCATTGCAGCGTCCAGAGGCAGAACTTTTCCTCACTTTCTGCGATGAGATTTTTTTTAGTGAAACATTTTTTTGCAGGTCATTTTGAAATAAAAAATCATCAATTTAAATTTGGCAGTTACACTAAGGCACCGGTTCAATTGCATTGCATATTAGCTACAGACAAAATAAGACATTTTGTTAGTTTTGTAAATGTTTTTTTAAATAAATGTGTTTCCTTTTCTCTTTTCTCTTGGTCTTACATCACAGAGTAGAAATGTAGTAATAAAAAAAGGTGCACTGCTCACAAGAACGTCTTACATTTAGAAGTCACAGCTTTGCAAACTGGGAAAGGCTAGGGGGCAGGGTTGAAAAATCCCTGAGAGTCAGTCACCAATCAGTGTGCTGCCGCTTTGCAGCGCTGCTTCATAACTGTTCTCTTCAAACAGCAATTTACTCTGGATGAACCGTGTTAAGGAAAAACTACACAGTACAGCCAGAGCAAATCTCTGTTTGAAGAGAACTGTCTAATGTGGAGCAGTGCTGCAAAGTGTAAGTGCTAACAGTTCTTGCATGTGTCCCATTCTTTCTGCAGACATGCTGCATTTTCTGTGATGACATCTCAGATCACTGCATGTTCTGCTTTGGGTATTGCAGGCAGATAGGTTCTCAAATATTGTCTCAATTGCTAGAATATTTTAGCATTTTTAAGTGTCTTCTGAATAAAAAAAAACAGTTCTATTGTGACCTCTCACTTGGACACCCTCTAATCTAAAGGAATTATTTATGCATAATATGTTTTATCCATAATAATTCATTACTGATAAATATAACATCTTAGTAACAAGCAGAAGTTGTAATTCATTGGAAGTACGGCTGTGCATTGCAAATTGTATTGATCCGTCTGTGGCTAAACTAATTATATGAGGGATTTGCATACGTTTTCCTAATGTTTTTGCTACCCAAAAGATTCTTACATGGCAAGGGAGCAAAGGACAATGTTAGATAACGCTGTTTAGACATTTCTTTGATGCCCACAGGCATAAGCCATGACAAGTGACTATTAAAAACAAAAGATCTATTGGAAACCTCTCCTATTCTTCTCGCCATCTTTCGAATATTTCGAAGTTTCTAAAGAATGACCTCCGACCCCTTCCACAAAGCTCTCATCTCAACAAGAACGGCTATGTCAAGAGCTTTTACCAGCCTGGACCATTAAAACAAGTGTATTTATTGTTTCAGATAACCTTAGTGTTCTTTCTAAACTACTAAGATCAATTCTGAAAAACAGAAAAATACTATTTTTATTTTAGAAAAGCAAACCATCACTCATGAAATATATAAATATAAAGATTGAAATTGGGGGGAAATGTTAGGTACTGATATAAAATAGCGAATACCAAGTTTTGGAAGCTAATCTAATATGAAATAAATTATACTGACTTAGGGAGAAAGCATTGATTCTGACAAGTGTGCCGCATAAACATAAACTATGGCATATGGCCATGGATAACAAACAAAAAACGCCGTCCTGATCATGTGAGCTTCAAAGAAAGAGAACAAACTAAGGTCATGAATAAAGTTAGGTTAATGGCTTACAGTTATCAATATGAGGAAGAGTAAGTTTATGATATGTGTAATAAACATCACAAGATGCTGCGAGGAACTCCGTAAATAAATTCTAACAAGCATGACGGTAGGAAGTGCAGAATGAAGTTTGATCCTTTAGAACAGGAAAACTGGTCTGGTGTTCTTAGCTTACATTACATACTAGATTTTAATATGAAACCAAAGCATTTCTTAAAGGGATGGTATACCCTATTTTTTTCTCTCCTTTAATTTGTTCTCAATAATCCATTTGAATGGCTGGAATGTATTAATAAATGGTTTACAAATAGCACTTTTATATTTATTTTGGCAATTGAAATAGTTGGCTTAGTCTATGGTGTTCCTACCTATACTAAAAGTTTCTTTACTTAAATGGACAGTGTCCAGTAAAATTTGTTTAAAATGACTTGTTATTCCAGCTGAAGAGTTTAAAAGTGTGTGTTAAATTGCACATTTAGGTATTTTGTATATGAAATAATTGTTACTGCTAATTGAAACCACAACTCAGTGAAATGGGCTGAGCTAGAAGAGAAAGCAATCCTCACTATCTTTTGTCTAATTATTTACACAAGTCCTCATCTTCTTTTACTGCTTACTCAAAGGCCAATACTTAGTGGAAACATGGAAAATGAACATTGTAGTACCTCTCTGTCAAAGACACTAGCTGGGAGCATGATTTTATCTAAATCTTCTTGTTTACATGTTTTTTTGTGTAACCAGAACTTAAAGTGACACTCAAGTCAAAACTAAACTTTCATGATTTAGATAGAGCAGCAATTTTAAACAACTTTCCAATTTACTTCCATTAACAAAATGTGCACAGTCTTTTTATAATTACACTTTTTGAGTCACCAGCTCCTACTGAGCATGTGCAAGAAATCCCAGAATATACTATATGCATTTGTGATTGGCTGATAGCTGTCACATGGTACAGGAGGAGTGGAAATAGACATAACTTTGAAAATTGGCAGAAAAAAAATCTACTTCTCATTTAAAGTTCAGACTAAGTGCTAACGCATTTGTTGATTTTGAAAATCTATTGTATTTACTGGCCCTGTAAAGTTCAGAAATGTTTAATATAGGTTGGGATACAAATTAGACAAAATCAGCTATTTCAATTCAGAAAATAAAGGTGAACTAGCTATTTGTAAACAATTTAATACACTTAAAGGGGAGAAAATATTAGTGTACACTAGTGTAGGATATAGAAAAGCTGTGAAAACAAATCCAGCAGAACTTACACTCCCAGTGGTAGGTACAAGAGATAAGTAATTACGTATTTTTAGAAACTAACATTTTCTTTTAAGAATCAAAGAATGTTTGTGTCAGATTCTGCCTAAAAATATTTGTATTCTTTATATCTTTTTAATCACTTTATAGCATGGAGACCAATGTAAAGTACTGCTCTAACTATCTAGAACAATAGATCACAAACTAAACCTGGGCTTTAATAAGAGGAAGTACACTTTCAGACATTCACACCTTACTTGGATACAGCACATCAATACATGGGCTTCAGCTGGGATGGTGATCACTGGGGAAGTGGGAGGGGCAGGCTCAATAGAGTTCAGACTTCTTCTGTCTGAATTACAATACTACTTCCTTATTTACGTCTGTCTTTCTCCTCAATAGACTTATATACACTCTACAATGCTCCTATGGTTTTACAAAAGGGACCTTCATATCTATGTTACCAGAAACTTCTTTTATTTTAATATGGATTCTTATTTACTTAAAAAAAACTATGCTCATATATCAGCACAATTCTATATTGTGCTGATATTCAATAAAACTCACTGTTCTGGCACAATTGTTCTCACCAGACCTAACTTCACAGGTAATTGTGAGATTCATAAAAATAAGTGATGTGACCTTGCAGTAGCTGTACAAAGAGAGCTTAGCTTCATAGAAACTAAAAGACATCTACACCCTTTACATTAATCTAACACTTGCTTCATTCTGTGGACACCTAACACTGCTTAGGGGCACTAAACATCTTGAGGTTTTTAAATAAAATGTTTATTCATGCATAATGAAACCTCTTTGCAATATATTTTCATTATTTATTTTGCCCCCTTTTGTGTAATTCAGCTCTGAAAATTAAAGCAATTTCTACTTCTCAGAACATGAAATGAACCCTGCTGATTCCTCAAAGCTAATGCTACTCCATATCTTTCACTAAGGGGTTGATTTATCAAGCTGCGGAGGACAGGGGCGAACATATGCGCCCCTGTCTGCCGCAGCTCGCCTTTGGTGGGCTGAATTCCGCTGCCAGAATTCAGCATTGCACACGAGCACTATTTTGCGCTTCCGTGCAATGCTGCCCACGCACAGCCAATCACACGCAGGCAGGAGCTGTCAATCTTCTCGGTTGGACTGCTTGTTAAATACCGACTGCAGGTTCTCTTGTGAGAACCTGCAGCCGTAAGGGGTGTGAAACCTTCCAAAGGCTTTCATAAATCGACCCCTTAGTGTCTTTAACTGATAAAGACTACAAAACAGAGTACTTTATACTATATTTATGACCATGGCTAGCCTTGTTGCCTACAGACTAAGGGGCCTAATTATCCAGCTCTGAATGGAGCTTGAACGCCCTGTTTCTGCGTGAGCCTTCAGGCTCGCCGGAAAAGTTATGAAGCAGCAGTCTTAAGACCGCTGCTCCATAAATAGTCCACATGCTCTGAGGCTGCGGACATCAATCCGCCCGATCCTATACAATCGGGCTGATTGACACCCCCTGCTAGCGGCAGATTGGCCGCGAATCTGCAGGGGGCGGCATTGCACAAGCAGTTCACAAGAACTGCTTGTTCATTGATAAATGCCGACAGCGTATGCTGACGTCATTCTTCAATGTCTGTCGGACATAATCCGCTGAGCGGATCATGTCGGACAGACCGATGATAAATCGGGCCCTAAAGCTCCTCCAAATAAGGCAAATAGTGTGTGGAGTTTTATAAATAATTGCAGTAAAATGATGTTAATATGTTTTAAAAATGTACTTGGCTAATATGTTATTCTATAGCAACACAACAGCAATGTCTTGTAGCTACAAGGTATATACTGTCCTTTTAAAGGGACATAAAAGTCCAAAATGAAAATGATCTAATGTGTTATAGCATTTTAATTATTGCATTATTGTTTGCAAATAACTATGTGTTTAACCCCTGCATTTAAAAAATTAAAAATCTGAGTTTCTTGTCCCTTTAACCTTATTAAAATATACTAAACATGCTTGCTGAATTCTTCAGTGGCTTTTGATTAATACGTAAATGAAGCGGGGCTGGAATTTGTACTAAAACAATTTGTTCTTCTTGAAAAATCTAAAAATATAAAATTATGATATTTTTTTCTTTTATGTTGCTTCTATTCAAACCATATCAGTAAGTGTAATGCCAATAACACTATTATTTAGGCTTCGACACTGCACAGCTTCTAGAGATAGACTCCAAGGGCATATTACATTAAAATACTATATCATGTCACTGTGTGTTGTAAGCTTATCTAATAGTGGTGACATTAAATAAGTGAGCGAGCGGGAGAGTGAGGAGGAGAGGGAGGGTGAAGGAAAGGAAAGAGGGAGGAAGGGAGAGATAAACACATATTTATAGATATTATTCATAGACACTAAACACGTTGTAATTACAATACACTTTTGTTGAAATAGCAATTTGGGTTTTAATAGCCAAACTCCACCCACCACTTGCCTTATTTGGAGGAGCCAATCAGGGCTGCAGACAACAAGGCTAGTCACAGTCATGTGTTAGTCACAGTCAAGTTAGTATAAAATAGACATGTGAACGGGCTAAATTTTCAGTTTGGCCGAATGTTTTGTTTCAAATATTCAAAATACTTTGTATTACGAACATTCGGCGATTGTGCTGTTCGGTATTCATCCCGTTTAACCTAAACAAATACCGACTATTCGTGGAACATTGGCATTCCTTTTCGGTAAACAGATGTACATGTTCCAGTACATCAGAAGACACAACATTCCACTCTTGGACATAGGCTCACCAAAACTGTACATCAGAAGACACAACATTCCACTTCTGGACATAGGCTCACCAAAACTGTACAGCAGAAGGCACAACATTCCACTTCTGGACATAGGCTCACCAAAACTGTACAGCAGAAGACACAACATTCCACTCCTGGACATAGGCTCACCAAAACTGTACAGCAGAAGACACAACATTCCACTCCTGGACATAGGCTCACTAAAACAGTACAGCAGAATACACAACATTCCACTTCTGGACATAGGCTCAAAAAACTGTACAGGAGAAGACACAACATTCCACTCCTGGACATAGGCTCACTAAAACAGTACAGCAGAAGACACAACATTCCACTCCTGGACATAGGCTCAAAAAAACTGTACAGCAGAAGACACAACATTCCACTCCTGGACATAGGCTCACTAAAACAGTACAGCAGAAGACACAACATTCCACTCCTGGACATAGGCTCAAAAAAACTGTACAGCAGAAGACACAACATTCCACTCCTGGACATAGGCTCACTAAAACAGTGCAGCAGAAGACACAACATTCCACTCCTGGACATAGGCTCACTAAAACCGTACAGCAGAAGACACAACATTCCGCTCCAAGACATAGGCTCACCAAAACTGTACAGCAGAAGACACAACATTCCACTCCTGGACATAGCCTCACTAAAACAGTACATCAGAACACACAAAATTCCACTCCTGGACATAGGCTCAACAAAACTGTACAGCAGAAGACACAACATTCCACTCCTGGACATATAGGCTCAACAAAACTGTACAGCAGAAGATTGGAAAATGTTGGCAGGTCTGACCAATCTCAATTTCTGCTACAACATGCAAATGGAAGGGTGAGAATGTAGAGTAAAAAACATGAATCCATGAATTGATCCTGCCTTGTGTCAAAGGTTGAGTCTGGAGGTGTAAATGTGTGGCACATATTAGGCTGCTTAAAGCATCATTTAAACAGACATATTGTTGCTGACCCTGTGCATCCCTTTATAGCCACAGTCTATCAATACCCATGACAATAAATTTAATGTATTCCAATGGCCTCCCCAGTCCCTAGAGTACCTTTGGAATGTGGTGAAATGGGAGATTTGCAGCATGAATATGCACCTGACAAATCTGCAGCAACTGTGTGATGCTATCATATCAACAGTGACAAGAATCAATAAGGAATGCTTCCAGCACTTTGCTGAATCAATGCCAGAATTAGAAATGTGTACCTAATTAACTCCCCACAGAGTGTATATGTATGTAGTGTGTGCAGCCTAATTCCAAATATATATATATATATATATGCTTACCATAATTTTTAGAGGTGAAACTGGGACCACCTGGCGCTGTGCCAGTGGGTGTGTGGTCAGGGGTGTGTCAAGGGGGTGTGGTGATTGCCGATCTGAACTAATTTTAAAAAAACTCACAAATGCATCATTTAATCTCTTTAAAAATAGGCTGTGACTGGAAAAGAAGGTATCAATAAGTGGCACTAGATCATTCAGTTTTATAAAAGTAACTAGGGTTGGAAAAGTCAGAAGTTAAAACAGAAACTACTCAGAGATGGTGAGGATATGGCTATGCAAATTAGTATTTTTATATATATAGAGGAATTATATTATATTGAACAATATACATTTTGGCATTTGTGTTCTCAGTGTTAATTTTCATTAGTATGACCAATGCAACAGCATGGTGCACATAAGAAGACACATAAAAGCCCTGCAATTGCACAGGGATGGAGGTAGGTACTGTGATATGGAAGCATTAAACTGCTGGTCTGTGTTCATGACCAGATTTTAGTAATAAAACAGAATGAACAGTCAGTAGTTGAAGAGCAGGGGCAGAATGCTCATTGATTGGAGGCTAATGTCAAACCGTACCTTTAGTGTAGCCTTCTCTGGGGCCTCCTCTGCCCCGTTACCAATTTCTTTCGGGGTACCTCAAAGCTCTGTCCTCGGTCCCCTTCTCTTCTCAATCTACACGTCATCATCAGGTTCCATAATTAAGTCCCACGGTTTCCAATAACATTTGTATGCCACCGACACCCAAATCTACTTCTCTGCACCAGACCTATCTCCTTCCTTGCTAACCCGTGTCACTAACTGTCTTTCTCACATCTCTTCCTGGATGTCCTCTCACTACCTCAAGCTAAATCTCTTCAAAACTGAGCTCCTTATTTTCCCCCCTTCTTCCAAAATCTCCACCCCAATCTCTCAATAATTGTCGACAACTCCATCATTACCCCTACCCCGCATGCCCGATGTCTTGGGGTCACATTTGACTCAGATCTTTCTTTCACTCCTGCCTCGATTACTGCAACTCTGTCCTCTCTGGTCTCCCCAGCTGCCGCCTAGCTCATTTTTACAATCCATAATGAATGCCTCTGCCAGGCTCATCTTCCTTTACACGTCGCTCTTCATTTGCTGCACCTCTCTGCCAATCCCTTCACTGGCTTCCTCTTGCCTCTAGGATTAAACATAAAATTCTCATTCTGACATACAAAGCCCTCAGCTGCACTGCTTCCCCCTATATTTCAGACCTTGTCTCCAGATACTCTCCCTCCCGTCCCCTTCGCTCTGCTCAGGACCTTCTACTCTCCTACTCTCTTGTTACCTCCTCACACTTCCGTTTACAGGACTTGTCCAGACTTGCTCTCATCTTGTGGAACTCACTGCCTCGCTCCACATGACTCTCCCCTAGTTTTGAAAGCTTCAAGCGCTGCTTAAAGACTCTACTGTTCAGGGATGCATACAACCTACACTAACCTTCCTTAAACCAGTTCCTCTCCTCCATTGCTATCCCCTGAACCCCCTTAGCATGTAAGCCTAAGAGTCCAGCTGTCAAACGGGTACGTCTGGTAAGCCTATATATATATAGCCTATATATATATCATAGAAAGTCTGGCAATCTCTTGCAAGCACACAACTAGATTAAAAGCAAAATGGAATAGTTACAGCATTTGGCCAAATGTGTGGCTGTAGGTCTCAACCTATAGCCACACAATGAATGCCTTCAACCAAGTACACTGAGATACAAACAAGGGTGACATAGGCCCTTTGTAATTTCCCTAGACACATACAAAACATGGAGATGGAATGCACTCTCCAGGGCTGTGAGTTTTGCTGGATCATGGTATGTGTACCCAGTTTGGTTTGAAAGTGTACTCCATTTCTGTGTTAAATATTGCTGCCACATTGTTACTTAGTATGTCTTAAATTATGTTTCTGAACCTTTATATCTCAGCAATCACTGTCCATTTTTCATTAAAAAAAAACCTTTCTAGATTATAAAATTTAGCTGCATGTCGAATTTCAAAAATAATTTTAAATATATATTTTGCTGCACGTTTTGCTACCCAAGTGCTGAACCAAAAATGGGCCGGCTCCTAAGCCTAAATGATTGATTTTCATATAAAGATACCAAGAAAAATTGATAACAGGAGTAAATTAGAAAGTTGCTTAAAATTGCCTGCTCTATCTGAATCATGAAATAAAAATGTGGGTTTCATATCCCTTTAAGACCTTTACTTTTTCTGAAAATAACACCAAAATTGCTCAGTCAATTTACTTCAAATTTACAAACACTTGGAAAAAAGGATTTAACATTTGTTTTTAAAACCTAATGATCTAATCGTTTAATGCTCTTTAATATCAATACGGAAACAACTTTAAATGTGCATATTATTTTATCAGGTATACAGCAATAACATTCCCAAATAATATATACAGGTAGCCCTCAGTTTACGCCGGGGTTAGGTTCCAGAAAGAATGGTTGTAAATCGAAACCGTTGTAAATTGAAACCCAGTTTATAATGTAAGTCAATGGGAAGTCAGGGAGTTAGGTTTCAAACCCCTCTCAAAATTGTCATAAGTAACACCTAATACATAATTTTGAAAGCTTTGAAACGAAGACTTTAAATGCTAAACAGCATTAAAAACCTAATAAAATAATCACACAACACAGAATATATCATTAAACTAAGTTAAATGAACAAAAAAAATTGCTAAACAGCATTATAAACCTAATAAAATAATCACACAACAAAGACTTCACTTGCATTTTTCTGCAAACAGTTCTTTCTATGCATTCCAATCTGGACTGATTTATAGACAGGAAGATCTTGTTCCTTTGAAATCTGCTCGATAGCTCAGGTCTGGTTAAACTGATTAATTTAAGCTTGCTTGGCTTTGCTGCAACACAAGCGGACAGCTCCACCTACTGGCTATTTTAATAAATGCACTGCTTCTCAATGCTTTTCAATAGCAGTCACATGACTGGAAAAAAAGGTTGTTATTCTGAAACGGTGTAAATTGAACTGTTGTAAAACGAGGGCCACCTGTATTTGTTTATATGCAGTGTTTATGACCTATTGCTGTGTTGATGGCATATGCATATGGACTGATAATGTTTTAATGTAAAATGTAAACTATATTAAGTGATCATTTTGTTATTCGTTCATTTAATATAATCTGTGAAGACTTTTATGTCAGAATAAGTGAAACTAAATGATTATGGACAAAAAGGTATTCTCAAATGATAAAATGTTTTACTTTCACTGCCAGTGCTGCATATGTTGGGGAATGTGTATTTATGTCTTTTTGCAAATGAGAAGGAATTTGTATTTTGGTAGCAAAGAACACAGGAAATGAATGAAGCTGTTGGATTGTTATGAGGTGTTGAGGACATAATGTTAGTGCTTATCCGGTCTAAACAAACTTGGTGCATAAATCAGCTTTTTGTATTTTTTATTTATGCCAAAAATGCTTCCTAAAATGGCAACATTTTACTGGACATTAAAAAATACATTAACATGTTACTTGTCATTAAAAAGAATTTAGCTTTGAGTGACACATTATATCATATTATAGTTATCTGCTTTTTGTCATTTAGACTGTAATTTGTTTGTTTTTTTGCAGGGTAAAATTTACTTTGGTATCTCTTATCATCATTAACAGCTTAAAATGGGGTCACGTTCAAAATTTGGAGACTTCTCCTGGAGCCCCCAAATTCTATTTTGAAGTATGAACAACCTTCTGTTTTTACTACCAGAAAGTATATACCCCTTCTTTAACCCCATGAATCCCATAGACAAAATAAACAAGTAGTATAGCGCATAAACTTCTCTAGAATGCAATCCATACCGCATGCACTTTTGAACAGGGATTACAAGTCTATAGTTTATGTTTTTTGTGAACACAGTAGTTTATACATGTGTTACACTACTAATGACCAATAGTGCTGGTGAGTAATTTCCCTCAGATAAAAGATTGTTTTATGATAGACATGTCTGGTAAAACTCAATCCAGTGTCATTGAGTTTTGTGCTATCCTAGGCACTCAAAATTCTAACTCCCATCTACACCTCTCCGCACCCTCCCCCCACCCCCCACCCCCATGTTTTAGGCCCTTTCTAGCCGTAATATGTTTTGGTCTGGGAGTAATGTGAATTTTCTATGGCATTTCCAAAATAAATGTTCACACACAAACATACAGTCACAGACAGATACACACACTGAGTTATATACATACACACTCAAGCGCAACACACACACAGACATACCCATACAGTCACAGACAGATACACACACTGAGTTATACACATACACACGCCGAGTTATACACATACACACGCAAGCGCAACACACACACAAGCATACACATACAGTCACAGACAGATACACACGCCGAGTTATACACATACACACGCAAGCGCAACACACACACAAACACACATACACAGACAGATACACACACTGAGTTATACACATACACATGCAAGCGCAACACACACACAAACACACATACACATACAGTCACAGACAGATACACACACTGAGTTATACACATACACACGCCAAGTTATACACATACACACGCAAGCGCAACACACACACAGACACACATACACATACAGTCACAGACAGATACACACACTGAGTTATACACATACACACGCCGAGTTATACACATACACACGCAAGCGCAACACACACACAAACACACATACACAGACAGATACACACACTGAGTTATACACATACACATGCAAGCGCAACACACACACAAACACACATACACATACAGTCACAGACAGATACACACACTGAGTTATACACATACACACGCAAGCACAACACACACACAAACACACACATACAGTCACAGACAGATACATACACTGAGTTATACACATACACACGCCGAGTTATACATATACACACGCAAGTGCAACACACACACAAACACACATACACATACAGTCACAGACAGATACACACACTGAGTTATACACATACACACGCAAGCGCAACACACACACAGACACATACACACACAGTCACAGACAGATACACACAATGAGTTATACATATATACACGCAAGCGCAACACACACACAAACACACATACACATACAGTCACAGACAGATACACACACTGAGTTATACACATACACACGCCGAGTTATACACACACACGCAAGCGCAACACACATACAAACACACATACACATACAGTCACAGACAGATACACACACTGAGTTATACACATACACACGCCGAGTTATACACATACACACGCAAGCGCAGCACACACACAAACACACATACACATACAGTCACAGACAGATACACACACTGAGTTATACACATACACACACTGAGCTATACACATACACACGCAAGCACAAAACACACACAAACACACATACACATACAGTGACAGACAGATGCACACACTGAGTTATACACATACACACGCCGAGTTATACACATACACACGCAAGCGCAACACACACACAAACACACATACACATACAATCACAGACAGATACACACACTGAGTTATACACATACACACGCCGAGTTATACACATACACACGCAAGCGCAACACACACACAAACACACATACACATACAGTCACAGACAGATACACACACTGAGTTATACACATACACACGCTGAGTTATACATATACACACGCAAGCGCAACACACACACAAACACACATACACATACAGTCACACACAGATAAACACACTGAGTTATACACATACACACGCTGAGTTATACATATACACACGCAAGCGCAACACACACACAAACACACATACACATACAGTCACAGACAGATACACACACTGAGTTATACACATACACACGCCGAGTTATACACATACACACGCAAGCGCAACACACACACAAACACACATACACATACAGTCACAGACAGATACACACACTGAGTTATACACATACACACGCCGAGTTATACACATACACACGCAAGCGCAACACACACACAAACACACATACACATACAGTCACAGACAGATACACACACTGAGTTATACACATACACACGCCAAGTTATACACATACACACGCAAGCGCAACACACACACAGACACACATACACATACAGTCACAGACAGATACACACACTGAGTTATACACATACACACGCCGAGTTATACACATACACACGCAAGCGCAACACACACACAGACATACACAGGCACACACACACACCTTTCTATTGCTGCAATAAGGGAAGATATTTATGATACAAGTGACAATGTAGAGACCCTGTGGGTTGAAATAAAGAGTGGGGGGAAAAATCCTAAAAAAATATTACTAGGAACATGCTACAAGCCTCCCAACATTAGTGACCCGGAGGAAACTCAACTACTTATCCAAATAGGTAAGGCTGCTAATAACAGTGCTGTAATTATGGGAGATTTTAACTACCCTGATATAAACTGGGCCAATAAAACTAGTAATTCAGCTAAGGGGGATAGATTTTTAAATGTTCTCAGGGATAACTTCTTGTCACAATTAATAGAGGAGCCAACTAGGAGTAAAGCTATATTGGATTTAGTGCTATCAAACTATACAGATATAATATCAAACATAGAAGTTAAAGAACATTTGGGTAACAGTGATCATAACATGGTCACATTTGAAATCTCTTTTCATAAGCAGTGTCTTAAAGGTTTAACTAAGACTTTTAATTTCAAGAAAGCAAAATTCAACGATTTAAGGAAATCATTAAGTAATATAAATTGGGACAATGTATTTTCTAATAAAAATACAGAGGACAAATGGATAATATTTAAAAATTTGTTAAATAAATATACATATCAACACATACCATATGGTTATAAAAATAAAAATTAAAAAACTAAGCCGTTATGGCTAAATAAAAATGTGTTAAGAGAAATTAGGAAAAAACGTAGGGCATTTAAATTATTAAAAGAAAATAGTACAGACTCAGCATACAATATTTATAAGGAATATAATTGCCAAGGATTCTAAGTCTAACCCTAAAAGGTTCTTTAAGTACATAAATAGCAAAAAATCTAAGAAGGATAATATAGGTACATGCATGGAGGGTAGCATGATAAATAATGACAGGGAGAAGGCTGAGGTACTAAACCAGTTTTTTTCTTCAGTATACACAAGAGAGGAACCATTGAATGATACTTTGGAACAGAATAGAACATGCCAGTCCATACCACTAACTGGGTTTTGTTTAGAGGATATCAGGAAAAAACTGGAAAATATTAAGTTAAATAAAACTCCAGGCCCAGATGGAATACACCCAAGGGTGTTAAGGGAACTTTACTCTTAATTTTTCAAGACTCATTATTCCTCAGGCATGGTACCCCAGGATTGGCGTAAAGCTGATGTGGTGCCACTCTTCAAAAAGGGAAGCAGGGATGATCCAGGAAGCTATAGACCAGTTAGTCTGACATCAATAGTGGGGAAGATATTTGAAGGGATTATAAGGGATTATATTGATGAGCATATTCGTGTAAACAAGATTATGAGTTCTAATCAGCATGGCTTTAGGAGAAATAGATCATGTCAAACTAATCTAATTAGATTCTACGAGGAAGTAAGTAAAAATATAGATAAAGGGGAATCAGTTGATGTGATATACTTAGATTTTGCAAAGGCATTTGATACAGTGCCACATGAGAGATTAATGCACAAAATTAAGGGACTGGGAATAGCTGAAAATGTTAGCTCATGGATAAATAACTGGATAAAAGATAGGGAACAACGAGTAGTAGTAAATGGATCATACTCAGATTGGACAAAGGTAATCAGTGGCGTCCCCCAGGGATCAGTACTGGGCCCTGTTCTTTAATATTTTTATAAATGACTTGGAGCAAGGATTAAATAGCGAAATCTCTATTTTTGCAGATGATACTAAGTTAAGTAAGGTCATTAGGTCAGAGCAGGACAAACTCTCTTTACAAAGGGATTTGCTAAAATTAGAACTATGGGCAAGTGAATGGAAAATGAGATTTAATACGAAAAAATGCAAGGTTGTACATTTTGGAAGTAAAAATAAGCAGGCTACGTATTTTTTAAATGGGACAAGACTTAGCCAAACACAGGAGGAAAGGGATTTGGGAGTAGTAATAGATAACAAGCTAAAGATGAGTGCACAATGCAGGGCAGCGGCTTCAAAGGCTAATAAGATACTAGCATGTATTAAAAGAGGCATTGATTCAAGGGAGGAAAGCATAATTCTGTCATTATATAAAGCCCTGGTAAGACCTCACCTTGAGTTTGGAGTGTAGTTCTGGGGACCGATTGCTAAAAAAGATATTGCAGAACTAGAAAAAGTTCAGAGAAGGGCCACAAAGCTAATAAGGGGATTGGAGAAATTAACCTATGAGGAGAGGCTAGCCAAACTGGGTCTGTTCTCTTTAGAAAAAAAGCGCTTGAGAGGTGACATGATTACTTTATATAAATATATTCAAGGCCCATATACAGAGATGGCAGAAGCTCTGTTTATTCCAAGAAAATTGTTTCTGACAAGAGGTCATAATTTAAGGTTGGAGGAAAGGAGATTTAATCTCCTGCAACGGAAACGTTTTTTCACTGTAAGAGCAATAAAATTGTTGAACTCATTACCAAAGGAGGTAGTGAATGCCAATACCATAGATATATTTAAAAATAGTCTGGATAAATTTCTGTATATAAACAAAATTCATGGATATGATTGCTAGCATTAAATGGGTCACATTTTAATGGGGTTATTTAAGCTTAACTGGAACTTTTTGTAAGTATTTTAGATTTGTATAGGTTGAACTCGATGGACTTCAGTCTTTTTTCAACCTTATCTACTATGTTACTATGTTACTTTAAATACATTTATGTTAAAAGGACACTAAACCCATTTTTTTTCTTTCATGATTCAGACAGAGCATGCAATTTTAAGTAACTTTCTAATTTACTCCTATTATCAATTTTTCTTCGTTCTCTTGCTATCGTTATTTAAAAAGCAGGAATGTGATGCATAGGAGCCGGCACATTTTTGGTTGAGAACCTGGGTTATGCTTGCTTATTGGTGGGGAAATGTAAGCCTCCAATAAGCAAGCGCTATCCATGGTGCTGAACCTAAAATGGGCTGGCTGCTAAGATTTACATTCCTGCTTTTAAAATAAAGATAGCAAGAGAACAAAGAAAAATTGATAATAGGAGTAAATTTCATGCTCTATCTGAATCATGAAAGAAAAAAAAAATGGGTTTATTGTCCCTTGAAGCAGGGTTTAGTGTCTCTTTAAGCAGTAGATTTTTTCTGACCAAATATTTTTTTGTACCATTTTCCGGCCCCCTGTGTCATGTGACAAACATCAGCCAATCACAGTTTAGTATACGTATACCCTGTGAGCTTGTGCACATGCTCAGTAGGATCTTGTTTCCCAAAAAGTTTGCATATAAAAAGACTGTGCAAAATTTGATAATGGAAGTAAATTGGAAAGTGTCTTCAAACTGCATGTTCTTTCTGAATAATAAAAGTTTATTTTGACTTTAGTGTCCCTTTAACTATTTTATGTTGGTACAACAGTCCACTCATGTATGGAAAAGGTCAGTAAGGGAAAAACATTGGCCAAACCTGCAATATACACCACAAGTCTTGAAGTGCACATCCATGCAATTAATACTTTATGAAATACAGTGTTGTCTGAATTTGTTTTCCTCACTGACATTCCTACAGTAAACACACAACCTCAGTTTATTCTAAGACCTTCATAATCTTGGTATCTCAAGGTTTAGGGAAAGGACCATGAGTGCAGAAAATATTTACTTTCTGTGCTCAGGAAAACCAAAGTTGTATTTTTGTGAATCATCTTCATTAACATTTCTATGCTGAGATTTTAATGAAAAAGTCAAATTTCCCCCCCATGTCTATGGTAAATATTCTCCACAAAAATATACAATAGTCCTCCACTTGGCAATATCTCTCCCTCCCCAGTACCAAGATGGGCATAAGAATGTAAGAACTGTGCATGTGAATTTCGTGGGTCATGAAACTGCACCAACTCAGGCCTTGAAATGCTTGTGGATCCTGTGTAAGACTTTACCTATGTGTTTAAATAATTTGTGGGTGTGAAATACAGACTTCCGAAGAGTTATAAGTGTGCCTGCAACATATAATTATTTACAAAAAGTATTTTATTTTATTTTTTTTGTAATGTGTACAGTTTTCTGTCTGTTCAATGTTATTTTTAGTCTTTTAGTCACCAGTAATAAGTATTTACATTTTTGTCCACAAACTCTTTATTATGTTAACACAACAGGTTAGATGATAAAATACATTTAAAGGGACAGTCTAGACCCAGTACTTATTATTTATTACTTATTGTTAAATAGCAGATAAGCATCTTGCGATGAGTTCCACATCTATAAGATTGTAAGAACTACATGAAACTTTGAATTTATGATTGTTTGTTAGAAGCCGAAAATAACCGACAAGCTCCGCCCACAGCTTTCTTCTTGTCCAGTTAGCTGTTTTCTTGTTTGACAGTTTAGCAGTGCACATTTAATATTTTTCAGTTAGCTATTTCAAATTACACATGTAAAAATTAGCATGCGCGAGTAGGAAAACTTATTTAAAGGATTACAAACGTCTGCCCGATTTTGTCTAACCAAAACACATATTCTAACAACCATGTATTAAAGTAAACTTACCGACCTATAAGTCTTGGAAATCGAAGCCTCATTTACTTAGAAAAGCAAATTTTATTTTTTAACGATGACGTCATTATATCCAGCCCATTATTTTTTTGACGTACGTGTATTTAATCAAGAACCACTAGGATTCTAAGTTTATGCATATAATTATCATTAGAACTGTTCCCCATTTTCATGCGCACAAAATCGGCACCAATAGCGCATGCCTATTCGTTACTACTGACGCCGCAATTACCAACATCAAGATGGAAATAACGCATGCCCATTTGAGATCTAAATCGATGCTATAGGCTCTCCAGTCTTTCTACGCTGAATACTTTACCTGTCAATGAGCTGCCGGATCTAATTGTGTAAGATCGATATATATTGGGTCTACAATGTTGGAGCCGGTCTGGAAGATAGTGACGTTGACGATGCGCAATCTAGCGCATGCACAGTGGGAAATTTCGGCGCCATATTCAAACCACGGTTTATTTTTAAAAACGCCAATTACAGCAATCAGGTAAATATTTAGTAATGACGTCTTATTGAAAATGTGCTTTTTTAAGATAGTAAAAATTTAAACAGTGTAGTTTATATTAGCTTACAGTGATCCTTTAAGTCGATTGTGATTGGAGAAACGTAACATACCAAAATATACATGCAATGCTGGGCGGAGATTAGCGGCCATTTTCAGCTCCTATCAAACAATGAATATTTAAATGTTTCATGTACTTCTTACAAGCTTATAGATGTGGGACCAGTTGTATGTTGCTGGTATGTAACAATAAGTCATCAAAATTATGTATTGGGTCTAGACTGTCCCTTTAAGAAGCTATGATTCTCCGAATTTTTCAAACCTACATGCCACATGAGAAATACCACCTGTCACTACTACCATCCTCTAACCTGAATATTGTGCATCACTCTTGAAAGGTCCCTGTGTGTTTTTACCCTAAATATACTAAGAGATGACAAATAAACCCCATCAGGAAAAAAAATAAAAAAATACAAACTGTAACTAAAATCCCTCTAATAAAAACATTACATGAAACACTGATTTCAAATCCAAAATTGATATATCATATTTCAGAGAGCTAACTGTTTATTAAACATGATCATTCTAAAAAAAACAGGGACACATTACATATCTAACATTTGATTGTTTCAGGACCAGAGTACATAAAATTAAAGGGACATTCAACACTTAGTGTATCAGGTTTTAATATTGTAAATTAAGAAACGGAGGTCCACCTACACTATACCCCTCCTCCCTTGCCGCCTTGCTTCTGTCCTAATCAGCGGCACTAACTACTCTAATACCCGGTCAATATGGATGCCGAACTCCCCCCACTATTACGTAGCTGCCTTCTTCTTAAACTGATAAGCAAATCAGAATCCAGTCCTCGGACTGAAATTGCACGCGCGTGCAATTTCAGTCCGAGGACTGGATTCTGATTTGCTTATCAGTTTAAGAAGAAGGCAGCTACGTAATAGTGGGGGGAGTTCGGCATCCATATTGACCGGGTATTAGAGTAGTTAGCGCCGCTGATTAGGACAGAAGCAAGGCGGCAAGGGAGGAGTGGTATAGTGTAGGCGGACCTCCGTTTCTTAATTTACAATATTAAAACCTGTTACACTAAGTGTTGAATGTCCCTTTAAAGCAAAGACAACATTATTCATCAAGATATGGAAACTGTACTGCACATAGGAAATGCATTCCAGTCATGGAAAATCCGTAGTTATCTCTTTGGTTGGCATTGTTAGCCTAATTTATTTAAATTATTCACATAGTTCATCATTATGTTATCACCTGTTTTATATTTATTTATATATGTTTTTATATATATTTTGAAAACTTGAAAAATATGTTTCTAACTCAGTATATATGCACTTTTTATACACAACACAATATTCCTGAACCTAAACTACGACATTTTGGACACTTTGCATTATATACCCTTGTCAAGCATCCACACTTGTGACCTGATATGATTTCTATATGTTTTTTGTTTAATTTTGAATGATTAGTAAGAATGTATTCCATAAAGGTAGAAACAAATAAAAAAATACATACAGAGAGGCTGCCCTAAACACATATAACTTCCATAGAGATTCTATAGTGTGATTTTGATAGAGTCAAGTAGTACCATTAGTGTTTTCAGTGATTTAGTAATTCTCAGATGTTGGGACAAAACCCAAAACAATGGAACTGTCACTGCATAACCTGTTTTCAGGAGATAGGTGTTTATTTCTGTGGCAATATTTTTTATGCAAAATTTGGCAGGGGGTTTGACTAAACAAAGCATATTACTGGATTTTAAACTTCTTTATTTTAATAGAAGTAACGTTAATAATCAGGTTGTTTAACAAAATAGCTGGAGTTTGTCTATTAAAGGAAGAATTAAACTATTAGTTGAATACAATTCATTTTGATGTATTCATGTCCACAAATATATGTGGGTGTCAGTGACCAGTAATATTGCAGTATGCTTTGCCTTTTTGAATTATCTTTAAAAAATGCTTTCCTATTTTTAATTACTGATCGTTCAGATATATGGTGGGTTTTATTTGTTGTCATGTTTGTGTTATGGTGAAAAGGGCTTTTCAGGTATAACAGTAGATTAAGTAGAAGCCTAGGTAAGCTGGATATCCATTTATTTAAAGAAATATAAAACCTCAAATTGTTCTTTTATGATTCAGATAGAGAATACAATTTTATACAACTTTTCGATTTACCTGTATTCTCAAATTTACTTCATTCTCTTGGTACCCTTTGTTTAAGGATCAGCAATGCACTACTGTGAGCTAGCTTAACACATCTGGTTAGCCAATGACAAAGAGACTTATGTGCAGCCACCAATCCGCAGCTAACTCCCAGTAGTGCATTGCTGCTCCTATGCCTACCTAGATATGCTTTTCAACAGAGGATACAGAGAACAATGCAAATAAGATAATAAGTAAATTGGAAAGTTGTTAACAATTACATGCTCTATCTGAATCATGAAAGAAAAAATAATTATTTTAAATTGAGAAATCTATAAAAGCAAAAGCAACACCAGTTTATTACCACAATATAATGTCTCAATATTGCCAACTGATAACGTATAAGTTATTAAAATCTATATTTTCTACATTCCAACACTCTATACATAAAACACTGCTGCATTGCTGATTGAGACAAAAGATTAAAACAAATACAATAGTTTAAAAGTTTCCATTAAACAGTTATACTATTTTACTTACTATGGAGTCTAATATATATATAGATATACAGTATATATATATAGATAGAAAGATACACACGTGTATGTATAAAATCTATAAATGAACAGCATTACTAATATATATTAATATATATAATATGAATGCTTACACCTAGCAATTTGCATAGGGCAGGAACATATGTATTTTTATAGTCATTGTTCCATAAACATACATGTGGTGTATGAAGTATCTTATGTATAAAAACATATTGTATTGCCATATAAGTATTAGCACTGCAAATGTGTCAGTGCATTAGCAGCTCATGTGGAAGTATTTGTGGTCACCTTAGTTGCACATGTACAGAGCCCCTGACATAAATGACTTAGTGACCTTGTATTCCAGGGAAATTGTTACTTCTGCTGCCCATACACAGCACGTGTAGAGCTTCATGTATACAAGCAGCACAGGCTACTCCTGCAGCAGAGTGACTGACAGTATAAGACTTACCTCTGGGGCGTCCTGACAGGACAGGGTGCAATTACAGCAGCAAGTCCTCAAAGTGCAGTGCGGGATTTGAGTAGCAGCAGCTTCTATGCACGTTACCTTCCCTACACTTGCAGACCAGTTCCTCTCCTCCCCCTGCCCTCTTGCTCTAGCAGACACATCCCCTGCTGCCTGGGGTCTCCCCCTCCCCAGCCACCAGTCTTGTTTGCTTTTTAAGATGCAGCAGATTCTTAAGGGGGAGGTCTGAAGAGGACATTGGCAAAGGTGTAAAGGGAGGGAGAGGAAGGCTGACACAGGGCTGCCCCCAGGGGCAGGCTGAGACCTTGCAGGCAGAGGTCAGTAGGCTCTGACATGTCCCTGCAGCCCCATCATTCTCTCACACTGTGTGACAATAGCATTCAGGGGATACTGTGAACAGCTAAAGAAGATATTCCCACCATTTAGACAGTGGGGGAGTGAAAAGACTTAGACAAGGGGGTCATTAAAGAGAGGGTCTGCACAGAGTGACCACCTGGCTCCACATTGCAAGGGAACAAACTCAGCACTATCGGTGGTGTTTAGGAATAAGCAAACTAGGCACTTGCTTAGGAACCCAGACAGCTAATCAATAGCATGTCCTGAACTTACTGCTATATTATGCCCCTAGATAGTAGTACAGCGTTTAGATGTCCACCAGTATGTATATAAATAAATTTTATATATATATATATATATATATATATATATATATATATATATATATATATATATATATATATATATATATATATATATATATATATATATATATATATATATACATACACACACACACTATGTATATACACATTGATATGTCTGAGGTAAAATTATATTTTACATATTTTTTCATGTTTGTTTACTTTGATAATGTGTGTATGGTTAATGTACAGTTAATGTACAGTTTGCGCCTATTTCAAAATATTGGAGCAATTCTTTAATTCAATTGCAATATTATTATTATTAACATATCCAAAAAAGTTCAAAATACATTTTACTGATATTTTCAATAGAAATAAGAAATGTGGGTAATAATATTCTAAGAGACATTTGTAAAAAAAAAAATCTGATTTCAGAATATTGTATTTATTTTTTTATTAAAGGGACACCGAGCCCAAATTCTTTCTTTTGTGATTCAGATAGAGCATGCCATTTTAAGAAACTTTCTAATTTACTTCTATTAGAGAATGTTCTACATTCTCTTGGTATCTTTTTTTGAAAAGTAAGAATGTAAGTGTAGATCCCGATCCATTTTTTGTGAACAACCTGGGTTGTTCTTGCTGATTGGTGGATAAATTCATCCACCACTAAACAAGTGCAGTCCAGGGTTCTGAACTTTCTTTTTCAAATAAAGATAGCAAGAGAACTAAAAAAATTGATAATAGGAGTAAATTAGAAAGTTGCTTAAAATTGCATGCTCTATCTGAATCACGAAAGAAAAAAATTGGGTTCAGTATCCCTTTAAATCTAGCAACATATATTAAGGCTCAAACTTGAAACAAATCTGTGTTTGAGTATGTTTTCTAGTTGTGTGCTTCTAACACATAATGCTGGAACAATTTTCTTTGTAACATCTATAAGACGGTATTTTAAATTACAGCTTTTATGTTTGTAAAACAGATGTTCTTTGCTTACTAAATCCATATTTGTTTTTCATGCTTGAGGAGTCAACACGAGTTTAACTTTTAAAGACAACCTTTTCATATAAAACACATTTTATTATGTTTAATTGCTTACATTGGGCTAGTTACAAGTGGAGCACAATCATTTCCGCCATTGCGATAAGGGGTATATCGCGAGGGTTTGCAATCATCGGGCTTACCGCTCATATTACAAGTTCAGTTTCAGTGCATTTTCTGCAAGCGATCGAAACACAAATTATGTCTTTTTCAGCATACCAAGCACTTTTAGAAAATGCGTTTATTTTTAAGAAATATTACAATAAAAAGACACCATATTAAGGGACAGATTATGAGTGGAGCGCAAAATTGCGTTTTCGCGAGCACAATATTTGTACTCCACTCGTAATACCAGTGCAGGCAAATGTGGTATAAGAGGTTAAGCGCAATGCGAACGTGACCTCGCCTTCGCATTGTAGCAAGCTTTGCGCTCATAAGAGTGCACTTCCATAGGCTCCAAATAAGTTGTGCAGCGATAAGCAGCAAAGTTTAAATATATTTGTATATGAACATACATATATATATATATTTATGTGTTTATATGTGTATAAGCATATAAGCATATACATATATATTTCAAGTTTAAACACAGTGCCCATAGACCGCAATGTAAAGGCACTTTTCAGTGCTGTTTTTTTCTAACACCCCACATCCGCTCCCTTTATTCCCTTATAACTGCTTTGTGCAATAATATTTAATTTTAAAAAAAAAGATGCTCATATTTTTATAAAGGATATGTACACTTTATTTTGGGGGTAATTGGGGGAATTTTTTTTTAATTAACCAGAGGTCTGGTTATTTAATGTGCGCCCGTTAATGGGCACATTAACATTTACTTTGACAGGGGCTTTCTTTCAATAATTATTATTTATTTTCTACATTGACATGAACCTTAAAAATACTGGCCATGTCAGTAAAATACTGGCTGGGTGGCTGGCAACCCTAGTTAAATTAGCAATCCACTTGTAATATAGCCCTAAATGTAAAAAAATAATAATTTATTTTTCTTGTGTCATTTCCTATAGCACACATGGAGTGGGAATCATTATTTTTTATTTCCTAAATAATTTCACAAAGGTGTTACAATCTATTTTTATCTAGCTATTGTAATAAAACATAAAAAAACAAAAAAAAAAACAAATGGGGAAAATAATTGTATCATTTGGGCACTTGACAGCCTTAACAATATGAAACCCCTTATTAGAATCAAGCGACCCCTTTTTAAATAAATAATATATTTATATTGTGAGGGGAGTGATAAATGCTTTTTATTGCACATTTTTATTGTGATCACCACTGACAACAGGGGTATGAGACTCCTCATTAAAATTAGGGTGTGACAGGTGCTTTTAAATAGTCCTTCTCATCAAACACCTCTCTATTGCCAAGCTAATACAGGTGATCACCATAAACCACAACAATGACCTAATTAGAGGAGCATATGACCTCTCATTCAAAACAAGATCATTTGTCTATTAATTAAGGGTTTCTCAGGTCAGTGAGGCAGGCAATCACCATTTTCCAAGGAGATCTACTAATCCTAGGGAACAAGTGACCCTTCATTTGAAAAAAAGGAGTTTACCCCTTTAATTTGAGGGGTCACCTTTAAGGTCAAAGAAGGAGAGAGAGAGGTGACTTTGCTGGAACCACACTATCCTTCAGCCAAAACAGGACACAAGGGGACTCATCCCTGTAATTAGTGCAAGGACTAAGATCTAAACTCCTTAAAGTCCTCCCTGAAAGACAGCTAGCACTAAATAAGTGCCTCTGCCCCGGCACACTTCTTCATCGTGATGAATACAGACCTTGCTGAAGATATCACCTGGGTGTGAAAAATCGTTTATTCTCTGATTGCCTTTACTGTTGCTGAACTCTGCTTGCCTGACTACTCTGACTGTTAACCCCTAAATGGCTGGATCGATTTTCTGCTGCTGAAACTCTGCTTGCCTAACTACTCTGCCTATTAACCCCTAAATTGCTTGATTGATTTTCTGTTGCCAAATCCTGTCTGCCTGATCATTCTAGTGGTGTGCCCTTGGACTGCTTTACTGTTGCCAAATCCTGCCTGCCTGACCATTCTAGTGGTGTGCCCTTGAACTGCTTTACTGTTGCCAAATCCTGGCTGCCTGACCATTCTAGTGGTGTGCCCTCGGACTGCTTTACTGTTGCCAAATACTGCCTGCCTGACCATTCTAGTGGTGTGCCCTTGGACTGCTTCTGCTAAACCCTGCCTGACCAATCTAGTGGTTTGTCCTTGGACTACTCTGCCGTTGCCGCTGGGGACTGTCTAGCCTGTGGTGAGTGCCGCCTTCCTCATCTTACTAACTTTCTCTGCTCTGGGATATTCCCTATCATTCCGGCTCGAGCATTACATTATACTTGGGCCATGGAGCCAGATGAGGTGGCACAAGCTGTTTATCTTCAGGGACAGATGTTGGGAATCCATACCACACAGTTACAGAATATGGATTCCAAGCTGGAGGCTATTACCGCTCAACTCTCCTTACTAGTTACATTGAGGAATACCGCTCCTGTTGTTTCCCTGCCAGTCCCTACTCCTAGTACTGTGACTTCTTCCTCTGCTTCTGGAAGTATACCCTGGATACCTTTGCCTGACAAGTATGAAGGTACTACGGATTGCAGGGGTTTTCTTAACCAATGCAGGCTGCACTTCTGCAATGATCCTCACACCTTTCAGTCTCACCAGTCAAGGGTCACCTTTATCATTTCCTTGCTTTAAGACAAGGCCCTAGCCTGGGTCTCTCCCCTTTTGGAACAGAACGCTCCACTCCTGCATGATGCTGATGATTTCATTTCTGATTTATCTTCTGTGTTTGGGACTTCTGGCCGTACCTCTGCCGCAGAATATTCTCTTCTGGATCTTCGTCAGGGCAATAGAACTGTGGCACTGTTTGCCATTGAGTTTCGCACGTTGGCACTTGAAACCACTTGGGATGGCAGTGCTCTCAAGGTAGCCTTTAGGAGGGGTCTGCATGAACGCATCAAAGATGAACTCACCTATCGTGATATTCCTTCTTCTTTGGATGACTTTATAGCGCTTTGTATCAGTCTGGACTCTCGCTTTCAGGAGAGACAAGCCGAGAGAAACAGAACAAGGAGGGTCCTCTCTTCCCGTCCCCCTGTTTGTCCGGTTCCGGCAGCATCCTCTACCCCTTCAGCAGCTCCAGTTACCTCAGTGGAGGAACCCATGGATCTCTCCTCCTTTAAACCTTTAGAGTCTGAAAGACAGAGAAGAAGGAGAAGAAGACAATGCTTTTATTGTGGATCTAACACCCACCAACTAAAGGACTGTGACATTCGGCCAGGAAAAGCCAATGCTTAGGGGATAACACAGGGGTACCTCTAAGCATGATTTCTACTAAATCCCCTCACTCCTCTCAGATCCTGGTACCTGTTACCCTTACCTTCCTTCAGAATACTGTCCACACTCAAGCCTTCATTGATTCAGGGTCAGCTGGAAACTTCCTGGATCACTGTTTCAGGATTCAAGTTGGCTTGCCTCTTCTCCAGAAAAGACTTTGTCTCAAAATAACTACTCTAGATGGCACCCCCCTTGGTTCAGGCTTGATCCATTTTGAGTCAGCACCCCTGACCATGGGTGTCTTTCATACCAAACAGCTGCAGTTCGAGGTCATTCATTCTCCAGCACAGCCTGTCATCCTTGGTCTTCCTTGGCTTCGGTTACACAATCCACAGTTTGACTGGGCTGAAGGAGAACTGGCCTCCTGGGGTACCTCCTGTTTCCACTCCTGCCTTGCTAAAGTCACTCCTCTGCTCCGCATTCCCATAGCCAGCATCCAGACTCCTTCAAACCTTCCTTCGGTATATGCAGACTTTGCAGATGTGTTTGAGAAAAAAGCAGCCGACGTGCTGCCACCCCACTGTCCTTATGACTGCAAGATTGACCTCTTTCCCGAAGCCCCACTTCCTAAAGGGAGGACGTATCCACTCTCCAAGGCTGAAACCAAATCCATGGAGGAGTACATCAAAGAGAACCTAGCTAAAGGTTTCATTCACCCTTCCTCCTCTCCTGCTGGGGCAGGCTTCTTTTTCGTCAGTAAGAAGGATGGTGGGCTCAGACCCTGCATCGACTACAGGGCCTTGAACAACATAACCATCAAGAATCGCTATCCCATTCCATTGATCACTGAACTGTATGACTCACTCTAGGATGCTCGCTTTTTCACCAAGTTGGACTTACGTGGGGCATACAATCTGATAGATATCTTTCCCGGCCTTCAACACAAGATCTGGGCATTATGAATACCTTGTAATGCTCTTTGGGCTGTGTAACGCCCCTGCAGTCTTCCACGTATTTGTCAACAATGTCTTCCATGACCTCCTCAACCGCACTGTCATTGTCTATCTGGATGACATCCTTGTTTTCTCTTCCACTTTAGAGGAGCATCATAGACATGTGAGACAGGTGCTTCTACGTCTAAGAGACAATCTTTGGTAGCCAAGCTAGAAAAATGTGACTTTGATCAAGTTCAGATCCAATTCCTTGGTTATGTCATCTCAAAGGAGGGTTTTGCCATAGATTCTGCTAAACTCACCGCAGTTTTAGAATGGCCTCAACCTGCATCTTTAAAGGAATTACAGAGATTCTTAGGATTCTCCAAATATTACCGCAAGTTTATAAAGAACTTTATAAAGAACTTTTCTCAAAACGAAGCTCCTCTCACTGAATTGACAAAACGGAACAAAGACTATAAACATTAAATGCCTTCTCTTGTCTGAAAAAGGCCTTCTGTTCAGCTCCTGTGCTCCGCCATCCTGATCCTGACCTACAGATCATTTTAGAGGTTGATGCCTCCGAGATAGGGTCTGGAGCAGTTTTAACCCAAAGGAATCATTTGACTTCCAAGTCACACACTGCAGCCTTTTTCTCTAAACGCTTTACTCCTGCTCAGAGGAATTACGATGTGGGTAATCGTGAACTCCTAGCCATTAAGATGGCTTTGACTGAATGGCGTCATGGGTTAAAGGGCACCGCCAATCCCATTCAGATTCTCACCGACCACAAGAATCTGACTTACCTAGAGACTGCTCATCAGCTCAACCCTCGACAGGCCAGGTGGGCCCTGTTCTTTTCTCATTTTAACTTTGTGGTCTCTTATCTTCCTGGGACCAAGAACAAGAATGCGGACACCCTTTCCCGTCAGTTCCCTCTTTCAAGTGACTCCTCTGAAGCTCATATTGAACACATCATACCCCCCTCCTGTGTGGTTGCTCAACTAAATACCACCCTTCTGCAAAGATTGCAACATGCCCAGTCTAGTAAACTTCCTGGAGCCCCTGTGGCTTCCGATATCCTCTTTGTACCTCTGAACTTACACAGCCCTGTGCTAGCCTGGGCTCATGATAGCAAATTCTCAGGACATCCTGGTTTAACTAGGACTTTCAAACGTCTTTCCCAACTTGTATGGTGGCCTACTATGAAATCTGATGCTCAGGATTATGTGAAAGCCTGCACAACATGTGCTGCCAACAAAACCCCCCGATCCTTGACTCCTGGCTTGCTACAACCATTGTCCATTCCCAAACAACCATGGACACACATAACAATGGACTTCATTGTGGACCTTCCTCCTTCTGGATCGCTTTTCCAGACTGGCTCATTTCGTACCCCTAACCAAACTGCCTTCTGCCAAAGAACTATTGTCTCTTTTTCTCTTGCATGTGGTATGACTTCATGGCATTACTGTGAATATCGTTTTCGACAGAGGTCCACAGTTCATCTCTACCTTTTGGAGAGCCTTCTGCAAGTTGATCGGAACCACTGTTTATTTGTCTTCTGGCTACCATCCTCAGACCAATGGACTAACTGAGAAGGTAAACCAGTATCTTGAAGCCTACCTTAGAGCCTTTGTCAACGCTCGCCATACCAACTGGTCTGAATTGTTACCCCTAGCAGAGCTGGCAAGAAACACTCATTGGCACTCTTCTCTTTGATGTTCTCCATTTCAAGCCGCAGCAGGGTATCAACCTTGCGTCTTCCCTCTTTCTGCTCAGTCCACTGGGGTTCCTGCTGCAGACGGACACCTCACTAGACTCACCACTCATTGGCAACTTATTTGCTCTCAGCTATGTTCAGCTGTCTCCAGATATAAGAACTTTGCTGATTGTCATAGAGCTTCTGTACGTGCCATCCCAGTGGGTGAACGTGTTTGTATCTCTACTAGACATATTCGTTTACGTCAACCCTGTCACAAATTGGGGCCTAGGTTTATCAGCCCTTACTAGGTCCTGAAAAGACTGTTTCCTGTTGCCTTGCCCAAAAACCTACGCATACACCCAGTCTTCTACATTTCTCTACTCAAGCCTTACATCAAAAATAGATATACCCGGCTCCAAGCTCCTCCTCCTCCGCTCCTGGTCCGTAGTGATCCTGAATATGAGGTGGCTAAGATCCTGGACTCCAGATACAGGCTCAGACAACTGCAGTATCTGATACATTGGAAGAGTTACTCTGTGGCAGATATTTCCTGGGTCCCTGCCCGTGATGTGCATGCTCCATCTTTGGTCTCCAAATTCCATGCTGCTCATCCTTTGAGGCCAACTCTGGTTCCCAGAGGGAACCCTTGAGAAGGGGGCTATGTCACGCCGCTCTAGCCATTGCTAGGGCGTCTCTTTCCCTGCTCGTTGCCAGGGGCTGTGTCGGGTCTGGAGGCGTGCGGCGCTGACGTCATCACCGCATGCTCCTCTCTGGTCCTGACGCCTGGGCCGGTCCTGACGCCTATTTTAATCCCTTCTTATCGATCTATCATTGCCCAAGTATAGGTGTTACCTTGTGTGCTCCTGTGATAGATCGTTTATTCTCTGATTAACTTTACTGTTGCTGAACTCTGCTTGCCTGACTGTTAACCCCTAAATTGCTGGATCAATTTTCTGCTGCTGAAATTGTGCTTGCCTGACTACTTTGCCTGTTAACCCCTACATTGCTGGACTGATTTTCTGTTGCCAAATCCTGCCTGCCTGACCATTCTAGTGGTGTGCCATTGGACTGCTTTACTGTTGCCAAATCCTGCCTGCCTGACCATTCTAGTGGTGTGCCCTTGGACTGCTTTACTGTTGCCAAATCCTGGCTGCCCGACCATTCTAGTGGTGTGCCCTTGGACTGCGTCTGCCAAACTCTGCCTGCCTGACCAATCTAGTGGTTTGTCCTTGGACTACTCTGCCATTGCCGCTGGGGACGGTCCAGCCTGTGGTGAGTGTTGCCTTCCTCATCTTACTAACTTTCTCTGCTCTGGGATATTCTCTATCATTATGGCTCGACGCCAGGATAACAAGACTACTAGCTGAGTTCGGTCTGATAGAAGAGTATCCCACGAGCATTACAGGGGAGAGTGAAGGGTTAAAACAGGCTTTCTTCAGGGAATAGATCTAGGAATGCTGGTAACAATTCTACCCTGCTTGCACACAGGTGGAATTAAGTCCTGCTTTACCACAGATACATATTTTATTTCTGCATGCTGATGGGCAGTACATAAAAAGTGCTGCCCATGCTGTATTGAGCATTGGTATGCTGTAGTTGGGGATATCCAGTGAGGAAGGGATTATAAAGAAACTGCCCTGACTAGTAAATTGGTGTCTGTAATGAAGCATAATACCACTTCTGCTGGATGGCTATTCCACCGTGCATCCACACCCTCTCAGTAAAGAGAGTGTTTTTTGATGTTTTTGAAATTTGAAATGTACCTTGGTGTCCTTTACTAAGGTCTGTACTTTGGAAAATGTTCGCCATAGCCTTGGTTTGTGCCTATCTCTGCTTCAGTCTACAGCACCATACAAACTGATATCTGGAACTATAAGTCCCACAAACCTTTCTGATAAATGCTGTTACTGAGCATGTCTTCACTTATTTTTCAGCTATTTGCATCTACGGAGAATGCTTGAAATATATCATAAAGATTGGTGCGGCTGTTTTTGTTGATTTCAGTAGGAAAATATTGGGGAAAAGTACATCTTTTTAATAGGTAAAAAATAATAAATGTACTTCAAAGTTTCAAAATTTTTAGTGACTGAGGGTTTCCACATCACTGCCGAATTTCAAAGAAATTATCTCAAACAATCCAAACTTAAAAGCAACTGAAAAAACTAGACGTGCAATTCGTTTCGGATGAATTTAGTTTTCGGGCGAATTTTGGCTGATTCAGAGATTTGGATGAATTCAAATTTCCGAATCAGCACCATAACTTAAATCCCAAAAAATCACGAAAACAAATAAATAATTTTCCGAATTTTCAGATACAATCTTCATATTCAAATTATCATTCTAATCTAAACACTAAATAAACCTATTACCCCTTAAACTGCAGTCCCCCCACATCACCAACACAGTTGTGACGTGCGGTGAGGTCAGAGGCTGGTGAGGCACTGGCAATGATACACCCAGGAAACATACACACATACATATATATATATTGTCACGCTCGGCCGCTGGGAAGCTCCGGCGGTCCTCTCTGTGTGCTTGATTGACAGGTAGTCTGAGCCGCCCCTTCCTGATGATGTCAATACCAGGCTTTTTATTACGTGCTTCCTGTTTCTTCAGTGCCCGTTTGTTTGTTACTCTTTGTGGCTCCTGTGAGGACTTCACTGTGGAGACTCTCTAACTGCTGATTTTCTGTTGCCAAACTCTGCAAAGACTGACTATGCTGGGTTAACCCTCAAACTTCCTGATAACCTGTTGCCAAACACTGCAAGTACTGTTTATTCTGTGAATCTCTCAAACTGCATGTTAACCTGTTTCCAAACTCTGCAAGTACTGTTTATTCAGTGTAAACCTTCAAACTGCTTGATATCCTGTTGCCAAACACTGCAAGTACTGTTTATTTTGTGAAACTCTCAAACTGCATGTTAACCTGTTGCCAAACTCTGCAAGTACTGTTTATTCAGTGTAAACCTTCAAACTGCTTGATATCCTGTTGCCAGACTCTGCAAGTACTGTTTATTCAGTGTAAACTCTCAAACTGCATGATAACCTGTTGCCAATCTCTGCAAGTACTGATTAATCTGTGTTAACCTTCAAACTACCTGATATCCTGTTGTCTAACTCTGCAAGGACTGACTACACAGTGTTAACCCTCAAACTACCTGATATCCTGTTGTCTAACTCTGCAAGTACTGACTATT
This sequence comes from Bombina bombina, assembly GCF_027579735.1. Classification (NCBI taxonomy): domain Eukaryota; kingdom Metazoa; phylum Chordata; class Amphibia; order Anura; family Bombinatoridae; genus Bombina; species Bombina bombina. The sequence continues at coordinate 163,978,549 of NC_069502.1, forward strand.
CAGTATTAACCTTCAAACGGCCTGATAACCTGTTGCCAAACTCTGCAAGGACTGACTACACAGTGTTAACCCTCAAACTGCCTGATAACAAGTTACCTACTCCTGCATTATTAACTGTTTCTTGTTTTACCCTTCCTCAGTCTGAGTATAAGTGGACTATCCCAGCTCTCCTGATTCTGTGGAAGACATTTCCTGAAACCATTTCCTTACTCAGAAGTCTATTTGGCTGATAACTTGAATTACTAACTCTGCTCCATATTATGAGTACATTGTTTTTTAGAGGTTGTCATGGGGTCACATCCTGGATTAAACTGAGAGTGCAAGGGTGTTGTTTAAGTTCGCCCTAGCATTTGAGTCTTCTTCTGGACATTTCCTAACCTGACAGTACAAACGGGCCATAATATGGACCCTGATGAGTTATCCAGGGCTGTGGCTCTACAAGGGCAACTTCTAGGAAATCATTCTGCTCATTTGCAATCTTTGGATTCCAAGATTGACCAGATTACTGCTCTGCTACATAACCTCTCCGCTCCTTCTCAAGCTACGGCGACTCCTGCTGCAGGTGCTACTAGCTCCAATGCTGTCTTTAACCCACCTCAACCTGTTGAACAGTATATACCACGAATCCCACTTCCAGATAAATATGACGGTAATCCTGAAGAATGCCGTGGATTCCATAATCAATGTCGTTTACACTTCAGAAACAATCCTCAAGTTTTTTCCAATTCTACTTCCAAAATCACCTTTATTATATCCCTCATGAAGGGTAAGGCTCTAGCCTGGGTGTCTCCTTTTTTAGAGAAGAATGATCCTTTACTACAGGATGTGAAATTATTTGTGTCCATTTTTTCTTCTGTTTTTGACAAGCCTGGGAGGTCTGCAGCTGCAGAGGCAGGATTGTTGGATCTGAGACAGGGATCCCTTTCGGTAGCTCAATATGCTATTGAATTCAGGACTTTAGCCACAGAAACTGGTTGGAACCATGGAGCCTTACGGGCAGCCTTTCGCAAGGGACTTTGCAAATGCCTTAAAGATGAACTTGTATTTCGGGAACTCCCCGATTCATTGGAGGGTCTTATCAATTTGTGTATTACTCTTGACGCCCGGCATTCTGAACGTCTTCAGGAGAGAGATAGGAATCAGAGATCCTTTGTTAAATCTTCTTTTCGTCCTCCTATTCGAACCTCAAGTCTGTCTAATAGTAATTCCCAATCTCCTGAGTCTGTGGAACCCATGGAAGTAGGAGCTATTAAATTATCAGAAGCTGAACGCCATAGAAGGTGTACTCTTGGATTATGTCTGTATTGTGGTACCAAAGGACATTTACTGAAGGACTGTCCTATCCGGTCAGTAAAAGCCAAGGCTTAACTTTTGACAGAGTTAAGCCAGAATCCCATGTCTTCCCTCAATTCTAAACTTTTTGTTCCTGTAACTATCACTTTTGGAAACACCAAGTTTCGAGCTCAAGCCCTCATTGACTCTGGAGCTGCTGGAGTTTTCATTGATTCACACTTTGCTGACTCTCTCAGGATTCCTCTTCAAGCCAAGAAACAGTTAATTAAGGTAACCACTGTTAGTGGACAGCCTCTAGGTTCTGGTATCATACAAAATTCTACCATTCCTCTTCTTTTGTCTGTGGGCATACTCCATAAGGAAATTATTCGTTTTGACGTCATCACTTCTCCCCACATATCGTTGATTCTGGGGTTACCTTGGCTGTAGCTTCATGATCCAGTCTTCTCATGGTCTAAAGGAGAACTTATTTCCTGGGGAACTACCTGTTTCAAACATTGCCTGCAAAATCCCTCAAAACCATCTTGTCCTGTTGTAGCTATGGTGGAAGTTCCTGATTCATTGCCTAATTACTATCATGCCTTTAGTGATGTGTTTTCTAAAAAGGAGGCTGAGACGTTACCTCCACACTGGATATTTGACTGTCCTATCGAATTGTTTACAGGGGCTTCTCTACCTAAGGGAAGGACCTATCCCCTCTCTCGTCAAGAAAATGTCTCTCGATTATCGGGCCTTGAATCAGATTACTGTCAAAAACAGCTATCCTCTGCCGCTCATTCCTGAGTTATTTGATCGTCTTCAAGGTGCTTCTATTTTTTCCAAGTTAGATCTCCGTGGGGCCTACAATTTGGTCAGAATCCGTAAAGGAGACGAATGGAAGACGGCATTTAACACTAGATTTGGTCACTACGAGTATCTAGTAATGCTATTCGGATTGTGCAATGCACCAGCAGTATTTCAGCATTTTGTTAATGAAATCTTCAGAGATTATCTAAATCAATTTATTATCATTTATCTCGATGATATTCTGATCTATTCCAAAACATTACAGGAACATGTACATCATGTAAGACTGGTACTTCAGAGGTTACGAGACAATTCCCTGTTCGCTAAATTGGAGAAATGCTCTTTTCATCAGAGTTCCATTCCCTTTTTGGGTTATATCATTTCAGAATCAGGTTTTGAGATGGATCCTGCTAAACTTTCGGCTATCAAGGACTGGCCCAGACCAACTACTCTCAAATCCCTGCAGAGGTTTCTTGGCTTTGCCAATTACTATAGTAAGTTTATTAAGAACTTTGCTGACATCATGTCTCCGCTCAGTTATATTACTAAGAAAGGGCAAAATTGTAAGAACTGGTCCACTTCGGCAAGACAGGCTTTTGAAACGCTAAAATCAGCATTTTCTTCTGCACCTCTTCTCAGTCATCCAATTCCTGATCTCCAGTTTATTTTGGAGGTTGACGCTTCTTCTATAGCAGCTGGAGCTGTTCTCTCCCAACATGATCCGACTACCAGCAAGATACATCCTGTGGCGTTCTTTTAGAAAAAATTCAATCCCGCCGAGTTAAATTATGATGTGGGCAATAAGGAGCTTTTGGATATAAAATTAGCTTTAGATGAATGGAGGCATTGGTTAGAGGGTACCAGTCAACCTTTTTTCATTCTGACAGATCATAAGAATCTTTTATACCTCCATACAGCTACTCGTCTCAATCCTCGTCAGGCTCGGTGGGCCTTGTTCTTCTCCAGGTTTAATTTTGTACTTTCCTATGTTCCTGGTTCAAAAAATTCCAAGGCAGATGCTTTATCTAGGCAGTTCCAATCTTCTGAGCCTTCTTCTTTGGATTCTGAACCTATACTACGTCCAGTCAAAGTTTTGGCTCAAGTATCCTTTTCCAGTACAGGCTTTACATGCTGCTCAAGTCCGGGTACCATCTTCTTGCAAACTACCTTCTGGTATCCTGTATGTACCCAAAGGATTACGTCTTAAGCTTCTACGTTGGGCTCACGACAACATTTCAGCAGGTCATCCTGGAGTAACCAATACTTTGTGGAAACTGAAGCAGCATGTTTGGTGGTCCACTATGAGGAGGGATGTTAAGGATTATATTGCTGCTTGTAGTTCTTGTGCTTCAAACAAACAATCTTCTCATCGACCGTTTGGTCTATTACACCCTCTTCCTATTCCTCATTACCCTTGGTCTCACTTATCCATGGATTTCGTTACAGATCTTCCTGTTTCTGCTGGAAATACGACCATTTGGGTAGTGGTGGATCGGTTCTCCAAGTCTGCTCACTTCATACCTCTTCCAGGCTTGCCTTCAGCTCAAAGACTTTCTGAACTCTTTGTTCTACATATATCTCATTTACATGGTTTTCCCACTGACATAGTCTCAGATCGCGGAGTTCAATTTGTTTCCAAGTTTTGGAGGTCTTTTTGTAAGCACTTCGGAATCAACATATCTCTTTCTACTGCACATCATCCTCAATCCAACGGACAGACTGAGCATGTAAAACAAGCCTTGGAATCTTTACTTAGACATTATGTAGACCATCACCACTCCAACTGGTCTCAGTTGTTGCCTTTGGCGGAATTAGCTCAGAACTCACGCTATAACGCCTCATTACAGACCTCTCCCTTTAAGGCAGCTTATGGTTTTGAACCTAGAACCTTTCCTATGATTACCAGTTCTACTGAAGTCCCTGGAGCAGATTGTATTGTGAAAAATCTCAGTAACCACTGGCAACTCATTCGTCAAAATCTACTTTCCTCTTCCTTAAGACACAAGAGATATGCTGATCGCAGAAGGTGTAAGGATCCTTTACTTCGTACTGGAGACAGAGTATTTTTATCCACCAGATTCATACGTCTAAAACAACCTTGTACTAAGTTGGGTCCTAAGTACATTGGACCTTTTCGAATTGTTTCCAAAGTTTGTTCTTCTGCATACCGCCTGGCTTTACCCAAGACTCTCAAGATCCATCCAGTGTTTCATGTCTCCTTACTCAATCCAGTCATCTACAACCGGTACTCTATCAAGAGTAAACCACCTCCTCCACTTTCTGTAGAGGGAACTTCTGAGTTTCAAGTCAGCCAGATTTTGGATTCCAAGCTACGGGGCAATCAGCTGTACTACCTGGTCCATTGGAAGGGTTATCCTATCTCTGAACGATCTTGGAAACCAGCCTCTCATGTTCATGCTCCAGCTCTTGTCAAGTCTTTTCACAAGAAATACCCTGCCAGGCCCGGTCGGGTCCCCCGGAGGGGTCCTTGAGGAGGGGGCACTGTCACGCTTGGCCGCTGAAAAGCTCCGGCGGTCCTCTCTGTGTGCTTGATTGGCAGGTAGTCTGAGCCGCCCCTTCCTGATGATGTCACTACCAGGCTTTTTATTCCGGGCTTCCTGTTTCTTCAGTGCCCATTTGTTTGTTACTCTTTGTGGCTCCTGTGAGTACTTCACTGTGGAAACTCTCTAACTGCTGATTTTCTGTTGCCAAACTCTGCAAAGACTGACTATGCTGGGTTAATCCTCAAACTTACTGATAACCTGTTGCCAAACACTGCAAGTACTGTTTATTCTGTGAATCTCTCAAACTGCATTTTAACCTGTTTCCAAACTCTGCAAGTACTGTTTATTCAGTGTAAACCTTCAAACTGCTTGATATCCTGTTGCCAAACACTGCAAGTACTGTTTATTCTGTGAAACTCTCAAACTGCATGTTAACCTGTTGCCAAACTCTGCAAGTACTGTTTATTCAGTGTAAACCTTCAAACTGCTTGATATCCTGTTGCCAGACTCTGCAAGTACTGTTTATTCAGTGTTAACTCTCAAACTGCATGATAACCTGTTGCCAATCTCTGCAAGTACTGATTAATCTGTGTTAACACTCAAACTACCTGATATCCTGTTGTCTAACTCTGCAAGTACTGACTATTCAGTATTAACCTTCAAACTGCCTGATAACCTGTTGCCAAACTCTGCAAGGACTGACTACACAGTGTTAACCCTCAAACTGCCTGATAACAAGTTACCTACTCCTGCATTATTAACTGTTTCTTGTTTTACCCTTCCTCAGTCCGAGTATAAGTGGACTATCCCAGCTCTCCTGATTCTGTGGAAGACATTTCCTGAAACCAGTTCCTTACTCAGAAGTCTATTTGGCTTATATCTTGAATTACTTTGGACTCAGGCTAACTCTGCTCCATATCGTGAGTACATTGTTTTTTAGAGGTTGTCGTGGGGTCACGTCCTGGATTAAACTCAGAGTGCAAGGGTGTTGTTTAAGTTCGCCCTAGCATTTGGGTCTTCTTCTTGACATTTCCTAACCTGACATATATAAGACACAAAGAAAGTCTGAATGTTATCCCTTACAGGCTTATTTAGCAGTGCTGTATGCAAAGCCTGGGGAAAAAGATTTATTCTTCTTGCTTTTAGTGTTGGACCTTCTAGTCAGTAGCTAACAGTTACATTTTAATACGTATAAAATAGGTGTTGTAGTAACCTCTGTAGCTCTTTTCCTTATGAAAACACTTGTATCCGCAGCAGTATGTGATTTGCCAAAATATATATAGCAGAATAATCTGTAGCGGTATATGCAATTGAAGATAACCAAAGTAGAGAAAGTAAAAAACGCTCACTCACCAATAGTCCTTTCCGTGCAGGGGCTGTTTGTCTCTCTGCATATGCTGATAATCACTTGTGTCCTTGATGGTTGTATTTCACAAACATAGTGAAGTTTGGTGCTGGTACGCAGGCGATATCTTGTTTGTATATGAACATAAACATAAAAGTCTATGTGGTAAGCATGTTTTTACTTACTGCTGGTAGCGGGTTTAGCCCAATAAGGACTGCTAAAAAGAAAAGGCACATAGATATAAATTCACCGAAGTGAAATGTATCCAGCAGTTAATGGACCGAGTAGGGTGTAGATAAAAAATAACTTTTATTTGTATCCAAGGTAAAAATTGACTATCGCAAAGTAAAAAAAGTAACAATACCACAGACAGAGAGTCAACCTAAAAGCATAATGGTTTCACATCCAACATGTTTTGTGCCGTAACAGCACTTCGTCAGGGAACTGCTGGATACATTTCACTTCGGTGAATTTATATATTTATATATATATATATATATATATATATATATATATATATATATATATATATATATATATATATATATATATGTATATACATACAGGTACATATATACAATTATACACACAGACACACACATATGCACTAACTCTGACACTCTCTCACTCACACTCTATCTCTCACTCACACTCTCTCTATCTCTCTTTTACACTCTCTCTCTCTCTCTCTCTCTCTCACTCACACTCTCTCTCACTCACACTCTCTCATTCACACTCTCTCTCACTCACTCACACTCTCTCTCACACTCTCTATCTCTCACTCACACTCTCTTTTACACTCTCTCTCTCTCACTCACACTCTCTTTCACTCACACTCTCTCTCACTCACACTCTCACTCACACTCACTCTCTCCCACTCTCTCTCTCACACTCTCTCACACCCTCTCTCTCACACTCTCTCACTCACACACTCTCTCTCTCTCTCTCACACTCTCTCTCTCACTCTCTCTCTCACTCTCTCTCTCTCACTTACTCTCACTCTCTCTCACACACTCTCTCTCACTCTCTCTCTCTCTCTCTCTCTCTCACACACTCTCACTCTCTCTCTCACACTATCTCTCACATTGTCTCACTCTGTCATGCTCTCTCACACTCTCTATTTCTCTCAGTCTCATTCACTCCCTCTCACACTCCATCTCACACTCACACTCCCTCTCACACTCTAGGGCAGTGATCATCAACAGCTTATATACAAGCACCCCAGATGATGCCCCAAGATTATTTAGAAAATGTGCAGAAGAAAAGGGGTTATAAGGTTATCCTAGCATACTTTTGCATAAAAAATATTGCTAACATTTTAAAGATAAGTCCCTTTAATTGTTTTCTATTTTGCAATGACATCACACACACAGACGTAAATAAAAGCTAGGTCTCAGCACAGACATCACACACAGAGGTATATAGAACCTAGGTCAGCACAGACATCACACACATAGCGGATAATAACTGTTTCAGGCCACTAGATAACAGACAAGGCCAGATAAATTAAATGTTTTCAAAATAGGAAATTTGCAAGAAAAAAAACTAAGAAATACTGCTGGTATTAAAAAAATCATCCTTAGCTCAATCTGATCAATAAGCATTGTTATAAGCAATAAGCATTGTCCTTGTAACAAGCAGATTGAAGAGTTTTAGTAAACACATCACACACAGAATAGCTCATACTCTATAAGGCATACATTTGCAGAGGAGTAGCTCAAGCAAGCAGTAATATTACAGTTTTGTTTTTTTAAATAAATGAAGGAGTGTGGAATTAGCTTTCAACCTTTGACAGCAAAATATATCAAAAGGAGAAACAGAGTAGTTGTCCTGTATGTTAACCAGTATTTAAACTGCAGGTAAGCAGCAAGCCTTCCTTCTCATCCCAATCCCCCAACTTTTATATGGTGTGCAGATTTCTTAATACAGCCACATAAACATTAGCTTCAGTGTTGCAATTAAGCCATATATATAAAAAGAAAAACAACTCTGAATTACCTGAGGACTGGAGACAGGGAAAACAGGAGCTAGTACTTCACAGACACGGCTCAATATAAATAAATAAGTCAGCAAACAGTCTTTGAATAAGCCACAGTCCCTCTATAAATCATACATTCCCCTTATGCAGCTAGAGAATTAAAGATTAGAGCCCCATGTCAGGGGCCTTAGTTGCTATACAGTAGAGACTCTTGTCCTCATTCTCAGTCAGCACCAGCAGCTCTCCTTGGCAGGAGTGGAGTTTTATGCAAATACTCCATCATACGTGACCTACCTAGTACCAAACCTTACCCAGCTAATATTACTAAGTCACTCAAACTCTCAAACACTGACTGTTGTCCACTACAGAGTCCACAGTCCTTTCCACACAATGTGTACATATAGAATTCAGCCTGGCGCAGATTGAGTCACTCCACTCCAGTGACCAGTCCTTCACCTCGGCAGTAGTATAGATTAAAATCGATAGTGGACTCACTGTGTTTTACCACCGTTCACCGTCAGTAATGAAGTCCAAGTCCAACCAACACAGGCAAGTTAGGCAAACAGTGGCACTGGCAGTCTGGCACTAACCACCACAAGGGCTTCGGTCCCAGCTTACGGCTCAGAGAGACTGAGAGTCCTCCTGCTCAGTCACACACGTCACCAGCTCACCAACATGTGACTACTCATCTCAGTCCGCGCCTGTGTCGGTTCAGCGCCCATGCTCCTACATGATAAAGAGAGCTGGGCGCTCATTGGCTCCAAGGCGCTTAGAGAGCAGCCTCTATGGGAGCGGTTACAGCCGTATGGCCATTGGGCCGTGCACAGAGACTTAAGCGCATTAAGCGCCACTGGGGGCAGTCTTCTAGTAGCGGCTTATACAATTACATCCATAATATTGCGCAAACGAGGGGAGCTGAACAGCTCACAGCCTCTCCTTCTTTGCGCAATATGGATATCGATGGAGATGGATATAGTTTACTAATTAGGCAGCCTTATTGTGAAAAAATGGTGGCTGAGTCATTGGCGGGATTGGCGGGGAGGGTTGGGGGGTACCTTTAGTGTACAAAAAAATATAAAAACTTTTTTTTAATAAGCTTTTATAAAGTTTTTTTTTTTAATAAACATCTTTAAGACTTTAAAAAGTGTAATTACACACATAGGACAAGTGAGGCGCTGCCTCACCTGCCTCCTATGACGGCGCGTCAACACTAAATAAACCTATTAACCTCTAAAACTGCCGTCCCCCCACATTGCCAACACTAAATAAACCTATTAACCTCTAAACCGCTGTCCCCCCACATCGCCAACACTAACTAAACCTAATAACCTCTAAACCGGCCCTCCCCCCACATGGCGATGTCCCCCACATCGCCAACACTAAAACCTATTAACTCCTAAACCACCGTCCCCCCACATTGCCAACACTAAATAAACCTTTTAACCCCTAAACCGCCATCCCCCCACATAGCGACTCCCTAAATAAAACTATTAACCCCTAAACTGCCGTCCCCCCACATCGCAAACACTAAATAGGATGAGAGCTGCCTAAATCCTATTGGCTGTTCAAATCAGTCAATAGGATTTAAACAGCTCTCATCCTATTGGCTGAATTGAATTTTCCAGCCAATAGGAATGCAAGGGTACCCCAATATAAAAAGGTTACCTTGCATTTAATCTTCAGTGTGCGGCGGACGATCGCATGAAGAGGACCTCCATGTCATACCGATGGACCTCCGCCTCTGCCCAGCCTCCGAATATGTTTTGCCGCTGGGATGAAGATCTTTCGCCGGACTTCAGCAATGGTGAGTACCGATTTTGGGGTTAGTGTTAGTTTTTTTTGTTATTTTTGGGGTGATTTTTTTTTTTTAAATTAGGACTTTTTTATTTTTAATGGGTTGAAAATAGCTGAATGTACTTTTAAGGGCAATGCCCATACAAATGCCCTTTAGGGGGAATGGGTAGATTCCTTTTTTTTTTTAGTTAGGTTTTTTTTTATTATGGGGGGTGGGTGTTGTAATGTTAGGGGGTATTTGGTTTAATTTATTGGCAAAAGAGCTGTTAACTTTAGGGCAATGCCCTACAAAAGGCCCTTTTAAGGGTTATTGGTAGTTTATTATAGATTAGTTTTTTTATTTTGGGGTATTTAAATGGGGGTATTAGAATAGGAATTATTTTTATCATTTTCGATAATTTCGTTTGTTATTTTTTTGTAATGGTAGTGTTTTTATTTTTTGTAATTTTAGTGTTTATTATTTTTTGTAATTGTAGTTTTTATTTTTTTGTAATGTTAGGTTTTATTATTTTTAGTAATGTTATTTTTTTTATTTTTTGTATTAGATTTTTTTTAAACAAGTAATGTTAGGGTTTTTTTTTAGTTTACGCTTAGGTTTTATTTTTATTTCACAGGTTAGTTTGTATTTATTTTAACTAGGTAGTTAGTAATATTGTAACTTTAATTTAGGTTTATTTTAATTATGTTAACGTTAGGGGGTGTTAGGTTTAGGGGTTAATAGTTTAATTTAGGTAGTTGCGATGTGGAGGGACGGCGGTTTAGAGGTTAATAATTTTATTTCGTGTTTATTAAAACTACCTAGTTTAATTTAGGTAGTTGTGATGTGGGGGGATGGCGGTTTAGGAGTTTATAGGTTTATTTAGTGTTGGCGATGTGGGGGGATGGCGGTTCAGAGATAATAATTTTATTTCGTGTTTATGATGTGGGGGGACAGTGGTTTAGGTGTTAATGGTTTTATTTAGTGTTTGCGATGTGGGGGACAACGGTTTAGGGGTTTATAGTTGTATTTAGGGAGTCACGATGTGGAGGGATGGCGGTTTAGGGGTTAATAGGATTATTTAGTGTTTGCAATTTGGGGGGACAGTGGTTGAGGGGTTAATATGTTTATTTAGTGTTTGCAATGTGGGGGGCGGCGGTTTAGGGGTTAATAAATTTATTTAGTGTTGGCGATGTGGTGGGACAGTGGTTTAGGGGTTAATAGAATTATTTAGTGTTGGCGATGTGGGGGAATGGCGGTTTAGAGGTTAATAGGTTTATTTTGCATTGGCGATGTGGGGAGACGGCGGTTTAGAGGTTAATACTGGTTAAGTTAGTGTTGGTGATGTGGGGGGGCAGCGGTTTAGCGGTTAATAGGTTTTTATTTAGTTTTGGCAATGTGGGGGGACGGCGGTTTAGAATAGATCATTTTGTTTCGGCATATTACTTATGTTAAGTTAAATCATTTTTCAGATTTGTTCGTTATTTTGGATCCATTCTTTATTCATATTCATTATTCTATTCTAGAGTTTATAATAGAATAATGAATATGAATAAAGAATGGATCTGAAAAAAGGAGTTGATCTGAAATAACGAATGGATCCAAAAAATGATTTAACTTAACATAACTAATTTACAGAAACAAAATTCTTTATTTAACTTAATATAACTAATTTACAGAAACAAAACGACTTACGTAAACTTCGTAAAGTCTTTTTTCTATGGGACTTCCATAGCACCGGTATTACGAGTCTGTCCTGGGAGGCCAAAAAGTGAGCGGTACACCCTACCCTGTCAAGAGTCCTAACGCATTTAAAAGTCAGTAGTTATGAGTTTTATGGTACAACGCCGTAGCATAAAACTCATAACTAAAGTGCTAAAAAGTACACTAATACCCATAAACTACCTATTAACCCCTAAACCGAGGCCCTCCCGCATCGCAAATACTAAAATAACAATTTTAACCCCTAATCTGCCGCTCCGGACACCGCTGCCACCTACATTATACTTATTAACCCCTAATCTGCTGCCCCCAACATCGCCGACACCTACATTATATTTATTAACCCCTACTCTGCCACCCCAAATGTCGCCGCCACCTACCTACACTTATTAACCCCTAATATGCCTCCCCCACGTCGCCACCACTATCATAAACATATTAACCCTTAAACCGCCACACTCCCGCTTTGCAAACATTAGTTAAATATTATTAACCCCTAATCTGCCGGCCCTAACATCGCCGCCACCTACCTACATTTATTAACCCCTAATCTGCTGTCCCCAACGTCGCCGCCACTATATTAAAGTTATTAACCCCTAAACCTAAGTCTAACCCTAAACCTAACACCCCCTAACTTAAATAGAATTTAAATAAATCTAAATAAATATTCCTATCATTAACTAAATTATTTCTATTTAAAACTAAATTCTTACCTATAAAATAAACCCTTAGGCCTAGATTTGGAGTTTGGCGTTAGCCGTGAAAACCAGCGTTAGAGGCTCCTAACGCTGGTTTTAGGCTAACTCCGGTATTTGGAGTCACTCAAAAAAGGGTCTAACGCTCACTTTTCAGCAGCGACTTTTCCATACCGCAGATCCCCTTACGTCATTTGCGTATCCTATCTTTTCAATGGGATCTTCCTAACTCCGGTATTTAGAGTCGTGTCTGAAGTGAGCGTTAGAAATCGAACGACAAAACTCCAGCCGCAGAAAAAAGTCAGTAGTTAAGAGCTTTCTGGGCTAACGCCGGTTCATAAAGCTCTTAACTACTGTACTCTAAAGTACACTAACACCCATAAACTACCTATGTACCCCTAAACCGAGGTCCCCCCACATCGCCGCCACTCAATTAATTTTTTTAACCCCTAATCTGCCGACCGCCACCTACGTTATACTTATGTACCCCTAATCTGCTGCCCCTAACACCGCCGACCCCTGTATTATATTTATTAACCCCTAATCTGCCCCCCACAACGTCGCCGCCAGCTACCTACAATAATTAACCCCTAATCTGCCGACCGCAAAGCGCTGCCACCTACATTATAGCTATGTACCCCTAATCTGCTGCCCCTAACACCTGCCTACACTTATTAACCCCTAATCTGCCGAGCGGACCGCACCGCTATTATAATAAAGATATTAACCCCTAATCCGCCTCACTAACCCTATAATAAATAGTATTAACCCCTAATCTGCCCTCCCTAACATCGCCGACACCTAACTTCAAACATTAACCCCTAATCTGCCGACCGGAGCTCACCGCTATTCTAATAAATGGATTAACCCCTAAAGCTAAGTCTAACCCTAACACTAACACCCCCCTAAATTAAATATAATTTTAATCTAACGAAATTAATTAACTCTTATTAAATACATTATTCCTATTTAAAGCTAAATACTTACCTGTAAAATAAATCCTAATATAGCTACAATATAAATTATAATTACATTGTAGCTATTTTAGGATTAATATATATTTTACAGGCAACTTTGTAATTATTTTAACCAGGTACAATAGCTATTAAATAGTTAAGAACTATTTAATAGTTACCTAGTTAAAATAATTACAAAATTACCTGTAAAATAAATCCTAACCTAAGTTACAATTAAACCTAACACTATACTATCATTAAATTAATTAAATAAAATACCTACAATTACCTACAATTAAACCTAACACTACACTATCAATAAATTAATTAAATACAATATGTACAAATAACTACAATGAAATAAACTAACTAAAGTACAAAAAATAAAAAAGAACTAAGTTACAAAAAATAAAAAAATATTTACAAACATAAGAAAAATATTACAACAATTTTAAACTAATTACACCTACTCTAAGCCCCCTAATAAAATAACAAAGACCCCCAAAATAAAAAATGCCCTACCCTATTCTAAATTACTAAAGTTCAAAGCTCTTTTACCTTACCAGCCCTGAACAGGGCCCTTTGCGGGGCATGCCCCAAGAAGTTCAGCTCTTTTTCCTGTAAAAAAAAACATACAATACCCCCCCCCCAACATTACAACCCACCACCCACATACCCCTAATCTAACCCAAACCCCCCTTAAATAAACCTAACACTAAGCCTCTGAAGATCTTCCTACCTTGTCTTCACCTCACCAGGTATCACCGATCCGTCCTGGCTCCAAAATCTTCATCCAACCCAAGCGGGGGCTGGCGATACATCATCCGGTGGCTGAAGAGGTCCAGAAGAGGCTCCAAAGTCTTCATCCTATCCGGGAAGAAGAGGCGATCCGGACCGGCAACCATCATCTTCCAAGCGGCATCTTCTATCTTCATCCGATGAGGACCGGCTCCATCCTGAAGACCTCCGACGCGGACCCATCTTCATCCGGCGACGTCCAACTGAAGAATGACGGTTCCTTTAAGGGACGTCATCCAAGATGGCGTCCCTCGAATTCCGATTGGCTGATAGGATTCTATCAGCCAATCGAAATAAAATACCTACAATTACCTACAATTAAACCTAACACTACACTATCAATAAATTAATTAAATACAATATGTACAAATAACTACAATGAAATAAACTAACTAAAGTACAAAAAATAAAAAAGAACTAAGTTACAAAAAAAAAAAAATATTTACAAACATAAGAAAAATATTACAACAATTTTAAACTAATTACACCTACTCTAAGCCCCCTAATAAAATAACAAAGACCCCCAAAATAAAAAATGCCCTACCCTATTCTAAATTACTAAAGTTCAAAGCTCTTTTACCTTACCAGCCCTGAACAGGGCCCTTTGCGGGGCATGCCCCAAGAAGTTCAGCTCTTTTTCCTGTAAAAAAAAACATACAATACCCCCCCCCAACATTACAACCCACCACCCACATACCCCTAATCTAACCCAAACCCCCCTTAAATAAACCTAACACTAAGCCTCTGAAGATCTTCCTACCTTGTCTTCACCTCACCAGGTATCACCGATCCGTCCTGGCTCCAAAATCTTCATCCAACCCAAGCGGGGGCTGGCGATCCATCATCCGGTGGCTGAAGAGGTCCAGAAGAGGCTCCAAAGTCTTCATCCTATCCGGGAAGAAGAGGCGATCCGGACCGGCAACCATCATCTTCCAAGCGGCATCTTCTATCTTCATCCGATGAGGACCGGCTCCATCCTGAAGACCTCCGACGCGGACCCATCTTCATCCGGCGACGTCCAACTGAAGAATGACGGTTCCTTTAAGGGACGTCATCCAAGATGGCGTCCCTCGAATTCCGATTGGCTGATAGGATTCTATCAGCCAATCGGAATTAAGGTAGGAATATTCTGATTGGCTGATGGAATCAGCCAATCAGAATCAAGTTCAATCCGATTGGCTGATCCGATCAGCCAATCAGATTGAGCTCGCATTCTATTGGCTGATCGGAACATCCAATAGAATGCAAGCTCAATCTGATTGGCTGATAGAATCCTATCAGCCAATAGGAATTCGAGGGACGCTGTGACAAAACCAATCTCGCCACTGTACATTGGAGGGCCTGTTATGGAACATTCTTTGGGCTGGAGGTACATGGGCTTAAGGATACCCAGAGACTGCATGGAAATATGGAATTTTATATGCTGGACACCCCATGTACTTTCATACCTCTGTCTTATGTCTATGTCACCCTGTATCCATAAATACAGGATGGGTACAGGGTGTGAGTGCCCCTTGTGGGAGCAATTGTGACTCTATAAGCAAAGTGGGCATAAAAGACTTTATAGCTAATAAGAACTGTTCCTATATTCTGTAATAAGATGTATTCTATGTATGTTTAAGATCTGATTGTGTCTCAGGAGTCTGTCTGGGTAAACTGATTGTGTCCTTGTGTGATTATGTTAACTAGACTGCCCAACATCAGATTGTCTGAGTAAACGTTCTTCCCTAGTTAATTAACTTAATATGTTAATCTGTTTTACCTGTGAATAGACAATTGTTTGATGCATTGTTCATATGTTTGCTTTACTGTTAAACCAATGCCCTTTGTAACCTGAAGCCAGGGTGTATAAATCTGTGTGCTGCCTTCAAATAAAGCATATATTCTGTTTAAACCTGAAAACTGGCTGGTTTGTGAATTGCTGATTCCCTATGCAGGACGTTGTTCCCTGGTATTAACCCTTGGTACACTGTTGGTACCGTAACATTGGTGGCAGCGACGGAATGAACCTTATCGCCCAGAAGAGCAACTACACAAGCCAGTAACCTCAGGAAGAGGGGGATTATTACAATACTGACTAAGATGGAAAAGAGAAAAGTAAATTTTGCAGCTTTTAAAAACTTCCTGGAAACAGAAGGAGAGATTGATGGGTACCTTGCGGATTTTGAGAGGCAATGTGCACTACACAAGGTACCCGCAGAGGACTGGGTCACGATATTATCTGGAAAATTATCCGGCCGGGCCAGAGAGGCTTTTCGGGCCATTCCAGATGAGGAAGTCAGGGATTATAATACTGTAAAAGAGGCTCTGCTCTCCAGGTATGCGGTTACACCGGAGGCATACCGGAGACGGTTCAGAGACACTGTTAAATTAGCTGGAGATTCCTACCTTGAGTGGGCATGTAAGGTGCACCGCACAGCAGCTCACTGGATAGCGGGGTGCCAAGCCATATCTGGGGAAGAGGTGCTGCAGCTATTCCTGTTGGAACATTGCTTCGACAAATTACCCGCAGGAGTTCGAGAGTGGGTTCGGGACCGTAAACCCTCCACCCTGCAGGAAGCGGCTCGCTTGGCAGATGAGTATACGGATGCCCGCAAACTGGACATTGCTACCACTAAGCCCCCTGCTAGAGTGGAGTACAGACCCCCAGTCACCCCAGCAGCTGCCAGTTACCAAACCCCGGCGCACCGCTATACCACACGGCCTCCGGCCACAAACTACCCTCAGAGAGCCCTGTTCAATTCGCGGGGCTACTCACAACCTATTCGGTGCTTTAGATGTAAGCAACTAGGGCACAAAAGACCAGAGTGTCCCCTAAACGCAGCGAACCAAGCGCAGTCCTGGAGAAGACCCGCCGGCGGAATCCCACGTAATCCTCAGCCTGCGGCCCGCTACGTAGAGGCGCAAGAATGCTGGAGCATCCTACATGAGGCAGACCTTGTGCAAGCTGCCCACCGGAATAACCGGCAACTGGTTAAAGTGAATGGGAAGAAGGTCAGTGGTCTACGGGATACTGGTGCTACCATGACCTTGCTTCAAAAGAACTTGGTGTCTGAGAAACAGTACACTGGAGACACTGTGGCTGTGAGGGTAGCAGGGGGCGATGTGTTCAGCCTACCTGTTGCCAGGGTACATTTGGATTGGGGAGTGGGCGCTAGACCTGTGAATGTGGGGGTCAAGAAGGACTTACCTGCTGATGTTCTTCTTGGAAATGACTTGGCCCCCCTTGTTTCTGCCTACGCTCCTATGGGTCCCGCTGATGTTAACTCTGTGACTACCCGTGCCCAGATCCGTGCAGCAGAGACTGACCCACCTGCTGCTAAGCCCCAGGACGCTGAGCTCAGTAAATCTCTATCCGCTATTGATATGTGGAGGTCCCGTTACAATGCGCTGATGAAGGAGAAGAGGAGCGCAGAGGAAAAAGCACGTTTAGAACAGGAATCTCTGCTAGACAAGCTGCACCGACAAACTGCAGAAAACACCAGCTTGAGAGTGGAACATGAAACATTAAAGACAAACTTAGTGACACTGGAGGAGAAGCTGACGCTGGCTCATAGTGAGGTGCAGCAACTCAAGGGCACCCTATGTCAGTATGAAGGGATTGTGGATACCTATAAAGAGCAGGTACAGAAAACTCGTAAAGAAGCTGATGGGATTTTGAAGGACTGTTTGGCCCTGGTCTGGGCACTGAGGAATTTGAACCCTTGTTTGTATGGACAGGAATTCTCTCTCATAACGGGAATACAGATGGATTGTCCCAGCAAACTGACATGCCTACCAGGCGCTCTGGTGGTATATGCCACAGTATATACCCTGGACAGCCGAGCATGACAAACCAGAGGGAGAGGAGTTTGATGGTCCTGTCCCCCAGCAACACGGCTGTTTAGCCAAAGGGGAGACGATTGGTCTCCCCCTCCAGCAGCACAGCTATGTATCCGAAGGGGAGACAGTCGGTCTTCCCCTCCAGCAACCAGGCTCCCACCAGGCTACTTCCATGGTAGTGCTGGCACCCGGGCAGAGTACAGCTGGTCTCTGCCCACCTCGCAACCCACCAATTCAGCGTACCAGTCCCCCACACAGCTGTGGTGAGGCACCTGGACATGGACAAGTTTTCCCCGTACTCAGGTGTAGTAACCATTTATTGTGGGTGGTCTGTACTACTAATTGTGTTTTATGGGTGGGTTGCTGGACTAACCAGGGCACTGACCGGCAGGAGGTCAGATACCCTGTTAGTCTGTTTGGAAAAGGGGAGAGATGTGACAAAACCAATCTCGCCACTGTACATTGGAGGGCCTGTTATGGAACATTCTTTGGGCTGGAGGTACATGGGCTTAAGGATACCCAGAGACTGCATGGAAATATGGAATTTTATATGCTGGACACCCCATGTACTTTCATAACTCTGTCTTATGTCTATGTCACCCTGTATCCATAAATACAGGATGGGTACAGGGTGTGAGTGCCCCTTGTGGGAGCAATTGTGACTCTATAAGCCAAGTGGGCATAAAAGACTTTATAGCTAATAAGAACTGTTCCTATATTCTGTAATAAGATGTATTCTATGTATGTTTAAGATCTGATTGTGTCTCAGGAGTCTGTCTAGGTAAACTGATTGTGTCCTTGTGTGATTATGTTAACTAGACTGCCCAACATCAGATTGTCTGAGTACTTAATATGTTAATCTGTTTTACCTGTGAATAGACAATTCTTAGAGGTTTGATGCATTGTTCATATGTTTGCTTTACTGTTTAACCAATGCCCTCTGTAACCTGAAGCCAGGGTTATATTCAACCCCCCCCCCCCCCCATCTGGGGTCAAAACCTGTATAAATACTAGGCATTCAGCCTTTAATAAAGATATTCTGTTTAAACCTGAAAACTGGCTGGTTTGTGAATTGCTGATTCCCTATGCAGGACGTTGTTCCCTGGTATTAACCCTTGGTATCCTGTTGGTACCGTAACAACATTTTAAGAACTGTTCCTATATTCTGTAATAAGATGTATTCTATGTATGTTTAAGATCTGATTGTGTCTCAGGAGTCTGTCTGGGTAAACTGATTGTGTCCTTGTGTGATTATGTTAACTAGACTGCCCAACATCAGATTGTCTGAGTAAACGTTCTTCCCTAGTTAATTAACTTAATATGTTAATCTGTTTTACCTGTGAATAGACAATTGTTTGATGCATTGTTCATATGTTTGCTTTACTGTTAAACCAATGCCCTTTGTAACCTGAAGCCAGGGTGTATAAATCTGTGTGCTGCCTTCAAATAAAGCATATATTCTGTTTAAACCTGAAAACTGGCTGGTTTGTGAATTGCTGATTCCCTATGCAGGACGTTGTTCCCTGGTATTAACCCTTGGTACACTGTTGGTACCGTAACAGACGCCATCTTGGATGACGTCCCTTAAAGGAACCGTCATTCTTCAGTTGGACGTCGCCGGAAGAAGATGGGTCCGCGGTGGAGGTCTTCAGGATGGAGCCGGTCGTCATCGGATGAAGATAGAAGATGCCGCTTGGATCAAGATGGTTGCCGGTCCGGATCGCCTCTTCTTCCCGGATAGGATGAAGACTTTGGAGCCTCTTCTGGACCTCTTCAGCCACCGGATGATGGATCGCCAGCCCCCGCTTGGGTTGGATGAAGATTTTGGAGCCAGGACGGATCGGTGATACCTGGTGAGGTGAAGACAAGGTAGGATGATCTTCAGGGGCTTAGTGTTAGGTTTATTTAAGGGGGGTTTGGGTTAGATTAGGGGTATGTGGGTGGTGGGTTGTAATGTTGGGGGGGGGTATTGTATGGTTTTTTTTACAGGCAAAAGAGCTGAACTTCTTGGGGCATGCCCCGCAAAGGGCCCTGTTCAGGGCTGGTAAGGTAAAAGAGCTTTGAACTTTAGTAATTTAGAATAGGGTAGGGCATTTTTTATTTTGGGGGTCTTTGTTATTTTATTAGGGGGCTTAGAGTAGGTGTAATTAGTTTAAAATTGTTGTAATATTTTTCTTATGTTTGTAAATATTTTTTTATTTTTTGTAACTTAGTTCTTTTTTATTTTTTGTACTTTAGTTGGTTTATTTCATTGTAGTTATTTGTAGGAATTGTATTTAATTTATTTATTGATAGTGTAGTGTTAGGTTTAATTGTAGGTAATTGTAGGTATTTTATTTAATTAATTTAATGATAGTATAGTGTTAGGTTTAATTGTAACTTAGGTTAGGATTTATTTTACAGGTAATTTTGTAATTATTTTAACAAGGTAACTATTAAATAGTTCTTAACTATTTAATAGCTATTGTACATGGTTAAAATAATTACAAAGTTGCCTGTAAAATAAATATTAATCCTAAAATAGCTATAATATAATTATAATTTATATTGTAGCTATATTAGGATTTATTTTACAGGTAAGTATTTAGCTTTAAATAGGAATAATTTATTTAATAAGAGATAATTAATTTCGTTAGATGTAAATTATATTTAACTTAGGGGGGTGTTAGTGTTAGGGTTAGACTTAGCTTTAGGGGTTAATACATTTATCAGAATAGCGGTGAGCTCCAGTCGGCAGATTAGGGGTTAATAATTGAAGTTAGGTGTCGGCGATGTTAGGGAGGGCAGATTAGGGGTTAATACTATTTATTATAGGGTTAGTGAGGCGGATTAGGGGTTAATAACTTTATTATAGTAGCGCTCAGGTCCGCTCGGCAGATTAGGGGTTAATAAGTGTAGGCAGGTGGAGGCGACGTTGTGGGTGGCAGATTAGGGGTTAATACATATAATATAGGGGTCGGCGGTGTTAGGGGCAGCAGATTAGGGGTACATAGGGATAATGTAAGTAGCGGCGGTTTACGGAGCGGCAGATTAGGGGTTAATAATAATATGCAGGGGTCAGCGATAGCGGGGGCGGCAGATTAGGGGTTAATAAGTGTAAGGTTAGGGGTGTTTAGACTCGGGGTACATGTTAGAGTGTTAGGTGCATACGTAGGAAGTGTTTCCGCATAGCAAACAATGGGGCTGCGTTAGGAGCTGAACGCGGCTTTTTTGCAGGTGTTAGGTTTTTTTTTCAGCTCAAACAGCCCCATTGTTTTCTATGGGGGAATCGTGCACGAGCACGTTTTTGAGGCTGGCCGCTTGCGTAAGCAACTCTGGTATCGAGAGTTGAAGCTGCGTTAAATATGCTCTACGCTCCTTTTTTGGAGCCTAACGCAGCCTTTATGTGGACTCTCAATACCAGAGTTATTTTTATGGTGCGGCCAGAAAAAAGCCGGCGTTAGCTTTTCGGGTCGTTACCGACAAAACTCTAAATCTAGCCGTAAGATAGCTACAATATAACTAATAGTTACATTGTAGCTATCTTAGGGTTTGTTTTTATTTTACAGGCAAGTTTGTATTTATTTTAACTAGGTAGAATAGTTACTAAATAGTTATTAACTATTTAATAACTACCTAGCTAAAATAAATAAAAGTACCTGTAAAATAAAACCTAGCCTTTCTTACACTACAATTAAATACATTCCCTAAATTAAATACAATTAAATACATTAAATTAAAATAGCTAAAGTACAAACCCCCCCCCACTAAATTACAGAAAATAATAAACAAATTACAGAAATTTAAACTAATTACACCTAATCTAATTGCACTATTAAAATAAAAAAGCCCCCCCAAAATAAAAAAAAACCCTAGCCTAAACTAAACTACCAATAGCCCTTAAAAGGGCCTTTTGCAGGGCATTGCCCCAAAGTAATCAGCTCTTTTACCTGTAGGTGGCGGCGACATTGGGGGCGGCAGAGTAGGGGTTAATAAATATAATGTAGGGTTTGGCGATGTTGGGGGCAGCAGATTAGGGGTTCATAAGTATAATGTAGGTGGCGGCGGTGTCCAGAGCGGCAGATTAGGGGTTAATAATATAATGCAGGTGTCGGCGATGTTGAGGGCAGCAGATTAGGGGTTCATAAGTATAATGTAGGTGGTGGCGGTGTCCGGAGCGGCAGATTAGGGGTTAATAATATAATGCAGGTGTCGGCGATGTTGAGGGCAGCAGATTAGGGGTTCATAAGTATAATGTAGGTGGCAGCGGTGTCCGGAGCGGCAGATTAGGGGTTAATAATATAATGCAGGTGTCGGCGATGTTGAGGGCAGCAGATTAGGGGTTCATAAGTATAATGTAGGTGGCGGCGGTGTCCGGAGCGGCAGATTAGGGGTTAATAATATAATGTAGGTGTCGTGATGTCGGGGGCGGCAGATTAGGGGTTAATAAGTGTAAGATTAGGGGTGTTTAGACTCGGGGTTCATGTTAGGGTGTTAGGTGTAGACATAACTTTTATTTCACCATAGGAATCAATGGGGCTGCGTTACTGAGTTTTACGCTGCTTTTTTGCATGTGTTAGACTTTTTTCAGCTGGCTCTCCCCATTGATGTCTATGGGGAAATCGTGCACGAGCACGTTATACCAGCTCACCGCTGATTTAAGCAGCGCTGGTATTGGAGTGCGGTAAGGAGCAAAATTTTGCTCTATGCTCACTACTTGTCTTTTAACGACAAGTTTGTAAAAACTCAAAATACCAGCGTTGCATGTGAGTGTTGAGTGAAAACTGCTCGTTAGCACCGCATAGCCTCTAACGCAAAACTCCTAATCTGGGCCATGGTTAGAGTATTGCCCGTAGCCACAAGCATTTCAGCTGCCGTGCTTAACACAGATAGTGATTGGTAGAGATTGGTAGAGTCAAATTACTGCCACTGCCAATTGGCTCACAGACTGTTTCCTGCTTGGAATAAGCAGTTCTCTGCAGCTCCTCAGCAGGACTTTAACTATAGTCTCTTGGTATCCTTTATTTAAAGTGCAGAATTGCACTACTGGGAGCTAGCTGAACACATCGGTAAGCCAATGATAAAAGGTATATATGTGCAGCCACCAATCAGCAGCTAGTGCCCAGTGCCTGAGCCCACCTAGGTATGCTTTTCAACATAGGATACCAAGAGAATGAAGCACATTATATAATATTAAATTGGAAAGTTGTTTAAAATTGTATGTTCTATCTGAATCATGAATGAAGATTGGTTTAGCAACTGAAATAATTAAATATAGTAATAGCAGGTGTAAGAAAGAAAAAAAAAAAAAGGGAAAAAAAGGTTGGGGCAAATCAGCAGGTAAGAACTGCTTTATATTAAAGGAGGGTGGGTGGGGAGTGGGGGGTTGGGCGCGTTATCTAAGGGAGAGGCAATATAAAGATGATAGAAGGATGGAGTTCAATTATATGCAATAGTTAGGATGGAGGATGCTCCACTAGGGGTCTAGGCTTAATGGTATCTATATACCCTGGGAGTTGACTATTATTATATATATATCAAATAAAGGAGAACATAAGATAGTGGTTCTTAGTGTTTTTAAATAGATATTCATCTCTCTCTCTCTCTCTCTCTCTCTCTCTCTCTCTCTCTCTCTCTCTCTCTCTCTCTCTCTCTCTCTCTCTATATATATATATATATGTATCTACCTATAGGTAATTTTATATATATATAGGTATAAATATATATTTTACCAAAAAAAAATCATATATATAGAAATATAAATAGAACACATTCTTCTATGTGAAGAACATTGGAATGTGAAATATTAATATTTCATATCAGGTTAGTGCCTTTGAGAAAATGCGATCAGGTTTGCACGAGAGTCATTTTTTTTTCACTTTTCGGGCTCCATTAAAGTCTATGGAGGATATATAAATGGATTGGATAGAGCATGACATTTTTAACAACTTTCCAATTTATTACTGTCATCAGTTTGCTTAGTTCGCTTGGTATCCTTTGTTAAAGAGTAATCTTAGATGAGCTCTGGAGCATGCATGTGTCTATCCATCTGGCAGCAGTGTTTGCAACATTGTTTATAGCAATATTACACATAGATACAAACACTGCTGCCATAGACTGCTAAAGACGTGCATGCTCCTGAGCTCCTATCAGCCTACATAGCTTTATTCATCAACAAAGGATATCAAGAGAACAACACAAATTTGATAATAGAAGTAAATGGGAAACTTGTTTTAAATCACCTGGGGCCCGATCCGATATGCAGCGTCGCCCGCAAAAGCCGGCGACGCCGAAATTTGCGCTGGTTTGGTATCACATATACGGTGTAACCTAGAAGTTACGCTCGTATATTTCTGCCTGTAGTTTTTTGGGCCATAGACAGGTATACCAAACCAGCGCAGTTTGGTATCCAATATACAGCGTAAGGACTTACGTGGCGAAAATGGAGAAATCTTACTCCATTTTCACCTCGCCACAAAATGCAGCCGTAGTAAGCCTTACGCTGTCTATTGGAGCCCTGTAACTCCCTAAACTACCTGCTAAATAAAACCTAACACCTAACGCATGCGCAATGTCTATCTACCTGTAAACCGCGATCCCCCGCCGCAATCCCTAATAAAGTTATTAACCCCTAAACCGCCGCTCCCGGACCCCGCCGCCACCTACATTAAAAGTATAACCCCCTAATGTTATCCCCCTACACCAGCTACATTACATACCCCCTAAAGTGAGCCCCTACCCCGCTGCCATCTACCTTACCTACCCCCTAAAGTGAGCCCCTTACACCGCCGCCATCTACCTTACCTACCCCCTAAAGTGAGCCCCTTACACCGCCGCCATCTATTTTATAAATATTAACCCCTAATTTAATCCCCCTACACCGCCGCCAGCTATATTAACTATATTAACCCTAATTATATTAGGGTTAATATAGTTAATATAGTTATTATATTATATATATTAACTATATTAACCCTAATTATATTAGGGTTAATATAGTCAATATCGTTATATTATATATATATATATATTAAGTATAATAACCCTATCTAACTCTAACATCCCTAACTAAATTCTTATTAAAATAGATCTAATTAATATTAATATTATTAATTAAAATATTCCTATTTAAATCTAAATACTTACCTATAAATTAAACCCTAAGATAGCTACAATGTAATTAATAATTACATTGTAGCTATTTTAGGGTTTATATTTATTTTACAGGTAACTTGGCATTTATTTTAACTAGGTACAATAGCTATTAAATAGTTAATAACTATTTAATAGCTACCTAGTTAAAATAATTACCAATTTACCCGTAAAATAAATCCTAACCTAAGTAACAAATACACCTACACTATCAATAAATTAAATAAACTACAAATATCAAAACTAAAATACAATAAACTAAACTAAACTAAATTACAAAAAAACAAACACTAAATTACAAAAAATAAAAAAAATATTACAAGATTTTTAAGCTAATTACACCTATTCTAAGCCCCCTAATAAAATAATAAAGCCCCCCAAAATAAAAAAATTTCCCTACCCTATTTTAAATTAAAAAAGTTCACAGCTCTTTTACCTTACCAGCCCTTAAAAGGGCCTTTTGCGGGGCATGCCCCAAAGAATTCAGCTCTTTTGCATTTAAATAAACATACAATACCCCCCCAACATTACAACCCACCACCCACATACCCCTATTCTAAACCCACCCAAACCCCCTTAAAAAAACCTAACACTACCCCCCTGAAGATCTCCCTACCTTTTCTTCACCCAGCCGGGCAGAACTCTTCATCCGATCCGGGCGATGTCCAATCAAGCGGCAGTGAAGTCTTCTTCCATCCAGGCGATGTCTTCAATCAAGCGGCAGTGAAGTCTTCTTCCATCCGGGTGATGTCTTCAATCAAGCGGCAGTGAAGTCTTCTTCCATTCGGCGATGTCTTCAATCAAGCGGCAGTGAAGTCTTCTTCCATCCGGCGATGTCTTCAAGCAAAGCGGCATCTTCAAGGTGAAGACAAGGTAGGGAGATCTTCAGGGGGGTAGTGTTAGTTTTTTTTAAGGGGGGTTTGGGTGGGTTTAGAATAGGGGTATGTGGGTGGTGGGTTGTAATGTTGGGGGGTATTGTATGTTTATTTAAATGCAAAAGAGCTGAATTCTTTTATTTTTTGTAATTTAGTGTAATTTAGTGTTTGTTTGTTTTTGTAATTTATTTTATTTTATTTTATTGTATTTTAGTTTAGATATTTGTAGTTTATTTAATTTATTGATAGTGTAGGTGTATTTGTAACTTAGGTTAGGATTTATTTTACAGGTAAATTGGTAATTATTTTAACTAGGTAGCTATTAAATAGTTATTAACTATTTAATAGCTATTGTACCTAGTTAAAATAAATGCCAAGTTACCTGTAAAATAAATATAAACCCTAAAATAGCTACAATGTAATTATTAGTTATATTGTAGCTATATTAGGGTTTATTTTATAGGTAAGTATTTAGATTTAATTAGGAATATTTTAATTAATAATATTAATATTAATTAGATCTATTTTAATAAGAATTTAGTTAGGGATGTTAGAGTTAGATAGGGTTATTATACTTAATATATATATAATATAATAACGATATTAACTATATTAACCCTAATATAATTAGGGTTAATATAGTTAATATAGCTGGCGGCGGTGTAGGGGGATTAAATTAGGGGTTAATATTTTTAAAATAGATGGCGGCGGTATAAGGGGCTCACTTTAGGGGGTAGGTAAGGTAGATGGCGGCGGGGTAAGGGGCTCACTTTAGGGGGTAGGTAAGGTAGATGGCGGTGGGGTAGGGGCTCACTTTAGGGGGTAGGTAAGGTAAATGGCGGCGGGGTAAGGGGCTCACTTTAGGGGGTAGGTAAGGTAGATGGCGGCGGGGTAGGGGCTCACATTAGGGGGTTATAGATTTAATATAGCTGGCGGCGGGGTCCGGGAGCGGCGGTTTAGGGGTTAATAACTTTATTAGGTGACGGCGAGGTCCGGGAGCGGTGGTTTAGGGGTTAATACATGTTTTATTGTTAGGATAGTGAGGGGGGATAGCGGATAGAGGGTTAGACGTGTCGGGCTATGTTAGGGAGGCGTGTTAGACAGTACGGGAGATTTTATACTTTAGTCAGGTTTTGTAGGCGCCGGCAGTTTCTAAAGTGCAGTAAGTCACTGGCGACTCCAGAAATGTGTACTTACGCAGATTTCTGGACATCGCTGGTTTGTCAGACTTACGGCACTTTAGCCTCTGACGGCGCCGTATATAGGATAGCTCGAGTTGCGAGCTGAAACTGCGGGTGGCGGTGGTTCCCTCGCTTGCGCCGCAAACTACGATCTTTATCAGATCGCGCCCCTGATCTGTATGAATCATGAACATTTAATTTTGACTTTACTGTTCCCTTAAAAACAATCGCCTAGATTACGAGTTTTGCGTTATGAGCTGTGCGGTGCTAACGTGCATTTTTTTCTCACTGCTCACTTTATTACAGCGCTGGTATTACAGGTTTTTACAAACCCGGCATTAAAAGGCAAGAAGTGAGCGTAGAGCAAAATTGAGCTCCATACCGTTGGGGGCGGCAGATTAGGGGTTAATAAGTGTAGGTAGGTTGCGGCGGTTGGGGACGGGAGATTAGGGGTTAATAAATATAATATAGGTTGCGGCGATGTTCCGGAGCGGCAGATTAGGGGTTAAAAATTTTATTTTCGTATTTGCGATGCGGGAGGGCCTCGGTTTAGGGGTTATTAGGTAGTTTATAGATGTTTAGTGTACTTTGTAGCACTTGAGTTATGAGTTTTATGCTACAGCGTTGTAGTGTAAAACTCATAACTACTGACTTTAAAATGCGTTACGAATCTTGACGGTATAGGCTGTACCACTCACTTTTTGGCCTCCCAGGACAAACTCATAATACCAGCGCTATGGAAGTCCCATAGAAAAAAGGCTTTACGAATTTTCCGTAAGTCGGTTTGCGGTAAGGCCAAAAAAGTGTGCGGTGCCCCTATACCTGCAAGACTCGTAATAGCAGCCGGCGTAAAAAAGCAGCGTTAGGACCTGTTAACGCTGCTTTTTTACCTTAACGCACAACTCGTAATCTAGCCGAATATGTTTATCTAATGTAATCTAAAATGGTTTTACTTACTCATTATTGTTAAGCAGATTGGGCTAAAATGTAAAATGATATAAAACATGTGTAATGGATAAAGGGGTAGATGTAACCTTTTGCTTGGCATGAGTAGCCTCCCTGTTGCAGGAGATTTATTTAATTAAAGATAATTTCTCCAGACCTTCAAGAAAATATGTGTTGGATATTCCCATATTATGTCTTCATCACTAATCCACAGTTTAAAAAAGTGTCAAAATTGGTTTATTTGTACCCATAGATATGGAAGTCCCAATAAAACTTTCATGTTTTAGATCAAGGCTCTTCAAACCACGGGTCGCAACACCTTGTTTACTTGGTCGCATCACCTTGTTTACTGGGTCGTGAATTGTGTTTGTGGTGTGTGTATTATATGAGTGTGTGTGTTGTATGAGAGTATGTGCGGTGTGTGTGTGTGTGTTTTGTATGTGTGGTGTGTGTTTAGTGTATATGTGGTGTGTGTGTTGTATGAGTTGTGTGGGGTGTGTTGTATGAGTTTGTGTGTGGTGTGTGTTGTTCTATGAGAGGGTGTGTATGTTGATGCATGAGAGGGTGTGTGTTTTGTATGAGTATTGTTACGGTACCAACAGTGTACCAAGGGTTAATACCAGATGAACAATGTCCTGCATAGGGAATCAGCAATTCACAACCCAGCCAGTTTTCAGGTTTAAAACAGAATGTCTTTATTAAGGCTCATATGCCCAGTATTTATGCAGGTCTGACCCCCCAGGTGGGGGGTTGAAAGAATGTTGTACATTACATGGAGGGACAACGCCCTTTGACAGGCCACAATAGAATCACATTACTTTACTTAGGCAGATAACAACTTAAACACAAGACACATTCTTGGCTTTTCTTATCACTGATGCGTCTGCTCTCTAGATGTGATTAAACAATGGAATGTTTATTACTTAAACGTAATTATAGCACACAATAGCTGAGGCCAGCAAACCTGTCTTTTAGAAAACAGCTTCTCAAAGCTACACAAGGTCAATTCTTTTAGTTCTGACCACAGGGTCTGTCACATAGCTCCCCCCTTGTGGAACACTCCGGCAGACCCGGCTTGACCCTTTGGCGGGTCAACCTCGGGATGACCGGACTAGGAGGTGGTAGGCATGTCAGTTTGCCAGGACAATCCATCTGTATTCCCGTTATGAGAGAGAATTCCTGTCCATACAAACAAGGGTTCAACTTCCTCAGTGCCCAGGCTAGGGCTAAACAGTCCTTCAAAATCCCATCAGCTTCTTTACGAGTTTTCTGTACCTGCTCTTTATAGGTATCCACAATCCCTTCATACTGACATAGGGTGCCATTGAGTTGCTGCACCTCACTATGAGCCAGCGTCAGCTTCTCCTCCAGTGTCGCTAAGTTTGTCTTTAATGTTTCATGTCCCACTCTCAAGCTGGTGTTTTCTGCAGTCTGTCGGTGCAGCTTGTCTAGCAGAGATTCACGTTCTGAACGTGCTTTTTCCTCTGCGCTCCTCTTCTCCTTCATCAGCGCATTGTAACGGGACTTCCACGTATCAATAGCGGATAGAGATTTACTGAGCTCAGCGTCCTGGGGCTTAGCAGCAGGTGGGTCAGTCTCTGCTGCACGGATCTGGGCACGGGTAGTCACAGGGTTAACATCAGCGGGACCCATAGGAGTGTAGGCAGAAACAAGGGGGGCCAAGTTATTTCCAAGGAGAACATCAGCGGGTAAATCCTTCATGACCCCCACATTCACAGGTCTAGCGCCCACTCCCCAATCCAAATGTACCCTGGCAACAGGTAGGCGGAACACAGCGCCCCCTGCTACCCTCACAGTCACAGTGTCTCCAGTGTGCTGTTTCTCAGACACCAAGTTCTTTTGAAGCAAGGTCATGGTAGCACCAGTATCCCGTAGACCACTGACCTCCTTCCCATTCACTTTAACCAGTTGCCGGTTATTCCGGTGGGCAGCTTGCACAAGGTCTGCCTCATGTAGGATGCCCCAGCATTCTTGCGCCTCTACGTAGCGGGCCGCAGGCTGAGGATTACGTGGGATTCCGCCGGCGGGTCTTCTCCAGGACTGTGCTTGGTTCGCTGCGTTTAGGGGACACTCTGGTCTTTTGTGCCCTAGTTGCTTACATCCAAAGCACCGAATAGGTTGTGAGTAGCCCCGCGAATTGAACCGGGCTCTCTGAGGGTAGTTCGTGGCCGGAGGCCGTGTGTTATAGCGGTGCGCCGGGGTTTGGTAACTGGCAGCTGCTGGGGTGACTTGGGGTCTGTACTCCACTCTAGCAGGGGGCTTAGTGGTAGCAGTGTCCAGTTTGCGGGCATCCGTATACTCATCTGCCAAGCGAGCCGCTTCATGCAGGGTGGAGGGTTTACGGTCCCGAATCCACTCTCGAACTCCTGCGGGTAACTTGTCGAAGCAATGTTCCAACAGGAATAGCTGCAGCACCTCTTCCCCAGATACGGCTTGGCACCCCGCTATCCAGTGAGCTGCTGTGCGGTGCACCTTACATGCCCACTCAAGGTAGGAATCTCCAGCTAATTTAAAAGTGTCTCTGAACCGCCTCCGGTATGCCTCCGGTGTAACCGCATACCTGGAGAGCAGAGCCTCTTTTACAGTATTATAATCCCCGACTTCCTCATCTGGAATGGCCCGAAAAGCCTCACTGGCCTGGCCGGATAATTTTCCGGATAATATCGTGACCCAGTCCTCTGCGGATACCTTGTGTAGTGCACATTGCCTCTCAAAATCCGCAAGGTACCCATCAATCTCTCCTTCTGTTTCCAGGAAGTTTTTAAAAGCTGCAAAATTTACTTTTCCCTTTTCCACTGGGGTTGCTGTGACTTGGGCTGCTGCAGCGCCGCTTTGGCGAAGTAGGTTGGCCTCCACAGCTGCTATGACCCGGTCGATAATTTCGGCAGATGGGTTGGGGCCATAATATGCCAGTCTTATTTTAACCGCCCGAACAAAGCTTGCTTCTTCAGGGGTTCTGTCTGATATGCTGGGCCCATTGGTTCCTTCTGTCCCTGGTACTCTTTCCATCTTAGTTAGTATTGTAGTAATCCCCCTCTTCCTGAGGTTACTGGCTTGTGTAGTTGCTCTTCTGGGCGATAAGGTTCATTCCGTCGCTTGCCACCAATTGTTACGGTACCAACAGTGTACCAAGGGTTAATAACAGATGAACAATGTCCTGCATAGGGAATCAGCAATTCACAACCCAGCCAGTTTTCAGGTTTAAAACAGAATGTCTTTATTAAGGCTCATATGCCCAGTATTTATGCAGGTCTGACCCCCCAGATGGGGGGTTGAAAGAATGTTGTACATTACATGGAGGGACAACGCCCTTTGACAGGCCACAATAGAATCACATTACTTTACTTAGGCAGATAACAACTTAAACACAAGACACACTCTTGGCTTTTCTTATCACTGAGGCGTCTGCTCTCTAGATGTGATTAAACAATGGAATGTTTATTACTTAAACGTAATTATAGCACACAATAGCTGAGGCCAGCAAACCTGTCTTTTAGAAAACAGCTTCTCAAAGCTACACAAGGTCAATTCTTTTAGTTCTGACCACAGGGTCTGTCACAAGTATGTGTGTGTTGTTCTATGAGAGGGTGTGTGTGTTGATGTATGATAGGGTGTGTGTGTTGATGTATGAGATTGTGTGTGGTGTGTGTGTTGATGTATGAGAGGGTGCGTGGTTTGTGTGTTGATGTATGAGAGGGTGCGTGGTGTGTGTGTTGACGTATGAGAGGGTGTGTGTGTGTTGATGTATGAAAGATTGTGTTTGTTGTGTGTGTTGTTCTATGAGAGTGTGTGTCTGTTGATGTATGAGAGGGTGTGTGTGTTGACGTATGAGAGGGTGTGTGTGTTGTATGAGTGTGTGTGTGGTGTATGTTGTTCTATGAGTGGGTGTGTGGTGTGTGTTGATGTATGAGAGTGTGTGTGTGTTGATGTATGAGAGGGTGTGTGTGTTGCTGTATAAGAGGATGTGTGTGTTGATGTATGAGATGGTGTGTACTTTGATGTATAAGAGGGTGTATGTGTTTATGAATGAGATGGTGTGTGTGCTGATGTATGAGAGGATTATGTGTTGATGTATGTCAGAGTGTGTGTGTTGATGTATGTGAGGGTATGTGTGTTGATGTATGAGAGGCTGTAAACGTTGATGTTTGAGAGGGTCTATGTGTTTATGTATGAGAAGGTGTGTGTGTTGATGTGTGTGTTGATGTATGAGAAGGTGTGTGTGTTGATGTGTGTGTTGATGTATGAGAGGGTGTGTGTGTTAAAGCATGAGAGCATGTGTGAGTTGATGTATTAGAGGGTGTGTGTGTTGATGTATGAGAGGGTGTGTGTGTTGATGTATGAAAGGGTGTGGGTGTTGATGTATAAGAGGGTGTGTGTGTTGATGTATGAGAGGGTGTGTGGTGTGTGTTTAGATGTATGAGATTGTGTGTGGTGTGTGTGTTGATGTATGAGAGGGTGCTTGGTGTGTGTGTTGATGTTTGAGAGGGTGCGTGGTGTGTGTGTGTTGATGTATGAGAGGGTGTGTGTGTTGATGTGTGTGTTGATGTATGAGAGGGTGTGTGTGTTAAAGCATGAGAGCATGTGTGAGTTGATGTATTAGAGGGTGTGTGTGTTGATGTATAAGAGGGTGTGTGTGTTGATGTATGAGAGGGTGTGTGGTGTGTGTTTAGATGTATGAGATTGTGTGTGGTGTGTGTGTTGATGTATGAGAGGGTGCTTGGTGTGTGTGTTGATGTTTGAGAGGGTGCGTGGTGTGTGTGTGTTGATGTATGAGAGGGTGTGTGTGTTGATGTATGAGAGGGTACGTGGTGTGAAGTATCAGATTTTGTGTGGTGTGTGTGTTTATGTATGAGAGGGTGTGTACGTTGATGTTTGAGAGGATTTATGTGCTTATGTATGAGAGGGTGTGTGTGTTGATGTGTGTGTTGATGTATGAGAAGGTGTGTGTGTTGATGTATGAGAGGGTGTGTGTGTTGATGTATGAAAGGGTGTGTGTGTTGATGTATAAGAGGGTGTGTGTGTTGATGTATAAGAGGGTGTGTGTGTTGATGTATGAGAGGGTGTGTGGTGTGTGTTTAGATGTATGAGATTGTGTGTGGTGTGTGTGTTGATGTATGAGAGGGTGCTTGGTGTGTGTGTTGATGTATGAGAGGGTGCGTGGTGTGTGTGTTGATGTATGAGAGGGTGCGTGGTTTGTGTGTTGATGTTTGAGAGGGTGCGTGGTGTGTGTGTTGATGTATGAGAGGGTGTGTGTGTTGATGTATGAGAGGGTGAGTGGTGTGTGTATTGAAGTATCAGATTTTGTGTGGTGTGTGTGTTTATGTATGAGAGGGTGTGTACGTTGATGTTTGAGAGGATGTATGTGTTTATGTATGAGAGGGTGTGTGTGTTGATATGTGTGTTGATGTATGAGAGGGTGTGTGTGTTGATGTATGAGAGGGTATGTGAGTTGATGTATGAGAGGGTATGTGAGTTGATGTATGAGAGGGTGTGTGTGTTGATGTATGAGAGGGAGTGTGTGTTGATGTATGAGAGGGTGTGTGTGCTGATGTATGAAAGGGTGTGTGTGTTGATGTATGAAAGGGTGTGTGTGTTGATGTATGAGAGGGTGTGTGTGTTGATGTATGCGATTGTGTGTGGTGTTGTGTGTTGATGTATGAGAGGGTGCATAGTTTGTGTGTTGATGTATGAGAGGGTGCATGGTGTGTGTGTGTTAATGTATGAGATTGTGTGTGGGGTGTGTGTTGATGTATGAGAGGGTGCATGGTGTGTGTGTGTTGATGTATGAGATTGTGCGTGGTGTGTGTGTTGATGTATGAGAGGGCGCGTGGTGTGTGTGTTGATGTATGAGAGGGTGCGTGGTTTGTGTGTTGATGTATGAGAGGGTGCGTGGTGTGTGTGTTGATGTATGAGAGGGTGCGTGGTGTGTGTGTTAATTTATGATTTGTGTGCATGGTGTGTGTGTGTTGATGTATGAGAGGGTGCGTGGTTTGTGTGTTGATGTATGAGAGGGCGCGTGGTTTGTGTGTTGATGTATGAGAGGGCGCGTGGTGTGTGTGTTGATGTATGAGAGGGTGCATGGTGTGTGTGTTAATTTATGATTTGTGTGCATGGTGTATGTGTTGATGTATGAGAGGGTGCGTGGTTTGTGTGTTGATGTATGAGAGGGTACGTGGTGTATGTGTTGATGTATGAGATTGTGTGTGGTGTGTGTGTTGATGTATGAGAGGGTGCGTGGTTTGTGTGTGTTTATGTATGAGAGGGTGCGTGGTGTGTGTGTTGTTGTATGAGAGGGTGAGTGTGTTGATGTATGAGAGGGTGTGTGTGTTAATGTATGAGAGGGTGTGTGGTGTGTGTTGATGTATGAGATTGTGAGTGGTGTTGTGTGTTGATGTATGAGAGGGTGCATGGTTTGTGTGTTGATGTATGAGATTGTGTGTGGTGTGTGTGTTGATGTATGAGAGGGTGCGTGGTGTGTGTGTTGATGTATGAGAGGGTGTGTGGTGTGTGTGTTAATGTATGAGAGGGTGCGTGGTGTGTGTGTGTTAATTTATGATTTTTGTGCATGGTGTGTGTGTTGATGTATGAGAGGGTGCGTGGTTTGTGTATTCAAGTATGAGAGGGTACGTGGTGTGTGTGTTGATGTATGAGATTGTGTGTGGTGTGTGTTTTAATGTATGAGAGGGTGCGTGGTTTGTGTGTGTTAATGTATAAGAGGGTGCGTAGTGTGTGTGTTGATGTATGAGAGGGTGTGTAGTGTGTGTATTGATGTATGAGAGGGTGTGTGGTTTGTGTGTTGATGTATGAGAGGGTGCGTGGTTTGTGCGTTGATGTATGAGAGGGTGCATGGTGTGTGTGTTGTATGACAGGGTGCGTGGTGTGTGTTGATGTATGAGAGGGTGCGTGGTTTGTGTGTTGATGTATGAGAGGATGCGTGGTTTGTGTGTGGATGTATGAGAGGGTGCGTGGTTTGTGTGTTGATGTATGAGATGGTGCGTGATGTGTGTGTTGACGTATGAGAGGGTGTGTGTTTGTGTGTTGATGTATGAGAGGGTGTGTGGTTTGTGTGTGTTGAGTGGTTTTGACGTATGAGAGGTTGTGTGTGTTGTATGAGTGGGAGTGTGGTGTGTGTGTGGTTCTATAAAAGAGGGAGTGGTTTTAGACTCCGAGTTTTTGACTACTCATATCTCGCACAGCTTCTCTAAAATCTTGTTGTTGTGTGGGGTGTGGTGTTGTAGGAGTTTGTGTGTCGTGTGTGTTGTTCTATGAGAGGGTGTGTATGTTGACGTATGAGAGGGTGTATGTTTTGTATGAGTATGTGTGTGTTGTTCTATGAGAGGCTGTGTGTGTTGATGTATGAGAGGGTGTGTGTGTTGATGTATGAGAGGGTGTGTGTTGTGAGTGTTGACATATGTGAGGGTGTGTGTGTTGACATATGAGAGGGTGTGTGTGTTGTATGAATGTGTGTGTGATATGTGTGTTGTTCTATGAGAGGGTGTGTGTTTTGATGTATGAGAGGGTGTGTGTGTTGACGTATGAGAGGGTGTGTGTGTTGTATGAGTGTGTGTGTGGTATATGTTGTTCTATGAGAGGGTGTGTGGTGTGTGTTAATTTATGAGAGGGTGTGTGTGTGTTGATGTATAAGAGGATGTGTGTGTTGATGTATGAGAGGGTGTGTGGTGTGTGTATTGATGTATGTGAGGGTGTATGTTTTGATGTATGAGTGGTAGTGTACTTTGATGTATAAGAGGGTGTATGTGTTTATGAATGAGATGGTGTGTGTGCTGATGTATGAGAGGATGTATGTGTTGATGTACGTCAGGGTGTGTGTGTTGATGTATGAGAGTGTGTATACATTGATGTTTGAGAGGGTGTATGTGTTGATGTATGAGAGGGTGTGTGTGTTAAAGCATGAGAGGATGTGTGAGTTGATGTATGAGAGGGTGTGTGTGTTGATGTATGAGAGGGTGTGTGTGTTGATGTATGAGAGGGTGTGTGGTGTGTGTTTAGATGTATGAGATTGTGTGTGGTGTGTGTGTTGATGTATGAGAGGGTGTGTGGTGTGTGTGTTGATGCATGAGAGGGTGTGTAGTTTGTGTGTGTTGAATTGTTTTGATGTATGAGAGGTTGTGTGTGTTGTATGAGTGGGAGTGTGGTGTGTGTGTTGTTCTATAAAAGAGGGAGTGGTTTTAGACTCAGAGTTATTGACCACTCATATCTCGCACGGCTTCTCTAAAATCTTGTTGTTGTGTGGGGTGTGTTGTATGAGTTTGTGTGTGGTGTGTGTTGTTCTATGAGACGGTGTATATGTTGACGTATGAGAGTGTGTGTGTTTTGTATGAGTATGTGTGTGTTGTTCTATGAGAGTGTGTGTGTGTTGATGTATGAGAGGGTGTGTGTGTTGATGTATGAGAGGGTGTGTGTGGTGTATGTTGTTCTATGAGAGGGTGTGTGGTGTGTGTGTTGACATATGTGAGGGTGTGTGTGTTGACGTATGAGAGGGTGTGTGTGTTGACGTATGAGAGGGTGTGTGTGTTGTTCTATGAAAGGGTGTGTGTTAATGTATGAGAGGGTGTTTGTGTTGACATACAGGGAGTGCAGAATTATTAGGCAAATGAGTATTTTGACCACATCATCCTCTTTATGCATGTTGTCTTACTCCAAGCTGTATAGGCTCGAAAGCCTACTACCAATTAAGCATATTAGGTGATGTGCATCTCTGTAATGAGAAGGGGTGTGGTCTAATGACATCAACACCATATATCAGGTGTGCATAATTATTAGGCAACTTCCTTTCCTTTGGCAAAATGGGTCAGAAAAGTCAAAAATAGTGAGATATCTTGCAGAGGGATGCAGCACTCTTAAAATTGCAAAGCTTCTGAAGCGTGATCATCGAACAATCAAGCGTTTCATTCAAAATAGTCAACAGGGTCGCAAGAAGCGTGTGGAAAAACCAAGGCGCAAAATAACTGCCCATGAACTAAGAAAAGTCAAGCGTGCAGCTGCCAAGATGCCACTTGCCACCAGTTTGGCCATATTTCAGAGCTGCAACATCACTGGAGTGCCCAAAAGCACAAGGTGTGCAATACTCAGAGACATGGCCAAGGTAAGAAAGGCTGAAAGACGACCACCACTGAACAAGACACACAAGCTGAAACGTCAAGACTGGGCCAAGAAATATCTCAAGACTGATTTTTCTAAGGTTTTATGGACTGATGAAATGAGAGTGAGTCTTGATGGGCCAGATGGATGGGCCCGTGGCTGGATTGGTAAAGGGCAGAGAGCTCCAGTCCGACTCAGACGCCAGCAAGGTGGAGGTGGAGTACTGGTTTGGGCTGGTATCATCAAAGATGAGCTTGTGGGGCCTTTTCGGGTTGAGGATGGAGTCAAGCTCAACTCCCAGTCCTACTGCCAGTTTCTGGAAGACACCTTCTTCAAGCAGTGGTACAGGAAGAAGTCTGCATCCTTCAAGAAAAACATGATTTTCATGCAGGACAATGCTCCATCACACGCGTCCAAGTACTCCACAGCGTGGCTGGCAAGAAAGGGTATAAAAGAAGAAAATCTAATGACATGGCCTCCTTGTTCACCTGATCTGAACCCCATTGAGAACCTGTGGTCCATCATCAAATGTAAGATTTACAAGGAGGGAAAACAGTACACCTCTATGAACAGTGTCTGGGAGGCTGTGGTTGCTGCTGCACGCAATGTTGATGGTGAACAGATCAAAACACTGACAGAATCCATGGATGGCAGGCTTTTGAGTGTCCTTGCAAAGAAAGGTGGCTATATTGGTCACTGATTTGTTTTTGTTTTGTTTTTGAATGTCAGAAATGTATATTTGTGAATGTTGAGATGTTATATTGGTTTCACTGGTAAAAATAAATAATTGAAATGGGTATATATTTGTTTTTTGTTAAGTTGCCTAATAATTATGCACAGTAATAGTCACCTGCACACACAGATATCCCCCTAAAATAGCTAAAACTAAAAACAAACTAAAAACTACTTCCAAAAATATTCAGCTTTAATATTAATGAGTTTTTTGGGTTCATTGAGAACATGGTTGTTATTCAATAATAAAATTAATCCTCAAAAATACAACTTGCCTAATAATTCTGCACTCCCTGTATGAGAGGGTGTGTGTGTTGTATGAATGTGTGTGTGATGTCTGTGTTGTTCTATGAGAGGGTGTGTGTGTTGATGTATGAGAGGGTGTGTGTGCTGACGTATGAGAGGGTGTGTGTGTTGTATGAGTGTATGTGTGTGGTATATGTTGTTCTATGAGAGGGTGTGTGGTGTGTGTTGATCTATAAGAGGATGTGTGTGTTGATGTATGAGAGGGTGTGTTGTGTGTGTATTGATGTATGTGAGGGTGTATGTGTTGATGTATGAGAGGTAGTGTACTTTGATGTATAAGAGGGTGTATGTGTTTATGAATGAGATGGTGTGTGTGCTGATGTATGAGAGGATGTATGTGTTGATGTATGTCAGGGTGTGTGTGTTGATGTATGAGAGGGTGTATACGTTGATGTTTAAGAGTGTGTATGTGTTGATGTATGAGAAGGTGTGTGTGTTAAAGCATGAGAGGATGTGTGAGTTGATGTATGAGAGGGTGTGTGTGTGTTGATGTATGAGAGCGTGTGTGTTGATGTATGAAAGGGTGTGTGTGTTGATGTATAAGAGAGTGTGTGTTGATGTATGAGAGGGTGCATGGTTTGTGTGTGTTGATGTAGGAGAGGGTGCGTGGTGTGTGTGTTGATGTATGAGAGGGTGAGTGTGTTGATGTATGAGAGGGTGTGTGTGTTAATGTATGAGAGGGTGTGTGGTGTGTGTTGATGTATGAGATTGTGTGTGGTGTGTGTGTTGATGTATGAGAGGGTGCGTGGTGTGTGTGTTGATGTATGAGAGGGTGCGTGGTGTGTGTGTTAATTTATGATTTGTGTGCATGGGGTATGTGTTGATGTATGAGAGGGTGCGTGGTTTGTGTATTCAAGTATGAGAGGGTACGTGGTGTGTGTGTTGATGTATGAGATTGTGTGTGGTGTGTGTTGTTACGGTTGCCTCCAGGCTGGCTGGAAGTTGGACCGTAGAAAAGGATGCTCCTAGCGCTCACCAAAGAATCATCAGCACCATAGTCAGCAATCCCTGTAGTGATATTAGCTGAAGCTGTCCCCTACAAACATGAGTCAAAGCTGCAAGTTAGAGGGTCAAAAATAGGTCTGATGTGCTGGAGCACACAGCCTGCTTTTATTGAGGTTACATGCAAACAGGACACTCTCAGGGGGAGGCATAAAATCCCCCATCACACATTTGATATTAGATAGACACTCCCTTTGACAGGCCACAACATTTACTTCAGCAGATAACATTACACACAATAAAATAATGCAGTCCACCTTATCAATACTAGTCTGATTAGACAATGGGAAAGTTGATCACTAAACCTAATTAGAGCTAATCCCAGCAGACTTGTATTTAGAATAGGTTTCTTGAAGCTGAACAAAATTTAACTCTTAATGGCACACAATGAAACTGAACCAAGTGGGAGAAAGCCAGGGACAAGTCATTTCACAGGTCTGGGGACATAGTCTTAAAGGGGCATTGTTCATTAAAGTCACAATATGTCCCCAGATGGTTCTTAAAGGGCCACACACACCCAACAAAAGTCAATATGTCCTCAGGGGCACAATCTTCCAGGGGCCATAGTCATGAGGAAGGAGGCTGGCAAATAGGCTTCTCCAAAATCCAGGGAAGCAGGGCAATTTTTCATTTAAAGGGCCAGTTACAAACAGCAGTTTGTAACATATCTCCCCTTTTGGAGGGAGACTAACCAGGCACCTGACCTTCTGCCGGTCAGTGCCCAAGTTAGTCTCGCAACCCACCCACAAATAATCGCTAGCAGCAAAGTAGCCCCCCCACAATACGTAGTACTGGCCTGTAAGTTCCAGGTTGCAGGATGAAAGTGCAGCATCCTCGGCCTTCCTGGCGCAGCTGGGCAAATAGCTGATGGTACTTGGGGGGCAGAGGCCAGCGGCACTCT
The DNA here is from genome assembly GCF_027579735.1 of Bombina bombina. Taxonomy (NCBI): domain Eukaryota; kingdom Metazoa; phylum Chordata; class Amphibia; order Anura; family Bombinatoridae; genus Bombina; species Bombina bombina. The sequence continues at coordinate 164,018,415 of NC_069502.1, forward strand.
GCCCTGGTGCCAGCGCTTCTGCTGGGGTGAGGGGTTTGCAGGCCAGTCCTGTAACAAGGGGGTCTGTAGGGCAGAGGCCAGCAGCGCTCTGTTCTGATGCCAGCTCTTCTGCTGGGGGAATTGGGGCATAGTCCTGCCCGGTGGCAAAGGGAACGTGGGGGTCAGTGGGGGTTAACATCTCCACTGTTAACCCTGGGCCCAAGTTAGGAGTTAGCTGGGGAGGGGGAGATTGGCTTACCTCCTCCTCCTGATACTCCGGTGGCCGTTGGGAAGGGAGGTCGATGCTCTCCGCTTCCTGTGGAACATGCTGCGGCTGGGGAGAGAGACCGGTTGTCTCCTCTCCCTGGAAGGCACACTCCGGCTGGGGAGGGAGGTCGATGCTCTCCCCTCCCTGTAGCTGGGTCTGTCGCTGGGGATCTGGGCCGCCTGCCCAGCATCCCTGTAGGGCCGGTAGAGAGACTGCGGTCCCATCTCCACCTGCCTGCTGGGGGTCCTCCCAGGACCAGTCTATGAGGCCTGCTGCCTCTGGTATCTCTGGCTGGGGAAGGGGACTGGTTGTCTCTTCCCTCTGCACGGTATACTGCCGCTGGGGAGGGAGGCCGCTGCTCTCCTCTCCCTGTAACTCTGGCTGCCGCTGGGAAGGGAGGTCGTTGCTCTCCGCTCCCTGTGACTCACTTTCTCGCTGGAGACCAGGTGTCCAGACCCTCAAACTCCACAGTTGGCGCTCAAAGGCTCGTGCCGCTTTGTTCTCCGTATCCAATTCCCGGATGATGCGACTGACTACCTCCTGTGCAGGGTCTGGACCATATCGGACTAGCCGCCTCTTTACCTCTGGAACGAAATCCGCGCCCTCATAGCGACGGATCAGGTTGAGGTGCTCTTCACAGGGTTCTGAATAGTGTCTTGTCAGCTCCATGCTGCTGTAGGTAGGGACGCTGCGCAGTGGCTAGCGTTGCCCTCAATAACTCTCCTACGATACCAGTGCTGTTGTGGTGCTGCTCCTTGCGCTAGGACGCCAATCCCACCGCTGCCGCCAAATGTTACGGTTGCCTCCAGGCTGGCTGGAAGTTGGACCGTAGAAAAGGATGCTCCTAGCGCTCACCAAAGAATCATCAGCACCATAGTCAGCAATCCCTGTAGTGATATTAGCTGAAGCTGTCCCCTACAAACATGAGTCAAATCTGCAAGTTAGAGGGTCAAAAATAGGTCTGATGTGCTGGAGCACACAGCCTGCTTTTATTGAGGTTACATGCAAACAGGACACTCTCAGGGGGAGGCATAAAATCCCCCATCACACATTTGATATTAGATAGACACTCCCTTTGACAGGCCACAACATTTACTTCAGCAGATAACATTACACACAATAAAATAATGCAGTCCACCTTATCAATACTAGTCTGATTAGACAATGGGAAAGTTGATCACTAAACCTAATTAGAGCTAATCCCAGCAGACTTGTATTTAGAATAGGTTTCTTGAAGCTGAACAAAATTTAACTCTTAATGGCACACAATGAAACTGAACCAAGTGGGAGAAAGCCAGGGACAAGTCATTTCACAGGTCTGGGGACATAGTCTTAAAGGGGCATTGTTCATTAAAGTCACAATATGTCCCCAGATGGTTCTTAAAGGGCCACACACACCCAACAAAAGTCAATATGTCCTCAGGGGCACAATCTTCCAGGGGCCATAGTCATGAGGAAGGAGGCTGGCAAATAGGCTTCTCCAAAATCCAGGGAAGCAGGGCAATTTTTCATTTAAAGGGCCAGTTACAAACAGCAGTTTGTAACATGTGTTTTGATGTATGAAAGGGTGCGTGGTTTGTGTGTTTATGTATGAGAGGGTGCGTGGTGTGTGTGTTAATGTATGAGAGGGTGCGTAGTGTGTGTGTTGATGTATGAGAAGGTGTGTAGTGTGTGTGTGTTTAGATGTATGAAATTGTGTGTGTTGATGTAGGAGAGGGTGCGTGGTTTGTGTGTTGATGTATGAGAGGGTGCGTGGTTTGTGTGTTGATGTATGAGAGGGTGCATGGTGTGTGTGTTGTATGAGAGGGTGCGTGGTGTGTGTTGATGTATGAGAGGGTGCGTGGTTTGTGTGTTGATGTATGAGAGGATGCGTGGTTTGTGTGTGGATGTATGAGAGGGTGCGTGGTTTGTGTGTTGATGTATGAGATGGTGCGTGATGTGTGTGTTGACGTATGAGAGGGTGTGTGTTTGTGTGTTGATGTATGAGAGGGTGTGTGGTTTGTGTGTGTTGAGTGGTTTTGACGTATGAGAGGTTGTGTGTGTTGTATGAGTGGGAGTGTGGTGTGTGTGTGGTTCTATAAAAGAGGGAGTGGTTTTAGACTCCGAGTTTTTGACTACTCATATCTCGCACAGCTTCTCTAAAATCTTGTTGTTGTGTGGGGTGTGGTGTTGTAGGAGTTTGTGTGTCGTGTGTGTTGTTCTATGAGAGGGTGTGTATGTTGACGTATGAGAGGGTGTATGTTTTGTATGAGTATGTGTGTGTTGTTCTATGAGAGGCTGTGTGTGTTGATGTATGAGAGGGTGTGTGTGTTGATGTATGAGAGGGTGTGTGTGGTGTATGTTGTTCTATGAGAGGGTGTGTGGTGTGAGTGTTGACATATGTGAGGGTGTGTGTGTTGACGTATGAGAGGGTGTGTGTGTTGTATGAATGTGTGTGTGATATGTGTGTTGTTCTATGAGAGGGTGTGTTTTTGGATGTATGAGAGGGTGTGTGTGTTGACGTATGAGAGGGTGTGTGTGTTGTATGAGTGTGTATGTGGTATATGTTGTTCTATGAGAGGGTGTGTGGTGTGTGTTCATGTATAAGAGGATGTGTGTGCTGATGTATGAGAGGGTGTGTGGTGTGTGTATTGATGTATGTGAGGGTGTATGTGTTGATGTATGAGTGGTAGTGTACTTTGATGTATAAGAGGGTGTATGTGTTTATGAATGAGATGGTGTGTGTGCTGATGTATGAGAGGATGTATGTGTTGATGTATGTCAGGGTGTGTGTGTTGATGTATGAGAGTGTGTATACATTGATGTTTGAGAGGGTGTGTGTGTTAAAGCATGAGAGGATGTGTGAGTTGATGTATGAGAGGGTGTGTGTGTGTTGATGTATGAGAGGGTGTGTGTGTTGATGTATGAGAGGGTGTGTGGTGTGTGTTTAGATGTATGAGATTGTGTGTGGTGTGTGTGTTGATGTATGAGAGGGTGTGTAGTTTGTGTGTGTTGAATTGTTTTGATGTATGAGAGGTTGTGTGTGTTGTATGAGTGGGAGTGTGGTGTGTGTGTTGTTCTATAAAAGAGGGAGGGGTTTTAGACTCAGAGTTATTGACCACTCATATCTCGCACGGCTTCTCTAAAATCTTGTTGTTGTGTGGGGTGTGTTGTATGAGTTTGTGTGTGGTGTGTGTTGTTCTATGAGACGGTGTGTATGTTGACTTATGAGAGGGTGTGTGTTTTGTATGAGTATGTGTGTGTTGTTCTATGAGAGTGTGTGTGTGTTGATGTATGAGAGGGTGTGTGTATTGATGTATGAGAGGGTGTGTGTGGTGTATGTCGTTCTATGAGAGGGTGTGTGGTGTGTGTGTTGACATATGTGAGGGTGTGTGTGTTGACGTATGAGAGGGTGTGTGTGTTGACGTATGAGAGGGTGTGTGTGTTGTATGAGTGTGTGTGTGGTGTGTGTGTTAATGTATGAGAGGGTGTTTGTGTTGACATATGAGAGGGTGTGTGTGTTGTATGAATGTGTGTGTGATGTCTGTGTTGTTCTATGAGAGGGTGTGTGTGCTGACGTATGAGAGGGTGTGTGTGTTGTATGAGTGTATGTGTGTGGTATATGTTGTTCTATGAGAGGGTGTGTGGTGTGTGTTGATCTATAAGAGGATGTGTGTGTTGATGTATGAGAGGGTGTGTTGTGTGTGTATTGATGTATGTGAGGGTGTATGTGTTGATGTATGAGAGGTAGTGTACTTTGATGTATAAGAGGCTGTATGTGTTTATGAATGAGATGGTGTGTGTGCTGATGTATGAGAGGATGTATGTGTTGATGTATGTCAGGGTGTGTGTGTTGATGTATGAGAGGGTGTATACGCTGATGTTTAAGAGTGTGTATGTGTTGATGTATGAGAACGTGTGCGTGTTAAAGCATGAGAGGATGTGTGAGTTGATGTATGAGAGGGTGTGTGTGTGTTGATGTATGAGAGCGTGTGTGTTGATGTATGAAAGGGGGTGTGTGTTGATGTATAAGAGGGTGTGTGTTGATGTATGAGAGGGTGCGTGGTTTGTGTGTGTTGATGTAGGAGAGGGTGCGTGGTGTGTGTGTTGATGTATGAGAGGGTGAGTGTGTTGATGTATGAGAGGGTGTGTGTGTTAATGTATGAGAGGGTGTGTGGTGTGTGTTGATGTATGAGATTGTGAGTGGTGTTGTGTGTTGATATATGAGAGGGTGCATGGTTTGTGTGTTGATGTATGAGATTGTGTGTGGTGTGTGTGTTGATGTATGAGAGGGTGCGTGGTGTGTGTGTTGATGTATGAGAGGGTGTGTGGTGTGTGTGTTAATGTATGAGAGGGAGCGTGGTGTGTGTTAATTTATGATTTGTGTGCATGGGGTATGTGTTGATGTATGAGAGGGTGCGTGGTTTGTGTATTCAAGTATGAGCGGGTACGTGGTGTGTGTGTTGATGTATGAGATTGTGTGTGGTGTGTGTTTTGATGTATGAGAGGGTGCGTGGTTTGTGTGTGTTTATGTATGAGAGGGTGCGTGAGGTGTGTGTGTTAATGTATGAGAGGGTGCGTAGTGTGTGTGTGTTTAGATGTTTGAAATTGTGTGTGTTGATGTAGGAGAGGGTGCGTGGTTTGTGTGTTGATGTATGAGAGGGTGCGTGGTTTGTGTGTTGATGTATGAGAGGGTGCATGGTGTGTGTGTTGTATGAGAGGGTGCGTGGTGTGTGTTGATGTATGAGAGGGTGCGTGGTTTGTGTGTTGATGTATGAGAGGATGCGTGGTTTGTGTGTGGATGTATGAGAGGGTGCGTGGTTTGTGTGTTGATGTATGAGATGGTGCGTGATGTGTGTGTTGACGTATGAGAGGGTGTGTGTTTGTGTGTTGATGTATGAGAGGGTGTGTGGTTTGTGTGTGTTGAGTGGTTTTGATGTATGAGAGGTTGTGTGTGTTGTATGAGTGGGAGTGTGGTGTGTGTGTTGTTCTATAAAAGAGGGAGTGGTTTTAGACTCAGGGTTTTTGACTACTCATATCTCGCACAGCTTCTCTAAAATCTTGTTGTTGTGTGGGGTGTGGTGTGTGTTGTAGGAGTTTGTGTGTCGTGTGTGTTGTTCTATGAGAGGGTGTGTATGTTGACGTATGAGAGGGTGTGTGTTTTGTATGAGTATGTGTGTGTTGTTCTATGAGAGGCTGTGTGTGTTGATGTATGAGAGGGTGTGTGTGTTGATGTATGAGAGGGTGTGTGTGGTGTATGTTGTTCTATGAGAGGGTGTGTGGTGTGAGTGTTGACATATGTGAGGGTGTGTGTGTTTACATATGAAAGGGTGTGTGTGTTGTATGAATGTGTGTGTTAATGTATGAGAGGGTGTGTGGTGTGTGTTGATGTATGAGATTGTGAGTGGTGTTGTGTGTTGATGTATGAGAGGGTGCATGGTTTGTGTGTTGATGTATGAGATTGTGTGTGGTGTGTGTGTTGATATATGAGAGGGTGCGTGGTGTGTGTGTTGATGTATGAGAGGGTGTGTGGTTTGTGTGTTAATGTATGAGAGGGTGCATGGTGTGTGTGTTAATTTATGATTTGTGTGCATGGTGTGTGTGTTGATGTATGAGAGGGTGCGTGGTGTGTGTGTTGATGTATGAGAGGGTGCGTGGTTTGTGTATTCAAGTCTGAGAGGGTACGTGGTGTGTGTGTTGATGTATGAGATTGTGTGTGGTGTGTGTTTTGATGTATGAGAGGGTGCGTGGTGTGTGTGTTGATGTATGAGAGGGTGTGTAGTGTGTGTATTGATGTATGAGAGGGTGCGTGATTTGTGTGTTGATGTATGAGAGGGTGCGTATGAGAGGGTGCGTGGTTTGTGTGTTGATGTATGATAGGGTGCGTGATTTGTGTGTTGATGTATGAGAGGGTGCGTGGTGTGTGTTGATGTATGAGAGGGTGCATGGTTTGTGTGTTGATGTATGAGGGGATGCGTGGTTTGTGTGTGGATGTATGAGAGGGTGCGTGGTTTGTGTGTCGATGTATGAGATGGTGCGTGATGTGTGTGTTGACGTATGAGAGGGTGTGTGTTTGTGTGTTGATGTTTGAGAGGGTGTGTGGTTTGTGTGTGTTGAGTGGTTTTGACGTATGAGAGGTTGTGTGCGTTGTATGAGTGGGAGTGTGGTGTGTGTGTTGTTCTATAAAAGAGGGAGTGGTTTTAGACTCAGAGTTTTTGACTACTCATATCTCGCACGGCTTCTCTAAAATCTTGTTGTTGTGTGGGGTGTGGTGTGTGTTGTAGGAGTTTGTGTGTCGTGTGTTTTGTTCTATGAGAGGGTGTGTATGTTGACGTATGAGAGGGTGTGTGTTTTGTATGAGTATGTGTGTGTTGTTCTATGAGAGGCTGTGTGTGTTGATGTATGAGAGGGTGTGTGTGTTGATGTATGAGAGGGTGTGTGTGGTGTATGTTGTTCTATGAGAGGGTGTGTGGTGTGAGTGTTGACATATGTGAGGGTGTGTGTGTTGACATATGAGAGGGTGTGTGTGTTGTATGAATGTGTGTGTGATATGTGTGTTGTTCTATGAGAGGGTGTGTGTTTTGATGTATGAGAGGGTGTGTGTGTTGACGTATGAGAGGGTGTGTGTGTTGTATGAGTGTGTGTGGTATATGTTGTTCTATGAGAGGGTGTGTGGTGTGTGTTGATTTATGAGAGGGTATGTGTGTTGATGTATAAGAGGATGTGTGTGTTGATGTATGAGAGGGTGTGTGGTGTGTGTATTGATGTATGTGAGGGTGTATGTGTTGATGTATGAGTGGTAGTGTACTTTGATGTATAAGAGGGTGTATGTGTTTATGAATGAGATGGTGTGTGTGCTGATGTATGAGAGGATGTATGTGTTGATGTATGTCAGGGTGTGTGTGTGTTGATGTATGAGAGGGTGTGTGGTGTGTGTTTAGATGTATGAGATTGTGTGTGGTGTGTGTGTTGATGTATGAGAGGATGTGTGGTGTGTGTGTTGATGTATGAGAGGGTGTGTAGTTTGTGTGTGTTGAATTGTTTTGATGTATGAGAGGTTGTGTGTGTTGTATGAGTGGGAGTGTGGTGTGTGTGTTGTTCTATAAAAGAGGGAGTGGTTTTAGGCGCAGAGTTATTGACCACTCATATCTCGCACGGCTTCTCTAAAATCTTGTTGTTGTGTGGGGTGTGTTGCATGAGTTTGTGTGTGGTGTGTGTTGTTCTATGAGACGGTGTGTATGCTGACGTATGAGAGGGTGTGGTGTGTGTGTTGATGTATGAGAGGGTGTGTGGTTTGTGTGTTGATGTATGAGAAGGTGTGTGGTGTGTGTGTTGATGTATGAGAGGGTGTGTGTGTTGATGTATGAGAGGGTGCGTGGTGTGTGTGTTGATGTATGTGAGGGTGTGTGTGTTGATGTATGAGAGGGTGTGTGTTTTGATGTGTGTGTTGATGTATAACAGGGTGTGTGTGTTGATGTATAAGAGGGTATGTGAGTTGATGTATGAGAGGGTGTGTGTGTTGATGTATGAGAGTGTGTGTGTGTTGATGTATGAGAGAATGCGTGGATTGTGTGTTGATGCATGAGAGGGTGCGTGGTGTGTGTGTGTTGATGTATGAGATTGTGTGTGGTGTGTGTGTTGATGTATGAGTGGGTGTGTGTGTTGATGTATAATTTGTGTGCGTGGTGTGTGTGTTGATGTATGAGAGGGTGCAGGGTTTGTGTGTTCATGTATGAGAGGGTGTGTGGTATGTGTGTTGATGTATGAGATTGTGTGTGGTGTGTGTGTTGATGTATGAGAGGGTGCGTGGTGTGTGTGTTGATGTATGATTTGTGTGCGTGGTGTGTGTGTTGATGCATGTGATTGTGTGTTGTGTGTGTGTGTTGATGTATGAGAGGGTGCGTGGTTTGTGTGTTGATATATGTGAAGCTGCGTAGTTTATGTGTTGATGTTGAGAGGGTGCGTGGTGTGTGCGTTGATGTATAATAGGGTGTGTGTTTATGTATGAGAGGGTGCGTGGTGTGTGTGTTGATGTATGAGAGGGTGCGTGGTTTATGTGTTGATGTATGAGAGGGTGCGTGGTGTGTGTGTTGATGTATGAGAGGGTGCGTGGTGTGTGTGTTGATGTATGAGAGGGTGCGTGGTTTATGTGTTGATGTATGAGAGGGTGCGTGGTGTGTGTGTTGATGTATGAGAGGGTGCGTGGTGTGTGTGTTGATGTATGAGAGGGTGTGTGTTTGTGTGTTGATGTATGAGAGGGTGTGTGGTTTGTGTGTTGATGTATGAGAGGGTGCATGGTGTGTGTGTTGATGTATGAGAGGGTGCGTGGGGTGTGTGTTGATGTATGAGAGGGTGTGTGGTGTGTGTGTTGATGTATGAGAGGGTGTGTGTTTGTGTGTTGATGTATGAGAGGGTGCGTGGTGTGTGTGTTGATGTATGAGAGGGTGTGTGTTTGTGTGTTGATGTATGAGAGGGTGCGTGGTGTGTGTGTTGATGTATGAGAGGGTGTGTGTTTGTGTGTTGATGTATGAGAGGGTGTGTGGTGTGTGTGTTGATGTATGAGAGGGTGTGTGTTTGTGTGTTGATGTATGAGAGGGTGCGTAGTTTGTGTGTTGATGTTCGAGAGGGTGTGTGTTTGTGTATTGATGTATGAGAGGGTGCGTGGTGTGTGTGTTGATGTATGAGAGGGTGCGTGGGGTGTGTGTTGATGTATGAGAGGGTGTGTGGTGTGTGTGTTGATGTATGAGAGGGTGTGTGTTTGTGTGTTGATGTATGAGAGGGTGTGTGGTGTGTGTGTTGATGTATGAGAGGGTGTGTGTTTGTGTGTTGATGTATGAGAGGGTGCGTAGTTTGTGTGTTGATGTATGAGAGGGTGTGTGTTTGTGTGTTGATGTATGAGAGGGTGTGTGTGTTGATGTATGAGATTGTGCGTGGTGTGTTGATGTATGAGAGGGTGCGTGGTGTGTGTGTTGATGTATGAGAGGGTGTGTGTTTGTGTATTGATGTATGAGAGGGTGTGTGGTGTGTGTGTTGATGTATGAGAGGGTGTGTGTTTGTGTGTTGATGTATGAGAGGGTGTGTGTGTTGATGTATGAGATTGTGCGTGGTGTGTTGATGTATGAGAGGGTGCGTGGTGTGTGTGTTGATGTATGAGAGGGTGTGTGTTTGTGTATTGATGTATGAGAGGGTGTGTGTGTTGATGTATGAGATTGTGCGTGGTGTGTTGATGTATGAGAGGGTGCGTGGTGTGTGTGTTGATGTATGAGAGGGTGTGTGTTTGTGTATTGATGTATGAGAGGGTGTGTGTGTTGATGTATGAGATTGTGCGTGGTGTGTTGATGTATGAGAGGGTGCGTGGTGTGTGTGTTGATGTATGAGAGGGTGCGTAGTTTGTGTGTTGATGTATGAGAGGGTGTGTGTTTGTGTGTTGATGTATGAGAGGGTGTGTGTTTGTGTGTTGATGTATGAGAGGGTGTGTGTGTTGATGTATGAGATTGTGCGTGGTGTGTGTGTTGATGTATGAGAGGGTGCGTGGTGTGTGTGTTGATGTATGAGAGGGTGTGTGTTTGTGTGTTGATGTATGAGAGGGTGTGTGTTTGTGTGTTGATGTATGAGAGGCCGCGTAGTTTGTGTGTTGATGTATGAGAGGGTGCGTGGTGTGTGTGTTGATGTATGAGAGGGTGTGTGTGTTGATGTATGAGAGGGTGCGTGGTGTGTGTGTTGATGTATGAGATTGTGCGTGGTGTGTGTGTTGATGTATGAGAGGGTGCGTGGTTTGTGTGTGTTGAGTGGTTTTAGACTCAGAGTCATTGACCACTCATATCTGGCACGGCTTCTATAAAATCTGCTTTGCACTTTCCGTAAACAATATGTCTCATCAATTTTATGATTAACCTGAGCCAGCATTTACTTGAGCACGTATAGACCAACTAAAAACTTCTCATGTTCTACTGCCATCTGGCTTAATTGTTTTTAGTTGTGCTTCAACATTCAAGCGCTTTCCAATTCCAGAGTAGCTTTCCAATTCCAGAGCAGCAGGATACTTCTTAACAAGGGGCTTTGGCTCAATGTGTTTATTTAGCCAAGAAATAAAATTTAAAGGTGTAGATCCTTGCTTAACAAATTGGGGGTCAGCACACGATTTGATATTGTGTTGTGCACAGTAAGGCAGGAGAACAGGAGAGTTCCCTTTTACAATTGTAGGTTAAGTTGCAGTTAATAACCAGTTTGCTGTTTACCTCAACTTGTTCTTCAGATATGTTGTGTTTGGCTAAATGTCTTCAACTCTTCACACAACCTTGTTCATAAAGGAAAGTGAATGCAGATAAAATTAATTTGAATAATATCATAGAACACCGTGGCTGTGTGCAAGTGTGTATTGTGAGTGTGTGTGTAGTGTAAATATATATGTGTGTGTGAATGTGTATGTATGAGTGTGTGTGAGAATATATGAATGTGTGTGTATTGTGAGTGTATGTATGTGTGTGAGTTAGTGTGCATGTATGAGAGTGTGTGTGAGTATATGTGTGTGTGTAGTGAGTGTGTGTGTGAGTATATATATGTGTGTGTATGTATTGTGTGTGAGCGTGTATATATGTGTGCGTGAATGTGTATGCATGAGTGTATGTGAATATATATGAGTGTGTATGTGAGTGTGTATGCATGTGTGTGTGTGTGTGTGAGTGTGTATTTATGAGTGTGTGTGTGTGTATGTGTGTGTGAGTGTGGTATGTATGAGTGTGTGTTAGTATATATGTAAGTGTGTGTATGTATGAGTGTGAGTGTGAATGTATGAGTGTGTATGTAGTGTGAGTGTGTATGTATGTGTGTGTGAATGTGTATGTATGAGTTTGTGTGAGTATATATGTGTATGTGTGAATGTGTATGTATGTGTATAAGTATATATGAGTGTGTGTTTTGTGAGTGTGTGAGTGTATATGTATGTGTGTGTGAGTGTGTTTGTATGAGTGTGTGACTATATATGAGTGTGTGTGTATGTGTGTAAGTATGTATGTGTGTGTATTTATGAGTGTGTGTGAGTATATATGTGTGTGTGAATGTGTATGTATGAGTGTGTGCGAGAATATATGAGTGTGTGTATTGTGAGTGTGTGAGTGTGTATGTATGAGTAAGTGTGCATGTATGAGAGTGTATGTATGTGTGCGTGAATGTGTATGCATGAGTGCATGTAAATATATATGAGTGTGTGCGTGAGTGTGTATGCATGTGTGTGTGAGTGTATATTTATGAGTGTGTGAGTATGTATGTGTGTGTGAGTGTGTTAGTATATATGTGTGTGTAGGTTTGAGTGTGAATGTATGAGTGTGTGTGTAGTGTGTGTGAGTATATATGTGTGTTTGAATGTGTATGTATGTGTATGAGTATATATGAGTGTGTGTTTTGTGAGTGTATATGTATGTGTATGTGTGTGTGTGAGTGTGTTTGTATGAGTGTGTGACTATATATGAGTGTGTGTATGTGTGTATGTGTGTAAGTGTGTATGTATGTGTGTGTATTTATGAGTGTGTGTGAGTATGTATGAGTGTGTGAGTGTGTATGTATGTGTTTATGAATTTTGTAAATGTGCATGTATAAGTGTGTGTATGTATGTAGGGCTTTAACATAGAGATAGATACATATACAAACATGTCTAAAATTGTATATGTATATATACTATATACATATGTGTGTGTGTGTGTATGTACATATGTATTTATATGTGTATACAGTATATGTATTTGCAGACATATACACATATAAACATATGTAAACAGAGTGGACCAATGGCACCTCCTAATGGGTTAGTTATGGGCCAGTATTTTATATGAACTCATTTATATTAATTCTTGGCCTATAGGTGCTGTGTATTATTGTCAGAATTTATTCACACAAACAGGGAAGAGAGAAACCCACTGATTGCAAAAGAATACACTTATTAGCACTATCTTATCCCATTTCACAAAAGTGATTTAGTGTATTTATAGTGTTTGGTGTAACTGTATTTCACAATCGTTACGTTAAAACAATACATTTTATTAATTTTATTAAAACATGGGGGGGGGAATTAAAAACAACAGTCGATGACCATTAGACCTGGAATATCAATAACGTAACAGTGGACCCAGTGCTTATTATATGCTGGATTAGTAGTATAGATATGCATCTGATTCTGTGTTATTGGTCAGTCAAATAATACATTTAAAAATGCTTTTTTTTATGATAATAATAATTTTAAAAAAACTGTCACATTAACTGCATGTTAGCACCAGCACTAAAGGCACAGATAATCATTTGCCATAGATGATTATAATAGATCTAAAAAAAAAAAATTAATCAATTAATTTATGTAGATACATTTTTCCAGAATGTAACAAAAGTTGCAAGCAATGATTTTTACTTCAAGTAAACAAACCAAATATATTCTAAACATAATAGTAGATTTGTTTCAATTTATGAAAATACAAGCCTTGAATGAATAATAGTTCTATAAGAAAACCTTCCCCATTTAAAACAAAATGATGATTCAAACAATACTGCACAGTACCGACTGCAGTGCACATACAGTATAAAATATAAAGGCTCTAGAACTGAAATAACTATTCTGCCACCTAGTGGTAGAACTGAACATTAATATTATAAATCTCTTCTCTTTCCTTGTACACTAGAAATATTAAAGGTACCTGCTTCTTTCAATATAAACACAAAATAAAATAATAAACTATTTAAATGGGTGGCTGTTGTTTCAATTACAAATTTATTAATATAACAATATAGGATCTATATTAGCATTTCCCAACTTCAGTTTCCCCCTAAATTAATCTCAATTCTTTTAATTAAACTTATATATTGATATCCTGTAGGCTTTGTCTACTTGCTTCAAAATAGGCAACAGTTGTATAAAAGGTCGGGTTGTATTTAAAATTTCACTTTATTTAGTATATAACACATTAAAGGGACAGTCTAGTCAAAAATAAACTTTCATGACTCAGACAGGGCATGTAATTTTAAACAACTTTCCAATGTACTTTTATCATCAATTTTGCTTTGTTCTCTTGGTATTCTTAGTTGAAAGCTAAACCTAGGAGGTTCATATGCTAATTTCTTTGAAGTCTGCATCTTATCTGAATGCATTTTGACATTTTTTCACAACTAGAGGGCGTTAGTTCATTTGTGCCATATAGATAACATTGTGCTCACGCCCGTGGAGTTACATATGAGTCAGCACTGATTGGCTAAAATGCAAGTGTGTCAAAAGAACTGAAATAAGGGGACAGTCTGCAGAGGGTAAGATACAAGACAATCACAGTGGTATATAGTAAATTAAAGGGGCAGTCAACACCAGAATTTTTGTTGTTTAAAAAGAAAGATAATCACTTTATTACTCATTCCCCAGTTTTGAATAACCAACACTGTTATAGAAATACACTTTTTGCCTCTGTGATTACCTTGTATCTAAGCCTCGGCAAACTGCCCCGTTATTTCAGTTCTTTTGACAGACTTGCATTTTAGCCAATCAGTGCTCACTCCAGGGTAACTTCACGTGCATGAGCTCAATGTTATCTATATAAAACACATGAACTAATGCCCTCTAGTGGCCAAAATGCATTCAAATTAGAGACAGTCTTCAAGGTCTAAGAAATTGGCATATGAACCTCCTAGAGAAAAAAAGCAAAATTGGTGATAAAAGTAAATTGGAAAGTTGTTTAAAATTTAATTTCCTATTTAAATCATGAAAGTTTTTTTTGGACTTGACTGTCCCTTTAATATAACTGTGTTGGTTATGCAAAACTGGGGAATGGGTAATAAAGGGATGATCTATCTTTTTAAACAATAACAATTCTGGTGTAGACTGTCCATTTAAATAACACATTAAAAAAGCAGTAAAGTCTTGACAGATCAAGATGCACATTGTAGCAATACTGTCGTAACATAGCAACAATCTTGTAATGTTTGTGGCTTGCCAATGATCAACGCTCACAAGGGGAACTTCCAGGCGATGGCCATGTTTGGTAAAAATATTCGGCTAGATTACAAGTTTTTCATTTTGAGCTGTGCAGTGCTAACGAGCAGTTTATGCTCACCAGATCACTTACAGACAGCGCTGGTATTATGGGTTTTTACAAACCCGGCATTAACCGCAAAAAAGTAAGAGTATAGCAAAATTTTGCTCCACATCTCACCTCAATACCAGCGCTGCTTACGTTAGCGGTGAGCTGGTAAAACGTGCTCGTGCATGATTTCCCCATAGGAATCAATGGGGGAGAGCCGGCTGAAAAAAAACCTAACACCTGCAAAAAAGCAGCGTTTTGCTCCTAACGCAGCCCCATTGATTCCTATGGGGAAATAAAAGTTATGTCTACACCTAACACCCTAACATGAACCCTGAGTCTAAACACCCCTAATCTTACACTTATTAACCCCTAATCTGCCGCCCCCGACATCGCCGACACCTACATTATATTATTAACCCCTAATCTGCCGCTCCGGACACCGCTGCCACCTACATTATATGTATGAACCCCTAATCTGCTGCCCCCAACATCGCAGACACCTTCATTATATTTATTAACCCCTAATCTGCCACCCCCAATGTCGCCACAACCTAACTACATTTATTAACCCCTAATCTGCCGCCCCCAATGTCGCCACCACTATAATAAAGTTATTAACCCCTAAACATTAGTCTAACCCTAACCCTAACCCCACTAGCTTAAATATAATTACAATAAATCTAAATAAAATTACTACAATTAACTAAATAATTCCTATTTAAAACTAAATACTTACCTATAAAATAAACCCTAAGCTAGCTACAATATAACTAATAGTTACATTGTAGCTATCTTAGGGTTTATTTTTATTTTACAGGCGACTTTGTATTTATTTTAACTAGGTACAATAGTTATTAAATAGTTATTAACTATTTAATAACTACCTAATTAAAATAAAGACAAATTTACCTGTAAAATAAAACCTAACCTAAGTTACAATTACACCTAACACTACACTACAATTAAATTAATTACCTAAATTAAATACAATTAATTACAATTAAATCAAATTATCTAAAGTACAAAAAAAACAAACACTAAATTACAGAAAATAATAAACAAATTGCAAGCTTTTTAAACTAATTACACCTAATCTAATCCCCCTAACAAAATAAAAAAGCCCCCCCAAAATAAAAAAACCCTACCCTACACTAAATTACAAATAGCCCTTAAAAGGGCCTTTTGTGGGGCATTTTACCTGAAAATAAATTAGATAAGATAGAATTGAAGCTCTTGTGAACTGCTGGTACAACGCCGCCCCCTGCAGTTTCGCGGCTAATCGGCCGCCAGCAGGGAAGTGTCAATCAACCCGATCGATGCAGCGATGCTCTGAGCAGGCGGACAGGTTATGGAGCAGCGGTCTTTAGACCTCTGCTTCATAACTGGTGTTTCTGGCGAGCCTGAAGATATGTCCCTTAGGGGCCTATTTATGAAAGGCCTGTCAGACATGATCCGACATTGCGGATCATGTCTGACAGACATCGCTGAATGCGGAGAGCAATACGTTCTCCGCATTCAGCATTGCACCAGCAGCTCTTGTGAACTGCTGGTGCAACCCCGCCCCCTGCAGATTCGCGGCCACTAGCAGGGGGTGTCAATCAACCCGATCGTATTCGATCGGGTTGAATTGCGGCAATGTCTGTCTGCCTCCTCAGAGCAGGCGGACAGGTTATGGAGCAGCTCCATAACTTGTGTTTCTGGCGAGTCTGAAGGCTCGCCAGAAGCACGGGCCCTCAAGCTCCATACGGAGCTTGATAGAAAGACCCCTTAGTATCTACATTGTATATGAGTCTGTATATTTAACGTCTTAAGGTTACTCAGTATGCTTCTTGTTTTGTTAAATTGTTGGTGAAACCAGCTGTTGTATATATTCTTTTTAAGTTCCCTTTTTTTGAAGTATGTTAAAGTATGATTGGTTATAATCTTAGGGAAGGCCATAGAGTAATGTTTTCCTTCTAATTATATCTATATAAAAAAAATATCCTGTCTGCCTGCAGTCACTACTACTACTATAAATACTACTTGTGATGCAGCATTGCTTGGCAAAATTATGCAAGAAATTACCTGTCAATCACCCCCACCCCAATCTGCAACTCTGAAGTTGGAACTTCTGAAATTTGTGGATGTAGGATTGCTCATGCGTATCTGCACCACAATGTGTCAGAAGTGTTCTCCTGTAATTGTATATAAAGCTGCAGAAATAGTTTTAGGAGTATTATAGTGAGCAACTAAACATTGGGCAGATAATGTTCCAACACAGAGAGGATCTCACAATTCATGTATTTCTGCTCTACTATGGGCCAGATTTATCAACGATCAGGCTGCAGGCTCACATCATCAAACCGCTGCTTCTTAACTCACTTCGCCATCTGTTATGTGGCGTATCACAATCCCCCCCGGACTTTCCTGACCGGGGAGATTGACATCCCATGTTCGCGCATGATTGGCTGCACGCAAGCAGAGGGTGGCATTGCTCACTAGCCATAGTGTGCAATGTTAAATACGGGGAGACAGGTGTGAAGATGTACACCCCTGTCCACCTGACTTTGATAAATCTCACCCTTCATGATGTAAGAAAACTTGATTTTTTTTAAACAGTTTTTAGTCATGGCTGGCAGAAATATTAACAGCATTGAAGTAGGAAAACTGATTTCCCACTGAATATCAGTTATCTCCCCTGACATCCACCATTGAAACTTCTTAAGATTGCTTCTGTGTATTTCCCTGCATCAAATTTATTCGGGATGCTGAGACCTGTGGTGGCCGCCCCACCTTCCCCATAATGAGGAGTAAGTAAAAAGCAAACACTGCTCTCTTTGCTTCACCTATTTTATGGACTCTACTAAAGAGTGCAGACAAAATTGGGTATTAGCACAGCATGGCATTGAGTGTGCAGGCGTTTGAGGAGACTGTACACACATTACTGGAAGATCATTTTCAGACACTCCCATGGCTTATTGAAACATGCATTTATTTAAGCCTGTAGTCTATGCATGATGGTCCATACACCTTCCCAGGACACTCCAATATCTGTGAAATGAGACTCCTAAAAACCTTTGGAGATGGAGAGAGGAGACCTTGAGCCTTTAGTAATTGAGCTAAAAGAAGGCTGCTCTGATGATACTGGATAGGACAGATGGGGCTCCTATCATTAGGGCCAGCCACCACAATCTAGGAAACACTCCAGTAGGGAAAACATTTTCAGTTGTTCTGTGAGGAGTTTTGCTTGTGGATTATCTTTCTTAGCAGATGTGGCCAAAGAGCTTATCTTTTAAAGCCAGTGGATCAGTCTCCATTTTGTCTTTTATCTGGCTGGAACTTATACCCTCTAGTGACATGAAAATGGAAATCCGCAGTTATGGGGGACCTAACCGCCCATGGAACCAGGCCCCTACTGCCTCGCTCAGCTGGAGAGTTGGAATTGGTTAACCTTTAGATGCTTATGGAGTCTTATAACAGTGCATATATCACTATATGATTCATCTTGAAGGAGAATTTGTAATACATAGGACCTACTAAGATAAGTGATACAGACATATAAATATATATTTAAAGGGACAGTCTAGTTCAAAATAAACTTTAATGATTCAGATAGAGAATGTAATTTTAAACAATTTTCCAATTTACTTTTATTACCAATTTTGCTTTGTTCTCTTGGTATTCTTAATTGAAAGCTAAACCTAGGAGGTTCATATGCTAATTTCTTGAAGGCCACCTCTTCTCTCAGGGCATTTTGACAGTTTTTCACCACTAGAGGGTGTTAGTTCATGTGTGTCATATAGATAACACTGTGCTCACGCACGTGGAATTCAAGTGAGCCAGCTCTGATTGGCTAAAATGGATGTCTGTCAAAAGAACTGAAATAAGGGGAAGTTTGCAGAGGCTTAGATACAAGGTAATCACAGAGGTAAAAAGTGTATTTATATAACTGTGTTGGTTGTGCAAAACTAGGGAATGGGTAATAAAGGGATTATCTATCTTTTTAAACAATAACATTTCTGGTGTAGACTGTCCCTTTAAGTTTCACTACAGATAGATATTACTGCTAATTAGCATGTTAGCTATGACTTCAGAGTTTTGAGACTAATATCTCAGCAAGACGAGCTATTCACATATAAGTGCTATTCTGCACATTTTATTGTCAGTTTTTCATTACATTCACAATAATTCTTATTTGCAGTAATTTCAAGAGAAGATAAATACATTTTTATTTTTTATATTTAGCACCACCTAGGTAAGAATGTCTATTACTATAACCCTATAATGTCTGTCTTGTGTTAAACAGAGCAGATCTAAAGCGACTTTTTACCCTGAAAATGGGGTGTTTCGCTAAGGCACGTATACTGCATTTTCATATGGGAAGAAGATGCATACATTACAGAAGTGAACAATAAAATCTTAATTTATACAAAACAAATAATTGAACCATTCACACAAATATACGCAGGAAAAAATTGTATTGTCAAGTTGCATCAAAAATGATTCACCAAAAATCGTATATTTTATCAAAAGCGTAAAATTTGTATGTAAATTACACAGGAATAAATCATATTAAATATGCATAGCGTAAATCGGAATTTAAGTACACTGGATGTATAAAAGACACATAAAAATAATATTTATATGTACAAAATACAAAGCTTAATTGTTTTTTTATGCTAAAATGGGCTAAACATGGACATTCCATGGGCATGTATGAAATTTTCTCTCAGATCCCAGCGTAATTACTTTTTTTTCCCAAATGAAAAGGTGGCTAGGTTGGGACAAAATACACAAAATACGAAATACCCTAATATAAAAACACATGAATATGAAATATAGGCGATTGTAAAATACAATACTCAGAAAGCAGTGTAATGTGACTTACATTAGCTGCAGGATTTAATTTTTAAAGTGCGCCCCTTGCTCACTGTTAACTTCGCCCTACATATCAACGTTTCCCATTCCAGCAAACTCTTTTCATTTCAATAGGGGACATCTCGCCACTCGCAGGGACTCCGCTTTTTTAAGATAATTCCACCAAGGCAACTCCTGTAAGGGTCGGCATGAAAAATCCCACCTGATATGGTGAGGTTTAGATCATCAGACCCTTAGACATGGTTAGCTCCCTATTACATGTGAAATAATATTCTCCATCGGCTATTTCAAAAATGTCTCTAGCGGCTCCTGTGTTTATTCTGTCTCCTATTGTAGTAAATATTGACCTGTTGGAAGTCTGAGAAGGGCTTTAGCTAAATTCAAGATATATATTAGAAAATGAGATATCAATAATTACACTAATCCTATAGATTTTGAGCGGTATAAGACCTCGTTCCTAGACCTCACTGAGTATATGATAACATTAGTTCTTTATACACTTGTGTGACCTTTTGTCAGTTCTTGTAGCAGTAGCTTCAATATTTAGCTTGGCATAATCAGCAGGGGTTTAACTAATTACAAGATTACAAGTGGAGCGCTACTGAAAGCATAGGTTGCGCTATCAATATCCCTGGACCTTGCTAGGATTAGCATGCAAATTGATATTACAAGTCCATGGTAAAGAATCATCAGTGAATGTTTGGTGTGCCCTATACTTTCATTGTATATAGTTGTCTAGCTACACATCACTTATATAACAGTGCTTGAAAAATGTGCGCAACTTGAGAGCTGAAGTAAAGTGTTAGAGCTGGAATAAAAGTTTAACAAAACACATTTAAAACATACTAAAGTAAAGTATTAGAGGGGCGGACCTGACAAGCCTGCGAGATGACGGTGAAACCTTAAGCTTCATGCACAAGATGACCAAACAGCCTGCTTCAATATGAATTTTACAGTATCCCAGTATTGAGCCAGTGGATGAAACTGCTGGCAATCAACTCCAAGGTCAGACACCAGATCTCTTACCAACACAGCTGATCGCTGCCTGGTAGAAGACGACAGCCTACTCGACTACGCTACTCCACTGAAGGACAGGGCCCAGCGTGTTACAACACAGCCATAGCTGCATGAAGCCGGAGGAGTGCAGTAAATCTGTGGCCTTAAGTGTTGAGCTCCTTTCCTCTATATGGCTTAAATGGGAGAAGGGAAAGACACATTTCTGCACAATGTCGACTAAATGAGCTTCATTAGGTCTCTATTGTCTCTGCCTCACTTAATACTGTAACGCCATCTGAGCTGGGTGATTCACCCTTTCTCTACATAGACTATCTCTTCAAAAGTACTTACGCATAATACACATTAAGTTAATGTTTCTTTAGCTCATTGACCTGCAACAGATGATTTATTTAAAGCACTACTTGTTTGCAAAAGTTCTAGCAGAATTAATTGACAATTCACAGTTTTTGCTAGAGAGCACTGGATATAAATAAACACTATGCTTCTGAAGCCATGTTTATAATTTTTACTTTGACTTAAGACTATATTGTGTAATGTAAATATATTTATTTTGTAAAGAAGATATTTATTTCTCATTCTTATGCAAATGGATGTCAAATGGTTGTCTACACCAGCTAATCAAACTATATCAAGGGACATCCCATGCCCTAAGCCAAATTATTCTTTTAAGTCATTGGAACACATTTCATCTGATACTATAGAACATTGTGCTGATCCCAGTGAACCTGAGGTGGTTTCCCCCTCACAGGTAACTTCTGAGGACTCTGTCCATTTATCTAAAGCAGATGTCAGGTTTGCTATCCACCAAAGAGGACTTTCAAACTTTCCTTTCTCAAGTAGGCCAAATGATTAAAGAGGGTCTCGCAGATGTCAAAAAAGACCTGAACAACTTAGGTCAAAGAGTGATGCAATTAGAGAAAGGCCACAAATAATTATCTTCTGAAACATATCTACTAGCAAGTCAAGTGAAAGCTCAGGCTGAGATGATTTATCCTTTACATGCTCAACTAGAGGACCTTGACAATAGAGGATGCAGACAAAACCTGCAAATCAGAGCAGAGCCAGAAATGTTTGAAACAACGCAACTATCAGACTACTTCCAAAAGCTGTTTCACCATCTTTTACAATTGAAGTATGATCAATCGCTGCAACTGGATAGAGCACATTGAACTCTCAGACCTCTACCTAAGGGCAATGCACCACCAAGAGGTGTCCTTGTAAGATTCACTCAGTATGGCAATAAAGAAAACATTTTAGACGCGTCTAGGAAACTACAACCTGTTCAGATGGACAGACATATTCTTCAAATTTTCCCAGATTTGAGTCCCCAGATCCTATTTAAATGTAAAGAAGCAAGATACCTGACCCAACACCTACATGATCTAAGGATATCGTACAGGTGGAGCTTTCCTTCCAACCTTAAGGTAGTCAAGAACAAGCAAATCTTCATCTATAAAATTCCAGATGACCTTGGGGAATTTTGCTTACAACTAGGGATACTCGACTACCTTGAGTGAGAAAGGTACCAACAAGACATTGACTAAATCTTCACAGAAAACCTGAACGTCAAACTTCCCCTCTGCCTAGGGAAAGGCAGAGGGGTATAGGCGCTAAAGATGATCAGGTTTTATCAAAGCCTAACCAAACCTGATAGACTATTTCTTTAAAATGCTTTCTTAGGTTATCAATGTTAAGGCCATATTGGAGTTTACCTTCAAGCTTCAGTACTCTCTTCACATTTTAAATTAAACAGATCAATGCTACAAGTGGGTTTTAAAATGTTACTTACCCTGTTATTTGAGTATGTTTATGATTATCTCTTTATGATATCTGTCTACCCTGGTCTGTGCTTTTTATTTTGAGTTATTGATTCTGCATATTATAGGATTCCTTTTATTATATGAATCTAATATTGTAATAAATATATCTGTATTTTTTAAATAACAGATCTTGTAAAGTTTATGGTATAAGATTGGGTATTAGCTCTAATTTTGGGTGTTAGAAGCTGTAAGCGCCCTCCTTTAACTCTGTCTAAGTATACAGCAGATGCTCAGAGTGCATGTCATATATTATTATTGAAATAAACTGTTGATTCAGCACAATAAATGCGTTTTTAAAGGCTCCATCCTAAACATCCATTGATTTGTTCTGGCTTGGAACTTAGAAATATTTACGGCTGTGCATTTTGTTTATACATTTTCTCCATATGTTGTTACTGTGAGATTCATATGCTACAAACTGAATAGATGGGCACCTCCTGTGATTCTTGTAAGTACATTTCCATGACAACCTACATATGGTTGTTCCTAATCTGTTTGTTTCCTTATCTCTCTCTCTTTATCTGGCACATCATAGAAAACATATACAGTACATCTCTCTTTTAATTTATGCAAATTATGACTCTAAGGGAAGTCTCCCTTAAGTGTGATGCAGGAATCCAGATGTGAACCCATTGCTCAGTGTGCATAGAGGGATATGGCTGCACCTCACTGACGAGACCCACACTAGGCTGAAACGTACATCTGGGGTTTTGCTGTTTCCCTTGTTCAAAGAGGGATTGCCTGGTATTTCGGAGCTGGACTGTACTGTTAAAGGGACAGTCAACACCAGAACTGTTGTTGTTTAAAAAGAAAGATAATCCCTTTATTACCCATTCCTCAGTTTTGCATAACCGCCCCCTTATTTCAGTTCTTTTGACAGACTTGCATTTTAGCCAATCAGTGCTCACTCCAGGGTAACTTCACATGCATAAGCTCAATGTTATCTATATGAAACACATAAACTAATGCCCTCTAGTGGTCAAAATGTATTCAGATTAGAGGCAGTCTTCAAGGTATAAGAAATTAGCATAATTAGCAAACCTTCTAGGTTTAGCTTTCAACTAAGAATACCAAGAGATCAAAGCAAAATTGGTGATAAAAGTAAATTGGAAAGTTGTTTAAAATGACATTCCCTATTTAAATCCTGAAAGATTTTTTGGAGTTGACTGTCCCTTTAAGTCAGGATCAGACTGATATGCTACAGGAAAGTACTTCTCTGTGAAAAGCACATGTTGAGCAAAAAGAGGCTGCTTCTTGGGTGGTAACTAGCCATAGAAAAAACTATTATGCTATTGTTCGTTCCTAGGTTGAGCGCTTTTCTCTTTTAATTTTTGTGAATTATGACTCTTAGGCATTAGGCAAGTTTCCCTAAGTGTGATCTGGGAATCCAGACATGGACCCTTTGCTCAGTGTGCCTAGAGGGATATGGCTGCACCTCACTGACGAGGCCCACACTAGGCCGAAATGTACGTCTGGGGTTTTGCTGTTTCCCTTCTTCAGAGAGGGATTGCCTGGTATTTTCGAAGCTGGACTGGACTGTTAATTAAGGATCAGACTGATATGCTACAGGAAAGTTCTTCTCTGTGAAAGGCACATATTGAGCAAAAAGATGCTGCTTCTTGGGTGGTAAATAGCCATAGAACAAGCTATTATGCTATTGTTCACTCCTAGGTTGAGCGCTTTTCTCTTTCAATTTATGCAAATTATGACTCTTAGGGAAGACTCCCTAAGTGTGATGCAGGAATCCAGACGTGGACCCGTTGCTCAGTGTGCCTAGAGGGATATGGCTGTACCTCACTGACGAGGCCCACAATAGGCCGAAATGTACGTCTGGGGTTTTGCTGTTTCCCTTGTTCAGAGAGGGATTGCCTGGTATTTCGGCACTGGACTGTACTGTTAAGTCAGGATCAGACTGATATGCTACAGGGACATACCTACTTTTGTAAGATTTCTATAAATCACAGTAGTTTCTTTTGTGTGTGGAGAGTTTTATTGCTAAATTTAAGCAAACACCTTGATTTCTTCCCGTATGTCATTGCAAGTTATAATGAAACAATTATGGACACATTCATATCAAGAAGAAATGATCTTGATAGAGCCTCGGGGAACCAGTTTTGAATCCCTATATCTTATTCCCTTGCCAAAACTTGTCTCTTTGAGAAGAACACATGATTAGAGCCTGGTATTATTCATGTGCCTGCTGTTACTTGCCATCTTATGAATCATACGGCTGTAGAGAAATTACCACTAGAAACAAGTCAGCTCAGAGACTGCATTTGTTAATATTACTGCCCTCACCTTATGGTGCAAAAATGTTACTACTAAGAGCATCTACTTCCAACAACCATCCTCTAGCAACAGCTTCTGTTACAATCCATTACAAGAGCCCTGTGACATCATTATATGTTTGCTGGCTTGATTTTCAGATTAGTTTTTTCATCCATTGATAACCTGTTCAAGTTGCTCATACAATATTTCCATGTCATTGACACTTTTTTTTACTTATGAATTGATAAACACATAAATGTTTGTGCATTAAAAGGCATTATCACAGGATTCACATTGACTTCTAAGCAGTCCTTGGCAAATGCTTACATCATCAAAAAACAAAACTGTAAAGTGATGTACCTTATATAAGCTCATGTTAATCAAATGCAGGTGTGTATGTGTGTGAGAGTGTGTGTGTATGTCTGTGTCTATGTGTGTGTGTCTGTGTCTATGTGTGTGTGTTTTTCTGTGTGTGTGTATGTCTATGTGTGTATGTATGTGTGTGTGTATATGTACATTTGTGTATGTATGTGTTGAGAGATAGAGTGTGTGTGTGTGTGTACATATGTGCTTGTCTGTGTGTTTTAAACATATCCTTACTAGTGATGTCCCGAACTGTTCGCCCGCGAACGGTTCACAGTGAACATAGCTTGTTCGCGTTTGTGGGCGAACACATGGCGATGTTCGATCCGCCCCTATGTGTCATCATTGAGGAAACTTTGACCCTTTATGTCACAGCCGTCTGACACATTAGAGCCAATCAACATCTGACACTCCCTCACAGACCCTCCCATCTACTCGGAATCCGCCATTTTAGACTCATAACGACCTTGCTTTCTTAATGAGAGGACGTGTTGTGTTTTTGCTCCTGACATTAATAGGAAAAACATAGCTAGGCTAGTGTATTTACAGTCCAGAAGGACTCCACTCATCTCTGCTGCAAGCACAGCACCCCAAAAAGCCCTTTTTAGGGCTATATTTCGTGCCGTTTTTTTTTTTTTTTCTTCTGTTTTTTTTTAATTAGCATTTGCCTGGCTTTCAGGCTGTGTGTTTAAGGCTCACAGCATATGCTGCTGTGATTACTGCCACCACTGATATCTCCCTAACAACATTAGTTTAAATTTAACTAACCAAAACATTTAATTATTTTGCTAGTGTAATTTTTTTTCATTTTCTATCAGGCCTGTGTCACACAGCATATACTCTGGTTCATTGCTCTGTGCCAGCCACCAGTGTTAATATCCGTTTATAACATTATTTTAAATTTAAAAAAAAAATAAAAAAAATATTTTGCTAGTGTAATCTAATTACATTTACTATCAGGCCTGTGTCTGTCAGGCTCACTCAGCATTAATATACCTCATTTTTTTCAGTCTTTTGGTTAATTGGTCTGTGCCAGGCATCCACCCAGCACTCATATCTTCTTCACCTTAATTTAAATTGAAAAAAAATAAATTTTTAAATTTGTTTGATAGTGTAATCTAATATAATTTTCTATCAGGCCTGTGTGTTTTGCTGACATTCAGAGCCTACTGTGTTTACTTGCTGCCCTCCCTAGTCTATGAGCCACGACTCACATGTGTTTAACCTTTTTTTAATTCCCCCCCCAAAAAAATAATTTAAATCATTTTTCTAGTGTAATCTAATAGTATTTTCTATCAGGCGTGTGTGTATCTGACTTACAGAGCCTACTGTTTTTAATAGCTGCCCTTCCAAGGCTAGACAGCCACGACTCATATTTATGTGCTTAACCTTTTTCTTTAAATTGCCAAAAAAAAAGTCTTTAAATCATTATGCTAGTGTAATCTAATTTTATTTTCTATCAGGCCTGTGTCTAACTGTCTATCTGACTTACAAAGCATACTGTTGTTAATTGCTGCCCTACGTAGCAGCCAGCCAGTGCGACCACTCATATGTGCATTGCACTTCTTAACATTATTTTAATATTAAAATCTAAAATTTTAAAATATTTTGCTAGTGTAATCTAACTTAATTTTCTATCAGGCCTGTGTTTTTGTCACTTACACAGCATACTGTGTTAAATTGCTGCCCTACCTACCATCCACGACTCATATCTGCCAGCCTGTGTGCCAGGCCCAACTAGCCAATTAGTGGCACCAATCATAATTCTTGTAACAGTATATAAAAAAATAAAAATCATAATTTTTTGGACTGCAAATATTCAGTCTCCTAGTGTCCTTGAATTGCATTTACCTCCTGCCTGCCAGCCTTTTGTGCCAGGCTGTCTTGCCAACTATTTACACCAATCCTAATTGTTGTCACAGTATAGTTACTAATTAAAATTAAAAAATATTTGATTGTTGATCTTAATCCTCAGTTTGCTCGTGCCCTAGAATTGCACTTTTCTACTGCCTTCCAAGCCTGTGTGCCAGGCCTACTTGAAAAATATTTACACCAATCATATTTGTTGTCACAGTATTCTTATTAATTAAAAATTACAATTTTGGTTAATATTTGTTGGGAATCCTCAGTTTGCTGGTGCCAGTGAATTGCACTTTCCTCCTGCCTTGCAGCCTGCTGTGTGCCAGGCCCACCTAGCCAATTATTGCCAGCAATCCTATTTATTTTAACAGTATTGCCAAAATGGTCAATCCTCACTGTTTTGACTGTCAGTAATCAGTCTCCTAGTGTCCTTGAATTGCATTTACCTCTTGCCTGCCAGCCTTTTGTGCCAGGCCGTCTTGCCAACTATTTACACCAATCCAAATTGAAAAAGGGTCAATCCTAATTGTTTTCACAGTATAGTTATTAATTAAAATTAAAAAATTCTTGATTGTTGATCTTAATCCTCAGTTTGCTCGTGCCCTAGAATTGCACTTTTCTACTGCCTTCCAAGCCTGTGTGCCAGCCAGGCCTACTTGAAAAATATTTACACCAATCATATTTGTTGTCACAGTATTCTTAGTAATTAAAAATTAAAATTTTGGGTAATATTTGTGGCGAATCCTCAGCCTGCTGTGTGCCAGGCCCACCTAGCCAATTATTGCCAGCAATCCTATTTCTTTTAACAGTATTGCAAAAATTGTCAATCATCACTGTTTTGACTGTCAGTATTCAGTCTCCTAGTGTCCTTGAATTGCATTTACCTCAAGCCTGCCAGCCTTTTGTGCCAGGCTGTCTTGCCAACTATTTACACCAATCCTAATTGTTGTCACAGTATAGTTACTAATTAAAATTAAAAAATATTTGATTGTTGATCTTAATCCTCAGTTTGCTCGTGCCCTAGAATTGCACTTTTCTACTGCCTTCCAAGCCTGTGTGCCAGGCCTACTTGAAAAATATTTACACCAATCATATTTGTTGTCACAGTATTCTTAGTAATTAAAAATTAAAATTGTGGTTAATATTTGTTGGAAATCCTCAGTTTGCTGGTGCCAGTGAATTGCACTTTCCTCCTGCCTTGCAGCCTGCTGTGTGCCAGGCCCACCTAGCCAATTATTGCCAGCAATCATATTTCTTTTAACAGTATTGCAAAAATTGTCATTCATCACTGTTTTGACTGTCAGTATTCAGTCTCCTAGTGTCCTTGAATTGCATTTACCTCTTGCCTGCCAGCCTTTTGTGCCAGGCCGTCTTGCCAACTATTTACACCAATCTTAATTGTTGTCACAGTATAGTTACTAATTAAAATTACAAAATTCTTGATTGTTGATCTTAATCCTCAGTTTGCTCGTGCCCTAGAATTGCACTTTTCTCCTGCCTTCCAAGCCTGTGTGCCAGGCCTACTTGAAAAATATTTACACCAATCATATTTGTTGTCACAGTATTCTTAGTAATTAAAAATTAAAATTTTGGGTAATATTTGTGGCGAATCCTCAGTTTGCTGGTGCCAGTGAATTGCACTTTCCTCCTGCCTTGCAGCCTGCTGTGTGCCAGGCCCACCTAGCCAATTATTGCCAGCAATCCTATTTCTTTTAACAGTATTGCAAAAATTGTCAATCATCACTGTTTTGACTGTCAGTATTCAGTCTCTTAGTGTCCTTGAATTGCATTTACCTCCTGCCTGCCAGCCTTTTGTGCCAGGCTGTCTTGCCAACTATTTACACCAATCCTAACTGTTGTCACAGTATAGTTACTAATTAAAATTAAAAAATATTTGATTGTTGATCTTAATCCTCAGTTTGCTCGTGCCCTAAAATTGCACTTTTCTACTGCCTTCCAAGCCTGTGTGCCAGGCCTACTTGAAAAATATTTACACCAATCATATTTGTTGTCACAGTATTCTTAGTAATTAAAAATTAAAATTTTGGGTAATATTTGTGGCGAATCCTCAGTTTGCTGGTGCCAGTGAATTGCACTTTCCTCCTGCCTTGCAGCCTGCTGTGTGCCAGGCCCACCTAGCCAATTATTGCCAGCAATCATATTTCTTTTAACAGTATTGCAAAAATTGTCATTCATCACTGTTTTGACTGTCAGTATTCAGTCTCCTAGTGTCCTTGAATTGCATTTACCTCTTGCCTGCCAGCCTTTTGTGCCAGGCCGTCTTGCCAACTATTTACACCAATCCTAATTGTTGTCACAGTATAGTTACTAATTAAAATTACAAAATTCTTGATTGTTGATCTTAATCCTCAGTTTGCTCGTGCCCTAGAATTGCACTTTTCTCCTGCCTTCCAAGCCTGTGTGCCAGGCCTACTTGAAAAATATTTACACCAATCATATTTGTTGTCACAGTATTCTTAGTAATTAAAAATTAAAATTTTGGGTAATATTTGTGGCGAATCCTCAGTTTGCTGGTGCCAGTGAATTGCACTTTCCTCCTGCCTTGCAGCCTGCTGTGTGCCAGGCCCACCTAGCCAATTATTGCCAGCAATCCTATTTCTTTTAACAGTATTGCAAAAATTGTCAATCATCACTGTTTTGACTGTCAGTATTCAGTCTCCTAGTGTCCTTGAATTGCATTTACCTCAAGCCTGCCAGCCTTTTGTGCCAGGCTGTCTTGCCAACTATTTACACCAATCCTAATTGTTGTCACAGTATAGTTACTAATTAAAATTAAAAAATATTTGATTGTTGATCTTAATCCTCAGTTTGCTCGTGCCCTACAATTGCACTTTTCTACTGCCTTCCAAGCCTGTGTGCCAGGCCTACTTGAAAACTATTTACACCAATCATATTTGTTATCACAGTATTCTTAGTAATTAAAAATTAAAATTTTGGTTAATATTTGTTGGGAATCCTCAGTTTGCTGGTGCCAGTGAATTGCACTTTCCTCCTTCCTTGCAGCCTGCTGTGTGCCAGGCCCACCTAGCCAATTATTGCCAGCAATCATATTTCTTTTAACAGTATTGCAAAAATTGTCATTCATCACTGTTTTGACTGTCAGTATTCAGTCTCCTACAGGCCCATTTATCAAAGGGCTTGCGGACCTGATCCGACACTGCGGATCAGGTCCGCAAGACCTCGCTAAATGCGGAGAGCAATACGCTCTCCGCATTTAACATTGCACCAGCAGCTCACAAGAGCTGCTGGTGCAACGCCGCCCCCTGCTGACTCGCGGCCAATCGGCCGCCAGCAGGGAGCTGTCAATCAACCCGATCGTATTCGATCGGGTTGATGTCCGGCGATTCCTGTCCGCCTGTTCAGAGCAGGCGGACAGGGTTATGGAGCAGCGGTCTTTAGACCACTGCTTCATAAGTTGTGTTTCTGGGGAGTCTGAAGACTCGCCAGAAACACGGCCCTTCAAGCTCCATACGGAGCTTGATAAATGGGCCTGTTAGTGTCCTTGAATTGCATTTACCTCTTGCCTGCCAGCCTTTTGTGCCAGGCCGTCTTGCCAACTATTTACACCAATCGTAATTGTTGTCACAGTATAGTTACTAATTAAAATTACAAAATTCTTGATTGTTGATCTTAATCCTCAGTTTGCTCGTGCCCTAGAATTGCACTTTTCTCCTGCCTTCCAAGCCTGTGTGCCAGGTCTACTTGAAAAATATTTACACCAATCATATTTGTTGTCACAGTATTCTTATTAATTAAAAATAAAAATTTTGGGTAATATTTGCTGCTTTTTTGCAGGTGTTTTTTCCCAAACTGCCCCATTGTTTCCTATGGGGGAATCGTGCACAAGCACGTTTTGCCAGCTTACCGCTACCGTAAGCAACGCTGGTATTGAGGGTTGAAGTGGCGGTTCATTCGGCTCAACGCACCCTTTTTGGAGCCTAACGCAGCCCTTCAGACAACTCTAAATACCAGCGTTGTCTTAAGGGTGCATTGGGAAAAAAAGCTGCGTTAGCTACGCGGGTCTTTACCGACAAAACTCTAAATCTAGCCGTATGTAATTTCACTATATCTTAATTCAGGTGTGTGTATAATATTTTTAAAAAGTTTTTGGCCAGATTACGAGTTTTGCGTTATGAGGGGTGCATTGCTAACTTGCACTTTATTCTCACCGCTCACTTTCCTAGAGCGCTGGTATTACAGGTTTTTATAAACCCAGCGTTAAAAGACAAGAAGTGAGCGTAGAGCAAAATTGAGCTCCATACCGCACTCCAATACCAGCGCTGCTTATGTCAGCGGTGAGCTGGTTGTACGTGCTTGTGCATGATTTCCCCATAGACATCAATGGGGAGAGCCGGCTGAGAAAAAGTCACACCTGCAAAAAACCAGCGTTTAGCTCAGTTCCTATGGGGAAACTAAATTTATGTTTGCACCTAACACCCTAACATGAACCCAGAGTCTAAACACTCCTAATCTTACACTTATTAACCCCTAATCTGCCGCCCCCCGCCCCCCGACATCGCCAACACCTACATTATATTTATTAACCCCTAATCTGCCGCTCCGGACATCGCTGCCACCTACATTATAATTATTAACCCCTAATCTGCTGCCCCCAACATCGCCGACACCTACATTATATTTATTAACCCCTAATCTCCCTCCCCCAATGTCTCCGCAACCTACCTAAGTCTAACCCTAACCCTAACACCACCTAACTTAAATATAATTTAATTTAAATAAATCTAAATAAAATTACTATCATTACCTAAATAATTCCTATTTAAAACTAAATACTTACCTATAAACAGGCAAGTTTGTATTTATTTTAACTAGGTAGAATAGTTACTAAATAGTTATTAACTATTTACTAACTACCTAGATAAAATAAATACAAATTTACCTGTAAAATAAAACCTAACCTAAGTTATACTAACACCTAACACTACACTACAATTAAATAAATTACCTAAATTAAATACAATTAAATAAATTAAATAAAATTACCTAAATTACAAAACCCCCCCACTAAATTACAGAAAAAAAAAAAAAAAATTACAAGATATTTAAACTAATTACACCTAATCTAATAGCCCTATCAAAATAAAAAAGCTCCCCCAAAATAAAAAAACCCCTAGCCTAAATTAAACTACCAATAGCCCTTAAAAGGGCCTTTTGCGGGGCATTGCCCCAAAGAAATCAGCTCTTTCACCTGAAAAAAATACAAACAACCCCCCCAACAGTAAAACCCACCACCCACACAACCAACACCCCAAATAAAACCCTAACTAAAAAAACCTAAGCTCCCTATTGCCCTGAAAAGTGCATTTGGATGGGCATTGCCCTTAAAAGGGCATTTAGCTCTATTGCGGCCCTAACCTAAAAATAAAACCCACCCAATACACCCTTAAAAAAATCCTAACACTAACCCCTGAAGATCCACTTACAGTTTTGAAGATCCAACATCGATGTCCGGAGCGGCAGATTAGGGGTTAATAATTTTATTTTAGTGTTTGCGATGCGGGAGGACCTCGGTTTAGGGGTTAATAGGTAGTTTATGGGTGTTAGTGTACTTTTTAACACTTTAGTTATGAGTTTTATGTTACGCTTTGTAGTGCAAAACTCATATCTACTGACTTTAGAATGCGGTACGAATCTTGACAGGATAGGCTGTACCGCTCACTGTTTGGCCTCCCAGTACAAGCTCGTAATACTGGCGCTATGGAAGTCCCATAGAAAAAAGACTATACGCAATTTGCGCAAGTTGATTTGCGGTAAGGCCAAAAAAGTGTGCGGTGCCCCTAAATCTGCAAGACTCGTAATAACAGAGGGAGTAAAAAAGCAGCGTTATGAGGCTTAAAGCTGCTTTTTTTACTCATAACGCAAGACTCGTAATCTAATCGTTTGTTTGCTACCACAATTGTAAAAAAATATTATTATAATTCAAGAAGCTGCAATACATTCACAGCTTTATTAAATACAATTTTTTGCTGTGTCGCTTACAGAGACAGTAAAGTAAAAATTAAACTTAAATGGGTTAGATAGAGCATTACATTTTAAACCATTGTCCAATTTACTTCTATTATAATTTTTGCTTAGTTCTCTTGTTATCCCTAGTTAAAGAGTAACAGGAGTGTGCATGTGTCTTTAGCCATCTGGCAGCAGTGTTATACCTAGTTAAAAACACTTATGTCATGGAGTGCTAAAATCACGTGCACGCTCCTGAGCTCCTATCAGCCTACTTAGGTTTACTTATTATCAAAGGATACCAAGAGATAAAATAATTAAATTGGAATGTTGTTTAACATTGTACACTCTGAGGCCCATTTATCAAGCTCTGAATGGAGCTTGAGGGCCCGTGTTTCTGGTGAGCCTGAAACAGCAGCTATGAAGCAACAGTCTGAAGACCACTGCTCCATAACCCTGTCCGCCTGCTTTGAGCAGGCGGACAGAGATCGCCAAATTCAACCCGATCGAGTACGATCGGGTTGATTGACACCCCCTGCTGGCGGCCGATTGGCCGCAAATCTGCAGGGGGCGGCATTGCACCAGCAGCTCACAAGAGCTGCTCTTGAAATGCTGAATACGGAGAGAGTATTGCTCTCCGCATTCAGCGAGGTCTGTCGGACCTGATCCGCACTGTCGAATCAGGTCCGACTGACCTTTGATAAAAAGGCCTCTCTATCTGAATCATGAAAGTTTAATTTTGTTTTTTCTGTCCCTTTAAAGGGACATTCCAGTCAAAATATAAATGCACATAGATTTATTTCCTCTTTGAATATAAACATATTTGCAATATACATGTATTGGCAAAAATGCTTCTATTAAGAGTTATAACTGTTTCTTTCATGTAATTAGCAAGAGTCCATGAGCTAGTGACGTATGGGATATACATTCCTACCAGGAGGGGCAAAGTTTCCCAAACCTCAAAATGCCTATAAATACACCCCTCACCACACCCACAAATCAGTTTTACAAACTTTGCCTCCTATGGAGGTGGTGAAGTAAGTTTGTGCTAGATTTCTACGTTGATATGCGCTTTGCAGCAGGTTGGAGCCCGGTTTTCCTCTCAGAGTGCAGTGAATGTCAGAGGGATGTGAAGAGAGTATTGCCTATTTGAATACAATGTTCTTCCTCTAGGGGATCTATTTCATAGGTTCTCTGTTATCAGTCGTAGAGATTCATCTCTTACCTCCCTTTTCAGATCGACGATATACTCTTATATACCATTTCCTCTACTGATTCTCGTTTCAGTACTGGTTTGGCTGTCTACTATATGTAGATGAGTGTCTTAGGGTAAGTAAGTCTTATTTTATTATGACACTCTAAGCTATGGTTGGGCACTTTATATGTAAAGTTCTAAATATATGTGTTTAAACTTATATTTAGTCACAAAAAAGAGAAACCCAGTCTCATAAATTGCACGTAAATGTAAATGTATACTTGAAATGTAATGAACAAAAAACCTGTGCAGCTTAAGAGTAACAAAGTCCCAAATAACACGCTGTAGTTCAGCGGGCAACTCACCAAGAAGTATTCACCCTTAGTATTGTCACTGGCAGGTTCCGACGATAAGTATCCGGTATGGGACGAGACCTAATGGTAAGAACCACTCGCCTCAACTTGTCCCAGATGTTCGTCGGCGTCCGTATTCTCCACTGACTCTTTGCGGCTCCTTTCGGAATCCCTCCGCCACGAGTACCGGATCTATCCGGCGTTATGTCACCAAGAGTCCTCCAATCGGGAGGTCAGGAAACCCACAGACCAGGCTGCAATACAGACCAATAGTGACGTTCCAATCACCATGCGGGTAAGGGAGTAGAAACTTTCAGCTGCATAGGTGCTCCTAGGTTGAATATAGCAAGAACGGATAGTCTGGTTGCTGGAAAAAGTTAATGCATCAAAAGAAAAGAGTCCAGCTATCCTTAGTTAAAACAAAATTCTTTATTGGATCCTTTAAAACAGCAAATAGCAAACATCGACGGTGTAGAGGGCGCAGCACTGTCTGGCTTACATGTTTCGGATCAACTCCGTAGTCATAGCCTACAGTGATGTGCCTCTCACCTGTTAAAATACCTTAAGAACAAACGTGATTGGCAAAAGATAAAAAACGCCCACCTACTCTATCCACTAAAAAAGAGTTAGTCAATATTATTCACCTGTGTAGCAAGCAGTATTGTTGTTAATCCAAGCATAATTGTTTCAAATGCAGTATGAAGAATAAAAAATAATAATACTGCATATGACTGTACTGATTAGTATTAACAAAGTCACATATAATTGTCCAGTGCAATAAATGCATATAAAGTGCAGAAACAAGATTGGATAAACACCACTAAAACATATGCTGTAACTCTAGAAAATGAGAATACCTGCATGATACTAATTCGTTGGAGAACATATTCTGAACAATTGGAAAATATTGATATTTGTACAAAGTATATGATGTGGATAAAAGAAAATTAATTATGAGTATTGTATACAATCCTGCAGGGGCCAGAGTAATCAAAACGGGATATTAAAGTAAATAAAATAAAAATATAAATATTATTATTATTATTATTGGTATTAATATTGAAGGGACAGACCAAGATACTGGCATACATAGGACATATATATATCAAGGATACAATATACATCTAAAATATGTTAGTTAAATTTATATTAATGAAAGATAATCCTCCATAAATGGTGTGCAGTATAATGAAGAGATTATTCCCATAGATTCATGACATCATATTTGGAATTTAGACCATTGGGTAAACGTGTGCCCATGGTAAAAATCCAATAAGCCTCGCGTCTGGCGAGAAGTTGGTTAATGTCACCTCCCCTGCTAGGTACCACAACCCTCTCTATACCACACCATTTAAAACCTCTAAGATCATTATCGTGATATGTACCAAAATGTTGAACAATGGGAGTGGTTACCCTTTTAGTGGAAAAAGATAACAGATGCTCTCTAATGCGAGAATTGAGGTCACGAGAAGTGAGTCCAATATATGATTCAGGATAATCAGTATTCCTTATTTCAGACAGTCAGTTTCATTATTTGGGATAATGCATATGAAATATTTTTTTCTTACCTTAAAAGAATTTTTTTCAATTGACTTTTTTTCCCTGTGCGCTGTTAGGCTCGCGGGGGCTGAAAATGCTTCAATTTATTGCGTCATTCTTGGCGCAGACTTTTTTAGTGCAAAAATTTTGTCATTTCCGGCGCCCTAATTGACGCCGGAAGTTTGTGCATGGTTGGGTCATTTTTGACGTTCGGACGTTTTTTTGCGCCAAAATTGTGGGCGTCGTTTTTTTTCGGCGTCACAGGATGTGGCGTCATACTTGCCGCCAAAAAATATGGGCGTTGTACTTGGCGCCAATAATGTGGGCGTCATTCTTGGTGCCAAAAAATGTGGGCGTCATTCTTGTCTCCACCTTTTTTTCACATTATTTCAGTCTCATTTTTCATTGCTTCTGGTTGCTAGAAGCTTGTTCATTTGGCATTTTTTTTCCCATTCCTGAAACTGTCATTTAAGGAATTTGATAATTTTGCTTTATATGTTGTTTTTTCTATTACATATTGCAAGATGTCTCAACATGACCCTGGATCAGAATCTACTTCTGGAAAGACGCTGCCTGATGCTGGTTCTACCAAAGTTAAGTGCATCTGTTGTAAACTTTTGGTAACTGTTCCTCCGGCTGTTGTTTGTGATAACTGTCATGATAAACTTTCTAATGCAGATTGTGTTTCCATTAGTAATAATCCATTACCTGTTGTTGTTCCTTCAACATCTAATGTTCAGGATGTCCCTGTTAATGTAAAATAATTTGTTTCTAAATCTATTAGGAAGGCTCTGTCTGTTATTCCTCCTTCCAGTAAGCGTAAAAGGTCTTTTAAAACTTCTCATATTTCAGATGAATTTTTAAGTGACCGTCATCATTCTGACTTATCTGTTTCTGATGAGGATCTATCTAGTTCAGAAGATTCTGCCTCAGATATTGACACTGATAAATCTTCATATTTATTTAAGATGGAGTTTATTCGTTCTTTACTTAAAGAAGTGTTAATTGCATTAGATATTGCATTAGATATGGAGGAGTCTAGTCCTCTTGATACTAAATCTACTAAGCGTTTAAATTCGGTTTTCAAACCTCATGTAGTTATTCCTGAAGTTATTCCTGAAGTTTTTCCAGTTCCTGATGCTATTTCAGAAGTAAACGCTTAGTAGATGGAATAGTCTGGGTACTTCATTTACTCCTTCTCAAAGGTTTAAGAAATTGTACCCTGTGCCATCTGATAGATTAGAATTTTGGGATAAAATCCCTAAAGTTGATGGGGCTATTTCTACTCTTGCTAAACGTACTACTATTCCTACGGCGGATGGTACTTCGTTTAAGGATCCTTTAGACAGGAAGATTGAATCCTAAGGAGAGCTTATTTATGTTCAGGTAATCTTCTTAGACCTGCTATTTCTTTGGCTGATGTTGCTGCAGCTTCAACTTTCTGGTTGGAGGCTTTAGCGCAACAAGTGTCAGACCATAATGCTTATAGCATTGTTAAACTTCTTCAACATGCTAATAACTTTATTTGTGATGCCATTTTTGATATCATTAGAATTGATGTCAGGTATATGTCTTTAGCTATTTTAGCTAGAAGAGCTTTATGGCTTAAATCTTGGAATGCAGATATGACTTCTAAGTCAACTTTGCTTTCTCTTTCTTTCCAAGGTAATAAATTATTTGGTTCACAGTTGGATTCTATTATTTCAACTGTTACTGGGGGGAAAGGAACCTTTTTGCCTCAGGACAAAAAATCTAAAGGTAAATACAGGGATGCTAATCGTTTTTGTTCCTTTCATCAGAATAAAGAACAGAAGCCTGACCCTTCCCCTAAAGGAACCTTCTCCAGTCTGGAATAAATCCAAGCCTTTTAGAAAGTCAAAACCAGCTCCCAAATCTACATGAAGGTGCGGCCCTCATTCCAGCACAGCTGGTAGGGGGCAGGTTACGATTTTTCAAAGATATTTGGATCAATTCGATTCACAGTCTTTGGATTCAGAACATTGTTTCTCAAGGATACAGAATAGGTTTCAAGATAAGACCTCCTGTGAGAAGATTTTTTCTCTCTCGCATTCCAGTAAACCCAGTGAAGGCTCAGGCATTTCTGAAATGTGTTTCAGATCTGGAGTTGGCTGGGGTAATTGTGCCGGTTCCAGTTCTGGAACGGGGTCTGGGGTTTTACTCAAATCTATTCATTGTACCAAAGAAGGAGAATTCCTTCAGACCAGTTCTGGATCTAAAAATATTGAATCGTTATGTAAGAATACCAACATTCAAAATGGTGACTATAAGGACTATTCTGCCTTTTGTTCAGCAAGGGCATTATATGTCCACAATAGATTAACAGGATGCATATCTTCATATTCCAATTCATCCAGATCACTATCAGTTTCTGAGATTCTCTTTTCTAGACAAGCATTATGAGTTTGTTGCCCTTCCGTTTGGCCTAGCAACAGCTCCAAGGATCTTTTCAAAGGTTCTCGGTGCCCTTCTCTCTGTAATCAGAGAACAGGGTATTGCGGTATTTCCTTATTTGGACGATATCTTGGTACTTGCTCAGTCTTTACATTCAGCAGAATCTCAT
This sequence comes from Bombina bombina, assembly GCF_027579735.1. Lineage (NCBI taxonomy): Eukaryota > Metazoa > Chordata > Amphibia > Anura > Bombinatoridae > Bombina > Bombina bombina. The sequence continues at coordinate 164,056,530 of NC_069502.1, forward strand.
ACGAATCAACTTGTGTAGTTTCATCAAAAACATGGTTGGAGGATCAATTTACCAAAGAGTTCTTTGATTCCTCAGACAAAGGTAACCTTTTTGGGCTTTCAAATAGATTCAGTGTCCATGACTTTGTCTCTAACAGAAAAGAGACGTCTGAAGTTGGTTTCAGCTTGTCGAAACCTTCAGTCTCAATCATTCCCTTCGGTAGCTTTTTGCATGGAAATTCTAGGTCTCATGACTGCTGCATCGGACGCGATCCCCTTTGCTCGTTTTCACATGAGATTTGTATGCTGAACCAGTGGTGCAGGGATTATACAAGGATATCACAGATAATATCCTTAAATCCCAATGTTCGATCTTCTCTGACTTGGTGGTTGGATCACCATCGTTTAATTCAAGGGGCCTCTTTTGTTCGTCCAACCTGGACTGTGATCTCAACAGATGCGAGTCTTTCAGGTTGGGGAGCTGTATGGGGATCTCTGACAGCGCAGGGGGTTTGGGAATCTCAGGAGGCGAGATTACCAATCAACATTTTGGAACTCCGTGCGATTTTCAGAGCTCTCCAGTTCTGGCCTCTTCTGAAGAGAGAATAATTTATTTGTTTTCAGACGGACAATGTCACAACCGTGGCGTATGTCAATCATCAAGGTGGGACTCACAGTCCTCAAGCTATGAAAGAAGTATCTCGGATACTTGTATGGGCGGAATCCAGCTCCTCTCTAATTTCTGCGGTTCACATCCCAGGTGTAGACAATTGGGAAGCGGATTATCTCAGTCGCCAGACGTTACATCCGGGCGAATGGTCTCTTCACCCAGAGGTATTTCTTCAGATTGTTCAGATCTGGGGACTTCCAGATATAGATCTGATGGCCTCTCATCTAAACAAGAAACTTCCCAGGTATCTGTCCAGATCCAGGGATCCTCAGGCGGAAGCAGTGGACGCGTTATCGCTTCCTTGGAATTATCATCCTGCCTATATCTTTCCGCCTCTAGTTCTTCTTCCAAGAGTGATTTCCAAAATTCTAATGGAACGTTCGTTTGTTCTGCTGGTGGCTCCAGCATGGCCTCACAGGTTTCCGTTAAGACCAGACCTTCTATCTCAAGGCCCATTTTTCCATTAGGATCTCAAATCATTAAATTTGAAGGTATGGAAATTGAACGCTTGATTCTTAGTCATAGGGGTTTCTCTGACTCAGTAATTAATACTATGTTACAGGTTCATAAATCTGTGTCTAGGAAGATTTATTATTGAGTCTGGAAGACTTACATTTCTTGGTGTTCTTCTCATAAATTCTCCTGGCATTCTTTTAGAATTCCTAGAATTTTACAGTTTCTTCAGGATGGTTTGGATAAAGGTTTATCTGCAAGTTCTTTGAAAGGACAAATCTCTGCTCTTTCTGTTCTTTTTCACAGAAAGATTGCTAATCTTCCTGATATTCATTGTTTTGTACAGGCTTTGGTTCGTATCAAGCCTGTCATTAAGTCAATCTCTCCTCCTTGGAGTCTTAATTTGGTTCTGAGGGCTTTACAGGCTCCTCCGTTTGAACCTATGCATTCTCTGGATATTAAATTACTTTCTTGGAAAGTTTTTGTTCCTTTTGGCCATCTCTTCTGCTAGAAGAGTTTCTGAGTTATCTGCTCTTTCTTGTGAATCTCCTTTTTCGGATTTTTTATCAGGATAAGGCGGTGTTGCGGACTTCATTTCAATTTTTAACCTAAGGTTGTGAATTCTAACAACATTAGTAGAGAAATTGTTGTCCCTTCATTGTGTCCTGATCCTAAGAATTCAAAGGAGAGATCTTTACATTCTTTGGATGTAGTAAGAGCTTTGAAATATTATGTTGAAGCTACTAAAGATTTTAGAAAGACTTCTAGTCTATTTGTTATCTTTTCTGGTTCCAGGAAAGGTCAGAAAGCTTCTGCCATTTCTTTGGCGTCTTGGTTAAAGTCTTTAATTCATCATGCTTATGTGGAGTCAGGTAAGTCCCCGCCTCAAAGGATTACGGCTCATTCTACTAGGTCAGTTTCTACTTCCTGGGCTTTTAGGAATGAAGCTTCCGTTGATCAGATTTGCAAAGCAGCAACTTGGTCTTCTTTGCATACTTTTACTAAATTCTACCATTTTGATGTTTTCTCTTCTTCTGAAGCAGTTTTTGGTAGAAAAGTACTTCAGGCAGCTGTTTCAGTTTGATTCTTCTGCTTATGATTTCAGTTTTTTTCATTATTTAGATTAAAACTTTTGATTTGGGTTGTGGATTATTTTTTCAGCGGAATTGGCTGTCTTTATTTTATCCCTCCCTCTCTAGTGACTCTTGCGTGGAAGTTCCACATCTTGGGTATCTGCTATCCCATACGTCACTAGCTCATGGACTCTTGCTAATTACATGAAAGAAAACATAATTTATGTAAGAACTTACCTGATAAATTCATTTCTTTCATATTAGCAAGAGTCCATGAGACCCACCCTTTTTGTGGTGGTTATGATTTTTTTGTATAAAGCACAATTATTCCAATTCCTTATTTTTGATGCTTTCGCTCCTTTCTTATCACCCCACTTCTTGGCTATTCATTAAACTGAATTGTGGGTGTGGTGAGGGGTATATTTATAGGCATTTTGAGGTTTGGGAAACTTTGCCCCTCCTGGTAGGAATGTATATCCCATACGTCACTAGCTCATGGACTCTTGCTAATATGAAAGAAATGAATTGATCAGGTAAGTTCTTACATAAATTATGATATTTTCACTGCACCCACATTTTAAAAAAAAATGCAGCTGCTCAGATCATCAGTGGGACTTGTATCATGTCAGCAATTAACAAATAGAGTCATTACCAGGTGGTACAAGCACCTTAGGCTTTTCGAACAAGTGTTGTGTTTAAAATGCTGGTGCAAGGTGCATACTTAAAGGGACACTGAACCCAAATTTTTTCTTTCGTGATTCAGATAGAGCATGACATTTTAAGCAACTTTCTAATTTACTCCTATTATCAAATTGTCTTCATTCTCTTGGTATCTTTATTTAAAATGCAAGAATGTAAGTTTAGATGCCGGCCCAATTTTGGTGAACAACCTGGGTTGTTCTTGCTGATTGGTGGATAAATTCAGCCATCAATAGAAAAGTGCTGTCTAGAGTACTGAACCAAAAAAAGCTTAGATGCCTTCTATTTCAAATAAAGATACCAAGAGAACAAAGAAAATTTGATAATAGGAGTAAATTAGAAAGTTGATTAAAATTGCATGCTCTATCTGAATCAAGAAAGAAAAAAATTGGGTTCAGTGTCCCTTTAAATACACCTTTGAAACAGCTATAGCTTTTGTTAGAAGCATTTTTGCTAATGCATGTATATTACAAAATTGCTTCTGTTTAATACCGAAATGCACCCATGTGGTTTTCAATTTTGGCTGGAATATCCTTTTAAGTACATTCTTCATCCCTCACAATACAAACACTTTCAAATCACCAGCAATATGTATGATCAACATGTTTAAAAAATAAATAAATAAAAGAATGTTCTAACTACATAGAATCTGGAAATCTGTTAAGTTTTCATGTATCAGATGCATCAAACAAACATTAATGTACCTGGAAAATCTCATTAAAAAATATATAATGCTTCAAGATGTTGCAACTTATTTTATATATGTACAGTATATGAGCATTTGATTTTTTTTAAACAATTTAAATAATTTTGAAGCGCTGTCTATTCCAAGTTACAAACATCTGTTGTAATGAAGATGTGTTATAACTTACTTTTAATATAGCGCTGAAATTCAAATACCCTCCACTTTGGCTGCCCGGTTCACAAGTAATTTTCTGGGAGCTAAAGGTTCTCGCCTTTATGCACTTTTGTTGTAGCCAGAGCGCTGATTGGAGAACAGTTCAAACCTTTAGCTCACAAAAAATATGACTTTTTTTTTTATAGCGCATCTACATTAAAAATGATAAATTTAACTCCATCTAAAATATTGCTAACATTCTAGATCTGTTTTCATAAAGGGGAGAGTTTACCATCACTTTGGTGTCGTATTAAAATTATTATTTCATTTAGTTTATACATAATAATATTTAAATATTTAAAACAATATTTTTACAACATTGAAATCAGGGTCTGAGTAATAAACCCAAAGTATAGAAAATAAATTATAAGGAAACTAGTCCTAAAGCCCGTTCACACGGGCCATTTTTTGCAGGGTACAGCAGTCCCACCCCTTGCGCTCTCTTCCTGCCCCTCTCTTTTGCTCTCTCTCCCCCTCTCTTTTGCGCTTTCTCTCCCCCTCTCTTTTGAGATCTCTCCCCCCCCTTTTGCGCTCTCTCTCCCCCCTCTTTTGCGCTCTCCCCCCCCCTCTTTTGCACTCTCTCTCTCCCCTCTCTTTTGAGCTCTCTCTCTCCCCCCTCTCTTTTGCGCTCTCTCTCCCCCTCTCTTTTGCGCTCTCTCTCTCCCCTCTTTTGCGCTCTCTCTATCCCCCCCTCTTTTGCGCTCTCTCTATCCCCCCTCTTTTGTGCTCTCTCCCCCCTTCTTTTGCTCTCTCTCTCTCCCCCCCTCTTTTGCGCTCTCTCCCCTCTCTTTTGTGCTCTCTCTCTCACCCCTCTCTTTTGCGCTCTCTCTCACCCCTCTCTTTTGCGCTCTTTCTCCCTCCTCTCTTTTGCGCTCTCTCTCTCCCCTGTCTCTCTCCCCCCTCTCTCTCCCCTCTCTCTATCTCTCTCTCTCTCTCCCCCCTCTCTCTCCCCTCTATCTCTCTCTCTCTCCCCTCTATCTCTCTCTCTCCCCTCTATCTCTCTCTCTCCCCTCTATCTCTCTCCCCTCTCCCTCTCTCTCCCCCCCCCCCCCTCTCTCTCTCTCCCCCCCCCCCTCTCTCTCCCCCCTCTCTCTCTCTCTCTCTCTCTCTCTCTCTCTCTCTCTCTCTCCCCCCTCTCTCTCCCCTCTCTCTCCCCCCTCTCTCTCTCCCCCTCTCTCTCTCTCTCCCCCTCTCTCTCTCCCCTCTCCCTCCCCCTCCCCTCCTCTCTCCCTCCCCCTCCCCCTCTCTCTCTCTCCCTCCACTCTCTCTCTCCCTCCCTCCCCTCTCTCCCCTCTCTCTCTCTCCCCTCCTCTCTCTCACTCCCCCTCCCCTCTCTCTCCCTCCCCTCTCTTACTCCCCCTCCCCTCTCTCTCCCCCTCCCCTCTCTCTCTCCCTCCCCTCTCTCTCCCTCCCCTCTCTCTCTCCCTCCACTCTCTCTCTCACTCCCCCCTCTCTCTCTCCCTCCCCTCTCTCTCTCCTCCTCCCCCTCTCTCTCTCTCTCCTCCCTCTCTCTCTCTCCCCCCTCCCCCTCTCTTTCTCTCCCCCCCCTCTCTTTTGATCTCTCTGTCCCCTTTCTTTTGATCTCTCTGTCCCCTTTCTTTTGCTCTCCCTCCCCCTCTCTTTTGCTCCCTCTCTTGTGCTCTCTTTATATCCCCTCTTGATCGCTCTCTCCCCTCTTGATCTCTCTCTCACCTTTCTTATCTTTTCCCTACCCCCTCTCTCCCCTCTTTTGAGCTGTTTTGAGCTCTCAGACTGCACAGCCTTTCACGGCCCGCCTGGCCCCGCCCCTTCACGCTCGGCCATGCCCCCTCACGGCCCTCGCGCTCGACCACGCCCCTGTCACGCTCGGTCACGCCCCCGGCCACGCTCGTCCACGCCCACTTCTGCTTGCACTGCAGAGCAGAGACTTAGGGACTCTCAAAGGCCAGGTGTGTTTGCCCTCGTGCTGTGCTGTCTACTGCGCATGACAGCTTCAGACAAACACACTTGGCCTTTTATTATATAGGATATGTGTTGTATACATGTAGGCCCACATTACAAGTGGAGTAATATTGATAGCACAGGATGCGCTTGCAATATCGTAGGCACCAGATAACAATAGCACACAATCTGGTATTACAAGTCCATGGTAAAACAGAATTACCAGGGAATGTTTAGCGCGGCAGGCATTTCTTTAGCGTTCCCTATACATTCAATGGATAGTGCAGCTGTTCTTTAACATTGCAACCGTGCACACCCCCCTGTCAAACACCTCCCCTGTCAAACACCTTGTCATACACCATATCCAATATACCATATTAAAACAATGTTAAAGGGGTAGTGTACAGGATTTCTTTTCCTTAATGTGGTTTTCAATGCTAGTTATACCAGCAGTAGAGTATAAAATGTATGAGAAATTGCTTCTTTAGGTTTAATTTTGTATATGAAATAGCTTTTTTTTTTCTTTTTTTTTACACCACAACCCATTAAAATGGGTTGAGCTTGCAGGGAAATCAGCTCTCCTTATGATATCACTTTCTGTACACACAAATGCTTCCTTATCTTATGTCTGTTTGTATTCCAAATCCCAATACTTATTTGGAAATTAAAAAAAATATTTGGTCAATATTACAAGTAATGCGTTATGATTTTACCTTGCGCGATGCGGTCTCTTCGCAATCAATTTCCATTGCGCAACTATTACAAGTTTTGAAAAATCGGGATTGCATGCGCACATTCACCTTTTATGCAACAATCCCTTCCATGCTCGAAGAGCTATAGTTAACAGTTTTGCACACCATAAAAGTTTCACGAAAAACTTCAAAAATACAGTTACACTCATATTAACACTGTCTAATAAAAAATATTTAAAAAAAATATTGCACACAAAAGTTATAAGGGCTCAAAGATACGAGATCTCGGGTGTTAAAAAAAAAAAGCTGACGAGGGGTTTTACATTGACATACATACACATACATTGAGAAACATGGATTTATATGTATAGACATATGTTTAACAATAGCGATAATGAAAAGATTTTACATTACAATATTATGCACGTCTCAGAGGGATTTTCAAAGCGATATTCGCATATAGATCTCAAGCTATCTAGACATATATGTATTCATATACATATCTCACTATAAATAGATATATCTGTCCAAAAATGATCACATATATGGAAAAATATTTATTTATAAATAAATAGAACATATTCCAAAACATTTTTGCAATATGATATATTCCGCATTTTCATGTACACTTTTCAAGGAGAATACGTCAAGGGCTTTGCGCAACATATTGGGGTTTTTGTGTGTGTATTTTTTCTATTTGTCTTCTCCATCGACTTCTATGGGTAATACGTGAATGCACATGTGATTTGGCCTGTATAAATTACGCGGCTTAAAGCGAGTGCAAAAATAAGTTATTTGGTCCTAATTTCATTAGTTAATTTTTTGGTTTGAATTTTTTGGTTGTTGTTATATTCTAAAAAGGTTTTTCTATCTTTGTAACCTATTTATTTTATTACTTGGTTTATATGTTCTTCTTTGTACTTTTTTCTATAAATTTATTTTTAAAAATTTGAGCTTGGTTATCAAAATACTCTGTGTATTTAATAAAATCTGGATTATACCTTTACAAGCTAAGATAATCGGAATTTTATTATAAGACCATAGACTCCTATTTTGCATTTTTTCTTTTACTACTCATAATGCAGCATTTTAAAGAAATAACATAATATCATCAGATATTTGCCCTTATTAGTGGAATCAGATGTGGAGACTAATCAAAGTGACAAGGAAAAGGAAAAGACCAATCACAGCAGGAGAGGATCTTTATAAGGAAAGAATATCTACCTAAAAATTACTCCTTGAAAAAGCCCTTGTGGAGGAAACATGTGTTGGAGCTGATCATAAATTAGGACACGTCACATAAGGCGAGACCCTCTGAATGCAACTGAAAAAAAATCTGATCCAAGATCAGCTGGGAACGCAGAGTTACCTTGACATTCCTTCAGCTGTAGATCATACACCTGTACTGTTGCTTGTCCATTAACGCCAGTGTGCTTATGCAATGTCCTATATTTGATGTTTTTATAGATGTTTTAAATAAATATTTACCTGGATCCTGCGGTCTCCTGTTATCTAACCTGCCAAAGGAGTGGGATAATATTGAGCAAATACAACTGAGAGCTCAGTCTTTAGCTCTCACATGTGTGAGTATGGTTCCATAGTATTCATATATATCGTTTAAATCATAGAACCTCACTATTGTTTGTACCTCTCTCCTTTAATTTTGAGGATTCTGGTGTGGAAAATGGGAAGATCTTAAATGAACTTTTCCCAAGATTAACTCAACAACAGAAACCAGTCTAAAAGACATTCACCTAGATTACAAGTTGTGCGTTCGTGTTTTAACGCTGAAAATTTTTTTAATTTCAGCGTTAAACCAGCACTGCAGCCATTACGAGTCTTGTGGGTTATAGCTGTACCGCAAACCTTTTAGCCTGTAATGCAACGTCAGTCCTCACACATAAAGATTACGGTTTTTCATGGACTTCCATAGCGCTGCCATTACGAGTTTTGCGGTGAGGGCTAAAAAGCTTGCCCTAAACCGACAAGATCTGTATTCACCAATCTAAAAGCAGTAGTTATGAGTTTTACGCAACAAAACCTGTTACATAAAATTCATAACTAAACTGTAACAAAAGATATTTATATAAATTGGAGGGAGGAGTTAATACTACTTTGAAAAAGCCTGGTGCAACCCTTTGAAGAAATGGTATACAAAATAATATAGAAAGATTCAAGTGGCATACATTACTGTCACTTTAAAGAAAGGGATTGCTGCACACAGAGTTCTTAATAACATTGTCATTTATTAAGTTATAATTTATTGTGAAAATATATCATCGACTGGATGCTTTCCAGTAACCCTGAACAGACCAACAAAAAAACATACATCTAACAAAAAAAATCTAAAACCTAAATAAAGCAAGTGGAAAGTACCCCTTTACAGATAAACATAAACAATGCTGCACAATAAAGTCCTCTAAGCGATGACCGTAACCAACTGGCTACACATAAGGTCAGAGTTACTCACACAGTAAGGAGGGCTTGCAAGCCAATGATCCAGAGGTATACCTCTATGTATTTAGCCGCAGCATTTAAACAAACCGCCATTCAGCTTCAACCCTCAGACATGCCGATTCTTTGGTATGACGTCAGAGGTAGGAGGGTTTGTGGTGTTACATACCTCTCATCTGGTTGGTTTACTTCCAAAAGGGCTCAGTCTCATAGGCTGTCATGCCTGTCAGGTGCAGAGCTTGTAAATAGCTTCTATGTGGCTTACTTTCAGTGGGAAAATACTGATGCAGCAAAGTCCCATAAACACAGTTCTGTGTACACATACCAGTTAGGATATGTCCGATCCAAACCCCTCATATAGGGTGTAACAAGGATGTCCGGAAACTCCTCCTACTGGTTGTTTAGTAGCTGAAAGGTCCACATATAGCAAATAAAGGGTGTATCTTGCAAAGGTTATCTATATAACAAAGTATCCAAAAGCCACATTAGTGCAAGTGGTATAACACACTGAGTGCTAACGTCACGTACGTTTCACCCCCACAATAAACTTGTGTGTCAGGGGCTTCATCAGGGCATAATCAATCTCCCAGAACCACCTCTTTGCTCAGGTGATCCACACAGGATTCGATTAAGGTGGGCTTTACCATCTTAAGGATTTAATATACAGTATATAAGGACTGCCCATATCACTATGCAGTTAGTAACAATGTTACAATCATAATTCCTAGTCAACAACATTTTTTTTGTCACTACTGCTTACAATGTTACATATTTATTGCTGATCTGTTTATATGGTGCTCAATCTCACATACATAATATTCATACATTAGAGAAAAAACAACAAAAGGTCATATAGAAAGAGAATAAACTTTAATTACAGAAAGCAGGCATATTCCAATTTATCATTTAAAGCCAAGTGGAAATCTAGTCCCCAATCTACAGGTGAAACTCGAAAAATTAGAATATCGTGCAAAAGTTAATTTATTTCACTAATGCAACTTAAAAGGTGAAACTGATATACGAGATAGACTCATTACATGCAAAGCAAGATAGTTCAAGCTGTGATTTGTCATAATTGTGATGATTATGGCTTACAGTTCATGAAAACCCCAAATCCACAATCTCAGAAAATTAGAATATTGTGAAAAGGTGCAATATTCTAGGCTCAAAAGTGTCCCACTCTAATCAGCTAATTAAGCCTAACACCTGCAAAGGGTTCCTGAGCCTTTAAATGGTCTCTCAGTCTGGTTCAGTAGGAATCACAATCATGGGAAAGACTGCTGACCTGACAGTTGTGCAGAAAACCATCATTGAACCCTCCATAAGGAGGGAAAGCCTCAAAAGGTAATTGCAAAAGAAGTTGGATGTTCTCAAAGTACTGTATCAAAGCACATTAATAGAAAGTTATGTGGAAGGGAAAAATGTGGAAGAAAAAGGTGCACAAGCAGCAGGAATGACCGCAACTGGAGAGGAATTGTCAGGAAAGGCTATTTAAAAGTGTTGGGGGACTTCCACAAGGAGTGGACTGAGGCTGGAGTCAGTGCATCAAGAGCCACCACACACAGACGGATCCTGGACATGGGGCTTCAAATGTCGTATTCCTCTTGTCAAGGCCACGTCCTGAACCAATAAAACAATGCCAGAAGCGTCTTACCTGGGCTAAAGGAAAACAGGACCTGGCCTGTTGCTCAGTGGTCCAAAGTCCTCTTTTCTGATGAGAGCAAATTTTGCATCTCATTTGGAAACCAAGGGACCCAGAGTATGGAGGAAGAATGGAGAGGCACACACTGCAAAGGATGCTTGAAGTCCAGTGTGAAGTTTTCCACAGTCTGTGTTGATTTGGGGAGCCATGTAATTCTGCTGGTGTTGGTCACTGTGGCTTCATTAAGTCCAGGGTCAATGCAGCCATCTTCCAGGAGATTTTTGGGAGGCACTTCATGCTTCTCCTTCCACAGACGAGCTCTATGCGGGATGTGTTAAGTGTTAAGAAAGCTTTCAACAGCTTTCAACCCCCACTTCATGGGGATTCAAGAGTATAAACCTCCACATCCAGTGATGCCAGGATCGAGCTTCACTAACACAATGGACGTAGATGTAGATCTACATATTCGCCAATTCTTTCAGTGACACCTTCCAATCCTGGAGACAATTGGCCTCCCAGGAGGGCATTTCATATTTTTGTGCAGTTTTGGAAGAACATAGAATACTAGCATCACTGGATGTTCAGGATATAAATAAAGAAGCTCTTTTGGGGTAATTATGCCTCAACTTTTTGCGTCATTTAACAGTCTGAATAGGGAATTTAGATTTTATTTTCCAGGGGGTTCACATCTAGCTTCTCATACTGATATTTGTCATTCAGTTGGAGCTTAACCTCATTTACATAGAGACATTCATCCATAAGGACAAGGTTGCCACCCTTGTCTGCCGGCTTTATTATTAAATTTTTGGCAGGGCTTAGTTCTTTTAAGGCACCTCTTTCACTTGGTTTCAAATTGTCACACCTTTGTCCTTCACCAAGATATTGAATCTCCTTTTCAACCTGTTTCACAAAGATATTAACAGTTGGAACAAGTCATAGAGATGGCATATATGATAACTAAGGTTTAAGCGTTTTAGCTTTTTCTTTCAAATGAGAGTCTTGAGTCACCCCTTGCTCATTATCAGCAAGGAGAGACTCAAGAGTCCTAATTGTTTCTTCATCATCTATGGTTACATTAGGGGTAGTGTTGTCCGATCTTTTTATTACTTGGGGACATGAGACAACCTTCCTTGCAAACAAATGGAGGTCTTTATACTAACCTCAAATTTGTCTAGATTTAGCTGAGGGGCAGAAGGACAATCCTTTCTTCAGGAGATCTACATGTGCCAAATTCAGAGGGGAATTATGATTAGTGATGTCGCGAACCTAAAATTTTCGGTTCGCGAACCGCGGGACTCGAACTTCCGGTATTGTTCGCGAACGCACGAACCCGGCGCGAACCGCCATTGAATTCAATAGGCAGGCGAACTTTAAAAACCTACAAGGACTCTTTCTGGCCACAATAGTGATGGAAAAGTTGTTTCAAGGGTACTAAACACCTGGACTGTTGCATGCTGGAGGGGGGATCCCTGGCAAAACTCCCATGGAAAAGTACTAGTTGATGTAGAGTCTGCTTTTAAGCCATAATGGGTCTAATCAACTAACATTCCAAAGTGGGCTGTCTCAAAACATCCCGGACAGAAGATAGATTGATAGTGATAAGATAGGATAGATAGTATATACATAGATTGATAGTAGATAGAATCGATAGAAGAGAAATAGATAGATTTGTTAGATATATTATTACCTAATAAATTCTAATAATCAACATGCGTTCTTGGACCCCAACTAACTTGTGTCAATTAGTACTTTTCTTAGCACTTTAATCCCTGTTCCCCCCCCCCCATCGGGGGAGTTCTATATGGCCTGCCAGATTACCTGAAAAATTATAATAATAAGGACATGTGGTCTGCTACCTATTTTAACGAGGGTTGTGTTTTAAGTTACTACCATTCTTAGCACTTTAATCTCTGTAACTCCCCCTATTGGTGAGGTCTATATGGCCTGGATGATTACCCATACAAAATATAATAATAAGGACATCTGCTCTTGGTCTGCGACCCATGGTAACTATGTTGTGTTAATTAGTAACTGTCCTTCGCATTTTAATAGCTGTTACTCATACTCACCCTATCGGTGGAGGTCTATATGCCTGCATGATTACCCTTACAAAATATAACAAGCCAAACATATGTTCTGGGACCCATGGTAAGTAGGGTTGTGTTATGTAGTACTGTTCTTTGCATTTTCATACCTGTTACAACACCAAATGGTGGCAGGTTTATCTGTCCTTCATGATTAGCTGCACCCAAACCCAAAAAAGAGCAGAGTGGTCTTAGACTAACACCCATGGCTAACTCTGTTGTTTTCAATTAGTGCTATTCTTAGCACTTTCATCTCATCATCCCTGTTACTTCCGGACTCTCGGTGGTGGTGGTCTACATGGCCATCATGATTAGCCTAACCAAATACTACAATTCCAACCCTGGCTCAGTCTTCCTAAGGGCCCTTCATTGGCTGTATTTTGGTAGTACTGTTCTTATTACTACATGGTGGTCTACATGGGCATCAGATGTAGCCTAACATATACTCAATACTACAATTCCAACCTTGGCTCAGTCTTCCTAAGGGCCCGTCATTGGCTGTATTTTGGTAGTACTGTTCTTATTAGTTTAATAGCAGATACGGACACCGAATGTTGTCAGCTCTATATGGCCTGCATGAATAGCGCACCCAAAGCCAAAAAAAACCCAAAGCGGTTTTGCAGCTAACACCCATGGCTAACTCTGTTGTTTCAAGTTCTACTATTCTTAGCTCTTTCATCTCATCATCCCCGTTTACTTTCCAGGACTCTCGGTGGGTGGTGGTCTACATTGGCCATCATGATTAGCCTAACCAAATACTACAATCCAACCTTGGCCCAGTCTTCCTAAGGCCCTTCATTGGCTGTATTTGGTAGTACTGTTCTTATTAGTTTAATACTGATATGGACACCGAATGGTTGTCAGCTCTATATGGCCTGCATGAATAGCCGCACCCAAAGCCAAAAAAAAAACCAAGCGTTTTTGCACTAACACCCATGGCTAACTCTGTTGTTTCAGTTCTACTATTCTTAGCTCTTTCATCTCATCATCCTGTTACTTCCAGGACTCTCGGTGGTGGTGGTCTACATGGCCATCATGATTAGCCTAACCAAATACTACAATCTCAACCTTGGCCCAGTCTTCCTAAGGCCCTTCATTGGCTGTATTTTGGTAGTACTGTTCTTATTAGTTTAATAGCTGATACGACACCGAATGTTGTCAGCTCTATAACTGGCCTGCATGAATAGGCCGCACCCAAAGCCAAAAAAAAAAAACAAGCGGTTTTGCACTAACACCCATGGCTAACTCTGTTGTTTCAAAGTTCTACTATTCTTAGGCTCTTTCATCTCATCATCCCTGTTACTTCCAGGACTCTCGGTGGTGGTGGGTCTACAGGGCCATCATGATTAGCCTAACCAAATACTACAATTCCAACCCTTGGCCCAGTCTTCCTAAGGCCCTTCATTGTCTGTATTTTGGTAGTACTGTTCTTATTAGTTTAATAGCTGATACGACACCGAATGTTGGTCAGCTCTATATGGGCTGCATGAATAGCCCCACCCAAAGCCATAAAAAAGCCAAGCGGTTTTTGCACTAACACCCATGGCTAACTCTGTTGTTTCAAGTTCTACTATTCTTAGCTCTTTCATCTCATCATCCCTGTTACTTCCAGGACTCTCGGTGGTGGTGGTCTACATTGGCCATCATGATTAGCCTAACCCAAATACTACAATCCAACCTTGGCCCAGTCTTCCTAAGGCCCTTCATTGGCTGTATTTGGTAGTACTGTTCTTATTAGTTTAATAACTGATAACGACACCGAATGTTGTCAGCTCTATATGGCCTGCATGAATAGCCGGCACCAAAAGCACAAAAAAAAAAAAAAAACCCAAGCGGTTTTGCACTAAACCACCCATGGCTTAACTCTGTGTGTTTCAAGTTCTACTATTCTTAGCTCTTTCATCTCATCATCCCTGTAACTTCCAGACTCTCGGTGGTGGTGTTGTCTACATGGCCATCATGATTAGCCTAAACCAAATACTACAATCCAACCTTGGCCCAGTCTTCCTAAGGCCCTTCATTGGCTGTATTTTGGTAGTACTGTTCTTATTAGATTAATAGCTGATACGACACTGATGTTGTCAGCTCTATATGGCCTGCATGAATAGCCGCACCCAAAGCCAAAAAAAACCCAAGCTGTTTTGCACTAACACCCCATGGCTAACTTTGTTGTTTTCAAGTTCTACTATTCTTAGCTCTTTCATCTCATCATCCCTGTTACTTCCAGGACTCTCGGCGGTGGTGGTGGTCTACATGGCCATCATGATTAGCCTAACCAAATACTACAATCCAACCTTGGCCCAGTCTTCCTAAGGCCCTTCATTGGCTGTATTTTCGTAGTACTGTTTCTTATTAGTTTAATAGCTGATACGACTCCGAATGTTGTCAGCTCTATATGGGCCTGCATGAATAGCCGCACCCAAAGCAAAAAAAAGCAAGCGTTTTGCACTAACACCCATGGCTAACTCTGTTGTTTCAAGTTCTACTATTCTTAGCTCTTTCATCTCATCATCCCTGTTACTTTCCAGGGACTCTCGTGGTGGTTGTCTACATGGCCATCATGATTAGCCTAACCAAATACTACAATCCAAACCTTGGGCTCAGTCTTCCTAAGGCCCATCATTGGCTGTATTTTGGTGAGTACTGTCATCCTTTTGAATAAAAGATTACAGTAAAGGCATTGATTTTAGAACCCACAGATCATTATTTGCAACCCTGAATTTAGAAAAAAAAATTGATTACACACCCGTCACACTTATTTATGCTCAGGCCTTTTTAATGACGAGGGTCCCGGAGCCTCAACCGAAACAACAGCATGAAAGAGGAGATATGTCATCCTTTTGAATAAAAGATTAACAGGAAAGGCATTGATTTTAGAAACTCACAGATCATTATTTGCAAACCGTGAAATTAGACAAAAAACATTGATTAGACAGCCGTGACACTTATTTATGCTCAGGCCTTTTTTAATACGAGGGGGGTCCCAGAGCCTCAAACCGAAACAACAGCATGAAAGAGGAGATATGTCATCCTTTTGAATAAAAGAGTACAGGAAAGGCATTGATTTTAGAAACCCACAGATCTTTATTTGCAACCGTGAAATTAGAAAAAAACATTGATTACACAGGCCGTGACACTTATTTATGCTCAGGCCTTTTTAATACGAGGGTCCCGGGAGCCTCAACCGAAACAACAGCATGAAATAGGAGATATGTCATCCTTTTGAATAAAAGATTACAGGAAAGCATGATTTTAGAAACCCACAGATCACTTATTTGCAACCTTGAAATTAGAAAAAAAACATTGATTACACACCCGTGACACTTATTATGCTCCGGCCTTTTTAATACGAGGGTCCCGGAGCCTCAAACCGAAACAACAGGCATGAAAGAGGAGATATGTCATACTTTTGAATAAAAGATTACAGGAAAGGCATTGATTTTAGAAACCCACAGATCATTATTTGCAACCGTGCCAATTAGAAAAAAACATTGATTACACAGCCGTGACACTTATTTATGCTCAGGCCTTTTTAATACGAGGGTCCCGGAGCCTCAACCGAAACAACAGCATGAAAGAGGAGATATGTCATCCTTTTAAATAAAAGATTACAGGAAAGGCATTGATTTTAGAAACCCACAGATCATTATTTGCAACCGTGAATTTAGAAAAAAAAATTGATTACACAGCCGTGACACTTATTTATGCACAGGCCTTTTTAATACGAGGGTCCCGGAGCCTCAACCGAAACAACAGCATGAAAGAGGAGATATGTCATCCTTTTGAATAAAAGATTACAGGAAAGGCATTGATTTTAGAAACCCACAGATCATTATTTGCAACCGTGAATTTAGAAAAAAAAATTGATTACACAGCCGTCACACTTATTTATGCTCATGCCTTTTTAATACGAGGGTCCCGGAGCCTCAACCGAAACAACAGCATGAAAGAGGAGATATGTCATCCTTTTGAATAAAAGATTACAGGAAAGGCATTGATTTTAGAAACCCACAGATCATTATTTGCAACCGTGAAATTAGAAAAAAAAATTGATTACACACCCGTGACACTTATTTATGCTCAGGCCTTTTTAATACGAGGGTCCCGGAGCCTCAACCGAAACAACAGCATGAAAGAGGAGATATGTCATCCTTTTGAATAAAAGATTACAGGAAAGGCATTGATTTTAGAAACCCACAGATCATTATTTGCAACCGTGAAATTAGAAAAAAACATTGATTACACAGCCGTGACACTTATTTATGCTCAGGCCTTTTTAATACGAGGGTCCCGGAGCCTCAACCGAAACAACAGCATGAAAGAGGAGATATGTCATCCTTTTGAATAAAAGATTACAGGAAAGGCATTGATTTTAGAAACCCACAGATCATTATTTGCAACCGTGAAATTAGAAAAAAACATTGATTACACACCCGTGACACTTATTTATGCTCCGGCCTTTTTAATACGAGGGTCCCGGAGCCTCAACCGAAACAACAGCATGAAAGAGGAGATATGTCATCCTTTTGAATAAAAGATTACAGGAAAGGCATTGATTTTAGAAACCCACAGATCATTATTTGCAACCGTGAAATTAGAAAAAAACATTGATTACACAGCCGTGACACTTATTTATGCTCAGGCCTTTTTAATACGAGGGTCCTGGAGCCTCAACCGAAACAACAGCATGAAAGAGGAGATATGTCATCCTTTTGAATAAAAGATTACAGGAAAGGCATTGATTTTAGAAACCCACAGATCATTATTTGCAACCGTGAAATTAGAAAAAAAAATTGATTACACACCCGTGACACTTATTTATGCTCAGGCCTTTTTAATACGATGGTCCCGGAGCCTCAACCGAAACAACAGCATGAAAGAGGAGATATGTCATCCTTTTGAATAAAAGATTACAGGAAAGGCATTGATTTTAGAAACCCACAGATCATTATTTACAACCGTGAAATTAGAAAAAAACATTGATTACACAGCCGTGACACTTATTTATGCTCAGGGCCTTTTTAATACGAGGGTCCCGGAGCCGCAACTGAAACAACAGCATGAAAGAGGACATATGTCAATCTTTTTGAATTATAGATTACAGGAAAGGCATTGATTTTAGAAACACTGAGATAATTACTTGCAACCGGGAAGATCAAAAAAAAACATTGAACAGACACCCAGTACACTTTATATCCATAGGCCTTTTCAGCAGAGGCTCTAGGATCCTCAACAAAAACAAGAGCAGGGGAGCTGGGCATAGGAGTACAATGGAGTTGTGGACAATAATAATGCTGAAGGTGAAGATTGCATAGTTGTGGCATTTTAATTTTGTTATCGTGGAAACTTAGTACTTGCAATGACCTTGCTCTGGTGAATCCATATCGCAAATGTGTTATTTAAGGCACTGTTTGTCTATTTTTTTGAATATCAGCATTTGGTAAATGAAGCTCAACTTAGGCTGGTGAGGAAACGACCTTTCTTCTCGTCTGTTGCAAATGTTGTGGCTCTGGACAAACATGTGAATAAGGGGCCATCAGCCCATATTCTGCACGCAACCCCTTTGATGATTGACGATAAACATGTGTGTCACCTGCAAGCAGAGCTCGTTACTTCTGTCTAAATCATCTTCCTGGTATGGACACGGCCACTGTTTCCCACAGCAAGTACGAATTTTGAAATACAAGATTGTCTTGAGTATGGTAGGAAACCAAAGTTTATTTAATTCAGTACTATCTATCACCACAAAAAATGAACTTCTTGAAGCAACAAAATGCCAGCAATTTCATGTGCTTATGGATGACCAAGGACGTCATGTCCTTTGGTGCACAGAGATGGAGAAGATTTTGCCCTCCCTGTACACTACCCAGATGTCTCAAACATCACCAGAAACACAATACAGCCACTCTTGTGAAGTTCCTGGAGTGTTTCCGGTAGCCATCTCTTTGCGCTCCTAAAGGGAATACTTTATCAGTGTTTTTTGTATACATCCGGACAACAGCTTCGGAGACTGTGGTGACGCACATGTTATTTACTGTTGTTCAGCTGTGGCAATATCAATTGGCATGAAAAAGTTAAGATTTGTGGGTTGGGGAGCCTATAGCTGTTAAGTAGGACATGTGTTTGAGGAGCCCAGGTCTTACAAGTTATTTTGGAGTTAGTTTTCAACCTTAATTTAATTTTCTTTTTGGGATTCATAGTCACACTTTCTGGGGCTATCCAAGAGGAGCCTGGTAAAAAGCAGTAGTAGTCACCCCTTATATCAACGGGTACGGAGACCTGTTTTTTGCGTTTCCAATATTGCGCCGTACCCCAAACTAATCTGAATGAAAAAAAAAGAATTACAATTTGGACTAGTGACGCACATTTATGCACGCTGTGGCCATTGCAATTTGGCAATAGTAAAAATAATCTGCTAACAACAACCAACTACCTACGACCACACCTGACTCCTGAAGTCATGCTTCAGTTATTAAGTCAAGTTAAATTAATTTTTTTTCTTTATTATGCACAGCAGAGGCTCCAGGACCCTCGACAAAACCAGCAGCAGGAAAGAGGGACATATGGCAAAAAAAATGATTATAGGAAAGGCATTGATTTCAGAAACACAGAGATCATTAGTTGCAAACGGTAAATCGAACAAAACATTGATTAGACACCCAGTACACTTCTTTATCCTTAGGCCTTTTTAGCAGAGGCTCCAGGGCCCTCACACAAAACAAGCAGCTTGAAAGGAGGACATATGGCATCCTTTAGAAAATTCGATTACAGAAAGGCATTGATTTTAGAAACACAGAGATCATTAGTTGCAACCGTGAAATCACAAAAACTTTGATTATACACCAAGTACACTTATTTATCCTTAGGCCTTTTTAGCAGAGGCTCCAGGACCCTCCACAAAACCAGCAGCATGAAAGAGGACATATGGCATCCTTTAGAAAATTAGATTACAGGAAAGGCATTGATTTTAGAAAACACAGAGATCATTAGTTGCTATACCGTGAAATCACAAAAAACTTTGATTATACACCAAGTACACTTATTTATCCTTAGGCCTTTTTAGCAGAGGCTCCAGGACCCTCCACAAAACAAGCAGCATGAAAGAGGACATATGGCATCCTTTAGAAATTAGATTACAGGGAAAGGCATTGATTTTAGGAAACACAGAGATCATAGTTGCAACCGTGAAATCACAAAAAACTTTGATTTATACACCAAGTACACTTATTTATCCGTTAGGCCTTTTTAGCAGAGGCTCAGGACCCTCCAAAAAAACAGCAGCATGAAAGAGGACATATTGGCATCTTTAGAAAATAGATTACAGGAAAGGCATTGATTTTAGAACACAGAGATCATTAGTTGCAAACCGTGAAATCTAAAAAAAATAGATTATACACCCAGTTCACTTATTTATCCTTAGGCCTTTTAGAAGAGTGTCCCGGAGCCTCAACAGAAAGACCAGCATGAAAAGAGGACATATGGCATCCTTTTGAAAAATAGATTACAGGGAAAGCATTGATTTTAGAAAGACAGAAAAAATTTGTTACAAACGGGAAATCTAAAAAAACATTGAATAGACACCCAGTACACTTCTTTATCCTTCGGCCTTTTTAGCAGAGGCTCCAGGACACTCAACAAACCAGCAGTAGGAAAGAGGACATGTGGCATCCTTTGTGAATAAAAGATTATAGGAAAGGCATTGATTTTAGAAACCCGGGGATAATTTGTTGCAACTGTGAATTTTAATAAAAAAAAAATGATTGGATGGACACCCAGTACAATTCTTTATCCCTAGGCCCTTTTTATAAGAGGGTCCAGGACCCTCAAACAAACACCAGCAGGAAAGGGGGGACATATGGCATACTTTTTAACAATAGAGTAAGAGTACCAGGAAAGGCATTGATTTTAGAAACCCATAGATAATTTTTTTGCAAATGTAAATTTGAATCAAAAAAAATGATTCGATGGACACCCAGTACACCACTTTCTCCTTAGGCCTTTTATAAGAGGGTCCTGGACCCTCAAAAAAAACACCAGCAGGAAGAGGACATATGGCATACTTTTGAAAATTAGATTACAGAAAGGCATTGATTTTAGAAACACAGAGATCAGTTATATGACCGGGTAAATAGAAAAAAAACATTGATTGGACACCCAGCTACACTTCTTTATCCTTAGTCCTTTTTATAAGAGTGTCCCGGAGCCACAACAGGAAAGAACAGCATGAAATAGGACATATGGCATCCTTTGAAAAATAGATTACAGGAAAGGCATAGATTTTTGAAAGACAGAAAAAAATTTGTTACAACCGGGTGAAATCTAAAAAAATATTGAATAGACAACCAGTACACTTCTTTAATCCTTAGGCCTTTTTTAGCAGAGGCTCCAGGACACTCAACAAAACCAGCAGTAGGAAAAAGGACATATGGCATCCTTTGTGAAAAAAGATTATAGGAAAGGCATTGATTTTAGAAACCCGGGGATAATTTGTTGCAAACGTGAATTTTAATTAAAAAAAAATGATTGGATGGACACCCAGTACAATTCTTTCTCCCTAGGCCTTTTTATAAGAGGGTCCAGGACCCTCAAACAAAACACCAGCAGGAAAGGGGACATATGGCATACTTTTGAACAATAGAGTACAGGAAAGGCATAGATTTTAGAAACCCATAGACAGTTTTTTTTAAATGTAAATTTGATTAAAAAAAATGATTCGATGGGACAGGCCAGTACACCTCTTTCTCTTAGGCTTTTTATAAGAGGGTCCTGGTCCTGGACCCTCAAAAAAAACACCAGCAGGAAAGAGGGACATATGGCATCCTTTTGAACAATAGAGTAGAGGTACAGGCATTGATTTTACAAACCAGAGATCATTTTGTTCAATTGTTAAATAGAAAAATAAAAATGAGTGGGCCAACCAGTACTACCCTCTTTCTCCTTAGGCCTTTTTATAAGAGGGTCCTGGACACTCAAAAAAAACACCAGCAGGAAAGAGGACGTATTGGCATCCTTTTGAACAATAGAGTAACAGGTACGGGCATTGATTTACAAAACCAGAGGATAATTTTGGTCAAATGAGAAATAGAAAATAGAAAATGAGTGGACAGCCCAGTACACCTCTTTCACCTTAGGCCTTTTCTATAAGAGTGTCCAGGACCCTCAAACAAAATACCAGCAGGAAAGAGAACGTATGGCATACTTTGGAACAATAGAGTACTGGTACGGCATTGATTTGTGAAACCCACAGATAATTGTTTGTAAAAGTGAAATAGCACCAAAACCATGCTTGGACTCCCACTCCAGGTCGTTCTCCTTCAGCTTTTTATAAGAGGGTCCAGCACCCTCAACAGAAACAACTGCAGGAAACACCACCACATATGCCATCCTTTTGCACAAGCGAGTACAGATATGGCATCCATTTTAGAAACCCAAAGATAATTGAGAGGAACCAGGAAAATTTTTCTAAAAACTGGATGGGGCACCCATTACTACAAAGTCGTTCTCCTTCAGCCTTTTTATATCATGGGCCACGACCCGCAACAGGCACAACAGCATGAAACAAAACATATGCCACCCTTTTGCACAATAGAGTACAGGTATGTCATAGATGGAACACGGAGATAATTATAGAGCAACCAAGAGACGGATAAAGATACTTGGTCGGTCCTACTCTTTCAAATTTGTTGCATTTTGCGTTCAATTGAATGGTACACCGGATATGAAGTGGTGTGTAAAGTTGTACAATTCATAACAGTTTAATCACTAGTGTTATGTGCATTATTTTTTTTATTTGAGTTTTGTACCCACAGAGATGCAGCAGAGGCCAGAAAAAATTAGGAATGTACAAATGACTGAAAAATTGGGGTATTGTTGGAGCAACTGCTGTAGCAGCGGCCATAAAAATCGATGTTGTAAAACATTTATAAAGTGCCCTAAAAGCTTGTGGCTTGAACACTAGTTGTTGGCGGATAAGTCAAGCAAGTCCTCCGTCTTTATAACCCAGAAAAAAAAGGCCAGCCTGTGTACCAGTTGTAGCCCAAGGGCAGCTCATATCATCATCAGTAGTTTTTTATTCAAATGTATCGCCCAATGTCAGTCCCTTCGGGATCCAGCCCTTATTCATTTTTATAAAAGTGAGATAGTCAAGGCTTTTTTGACCTAGGCGACTTCTCTTCTCAGTGACAAAACCTGCTGCTGCACTAAAAGTCCGTTTCGGACAGGACACTCGAAGCGGGGCAGGCCAGAAGTTCCATTGCCAATTGGGATAGCTCAGGCCACAAGTCCAGCCTGCACACCCAGTAGTCAAGGGGTCCATCGCTCCTGAGAGTGTCGACGATCCACAGTTAAAGCTAGGTAGTCTGCTACCTGTCGGTTGAGTCTTTCTCTAAGGCTGGATCCCGAAAGACTCTGATGGTGCATGGGAGTTAAAAAGGTATGCATGTCCTCCATCAACAAGACATCAGGAAAGCGCCCGGTCCCTTGCCGCCGTGGTCGTGGGAGGAGGATTAAATTTCATCTCTTCCCCTGTTACATTCCCGTGGTGCTGTGACATCACCCTTATACGCTGTGTAAAGCATAGTTTTTAATTTATTATGAAAATGCTCCTCCTTTTCCGACTTGCGGGAAATTTGGTAACATTTCAGGCACTTTATGCTTATACCGGGGGTCGAGGAGCGTGGACACCCAGTACAGGTCGTTCTCCTTCAGCTTTTTTATACGAGGGTCCCTCAACCAGGCACGACAGCATGAAAGAACCCATTTGAACAAGGTTGGATGCTGAGCTAATCATGTCGCATTCCTCCTCCTCACTGATCTCACTGATGGTATCTTCTTCCCCCCCAGCCACGTACAACACCACGGGTACCAGAGAGGTGACAACAACGAGCACCCTGGGATGACTGTTGTGCTCGATCTTCCTCCTCCTCATCCTCCCCAAAGCCACATTCAATCCTCTGACTCCTCTTCCTCACAATCCTCTTCCTGCGTTGCCACAGGTCCAGCAAGCAATGCTGATTCGGCTGTTTGCGGGGGTGATGGACACCACAACTCTCCCGCTTCCCTCTTCACGCTCATCTACTGCCTGATCCAGCACTCTTCGCAGGGCACGCTCCAGGAAGAAAACAAATGGTATGATGTCGCTGATGGTGCCTTCGGTGCGACTGACAAGGTTTGTCACCTCCTCAAAAGGACGCATGAGCCTACAGCATTGCGCATGAGCGTCCAGTAATTTGGCAAAAATATCCCCAGCTCCCCAGAGCTGTCCTAGCACCCCCGGTCATACAAATACTCATTAACAGCTTTTTCTTGTTGGAGCAGGCGGTCAAACATTAGGAGTGTTGAATTCCACCGTGTCGGGCTGTCGGCTGGATATCAGACAAGTGCGCCATGGCCGTTGTAGGAACGCCTGAAATGGCCACACACCTTCCTGGCCTGCTTCAGGACGTCCTGTAAGCCTGGGTACTTATGGACAAATCGTTGTACAATCAGATTACACACATGTGCCATGCACGGCACATGTGTCAACTTGCCCAATTTCAATGCCGCCCACCAAATTACTTCCATTGTCAGAAACAACCTTGCCAATCTCCAGTTGGTACGGAGTCAGCCACTGATCCACCTGTGCGTTCAGGGCGGTCAGAAGTGCTGGTGCGGTGTGACTCTCCGCTTTCAGGCAAGTCAACCCCAAGACGGCGTGACACTGCAGTACCCGGGATGTAGCATAGTACCTGGGGAGCTGGGGGGGTGCCATAGATGTGGAGCAAGACCGCAGAAGTTGAAGAGGACTCAGCCGAGGAAGAGGTTATGGAAGAGGATGGAGTAGGAGGTAGTAGAGGAGGTAGCAGCAGGCCTGCCTGCAAGTCGTGGCGGTGTTCACCAACTCTTCTGCAGAGCCACGCATTCCATGCTTGTCAGAAGTCAGCAGGTTTACCCAATGCGCAGTGTAGGTGATATACCTGCCCTGACCATGCTTTGCAGACCAGCTATCCGTGGTCATATGGACCCTTGCCCCAACGCTGTGTGCCAGACATGCCATAACTTCCTTTCTCACAACAGAGTACAGGTTTGGGATTGCCTTTTGTGAAAAGAAATTTCTGCCAGGTACCTTCCACTGCGGTGTCCCAATAGATACAAATTTTTTGATAAGCATCAGACTCCACCAGCTTGTATGGTAAAAGCTGGCGGGCTAAGAGTTCAGACAAGCCAGCTGTCAGACGCCGGGCAAGGGGGTGACTTTGAGAAATTGGCTTCTTATGCTCAAGACATGTCCTTGACAGACACCTGACTGTGGGCAGATGACCAGGAACTGCTACGTAAGAGAGACTGAGTGGAGGATGGTTGAGAGGGGGCAAGGAGGACAGCACTGGTTGACGTGGCTGAAGATGCTGGAGCAGGAGGAGTGAGGGCGGCTTTCACTTTGTGTTCTGCTTCTACTCATGTTTCTTTCCCATCGGCCTTTGTGATGGGAGACCATGTGCCTTCGCAAAGCAGTTGTACCTAGGTGGCTGTTGGACCTTCCACGACTCAGTTTCTTTTGGCACAGGTTGCAAATGGCATCGCTGTTGTCAAGGCAGACACACAAAAAAATGCCACACTGCTGAGCTCTGCGATGACGGCATTCTGGTGGTGGCAACAGCATGCGTTGATGGGCGTCGGCGGGCTGTCTGGCTGACCCCTGGTGATGATGCATGCTGTCTGACTGTGCCACTAGCTCCTTGAGACGACCTCCCCGTGCTTCCAAATCGTCTCCTCCTCCTCCTCCTCTCTGTCTCCCCATCTGAACTTTCCCCCTCTTCTTCTTCTCTTCTAGCAGGCACCCACGTGATATCCACCGACACATCATCATCAACCGCTTCACTTGTATCTGAAACATCAAGAAAGGAAGCAGCAGCGGGTACAACATCACCATCATCATCACACCGTACCTCCATGTCGGTAATGCTGCCTGACTGAGACTGATCACTATTATCTACATCCTCTGTCAATGATGGTTGCTCATCACTCATTTCTTCAAAATGATGTGTCAATAACTCCTGTGACAGATCAAGTGAAGCGGCTGTGGTGCTAGTGTTGGTGGTGGCGACAGGCGGTGGAGTGTCACTGGTCACTTGAGACCTGCCCAAAGCACAGCTGGACTTAGATGGTGCGTCAAGGTTAGGAGGACTAGCAGCGGAAGCTGAAGAAGATTGGGTTTCCTGTGTTAGCCATTCAACTAGGTCCTCCTCAGAAGTTTTTGCATCCCCCCCTGGCACCCGGCGTCTGAACAATGTGCATATTTGTAGGGTCTAAAGGAATCACAGCACCACGACCACGACCACGGAACCTGCGGGTGGCCTGCCTCTGCCTGTCATTTTTTTTTTAAATGGACACTAACAATACTATTACACCAATTGAGTGGTGGGCACTGTGAAAGTGGGCACAGTATACGCTGTGAGACTGACAACAACAAAAAAGACAGATGTTTTAAAAATCACAAATTGTTAATTTTTTTAAATATTACTAGTACTGTGGCAACAAATATGATTGTTTGGCACTATTTGGGCAAATGAGCCTGTCTGGCACACACGCTGGGAGAAAGGAAACTGCAATTCAATGGCACTAGGAGACTGAAGAATCACAGTCAAAACAGTTATGATTAACAAAAATTCCAATCCTGTTACAATAAATATGAGTGGTGGCACTAATTGGCTAGTTGGGACTGGCACACAGGCAGGCAGGGCAGGAGGAAAATGCAATTCAAGGGCACTAGTAGACTGCAGATTGACAGTCAAAACAGTGTTGATTGACAATTTTGCAATACTGTTAAAAGAAATATGATTGCTAGCACTAATTGATAGTTGGGCCTGGCACACAGGCTGGCAGGCAGTAGAAAAGTGCAATTCAATGGCACAAGCAAAATGAGGATTAAGATCAACAATCAAGATTTTTTTTATTTTAATTAGTAACTATACTGTGACAACAATTAGGATTGGTGTAAATAGTTGGCAAAACGGCCTGGCACAAAAGGATGGCAGGCAGGAGGGAGATGCAATTCAAGGACACTAGGAGACTGATTAATGACAGTCAAAACAGTGATGATTGACAATTTTTGCAATACTGTTAACAGAAATATGATTGCTGACAACAATTGGCTAGATGGGCCTGGCTCACAGCAGGCTGCAAGGCAGGAGGAAAGTGCTATTTAATGGCACCAGCAAACTGAGGATTCAAATCACAGCAACTATTACCAAAAATTTTAATTTTAATTATTAGAATACTGTCACAAACAATATGATTGGTGTAAATATTTTTTAAGTAGGCCTGGCACACAGGCTTGGAAGGCTGTAGAAAAGTGCAATTCAAAGGCACGAGCAAACTGAGGGTTAAGAGCATCAACAATAAAGATTTTTTTAATTGTAATTAGTAACTATACTGTGACAAAAAATTTGAATTGGTGTAAATAGTTGGCAAGATGGCCTGGCACAAAAGGATGGCAGGCAGGAGGGAGATGCAATTCAAGGACACTAGGAGACTGATTACTGACAGTCTAAACAGTGATGATTGACAATTTTTGCAATACTGTTAACAGAAATATGATTGCTGACAACAATTGGCTAGGTGGGCCTGGCTCACAGCAGGCTGCAAGGCAGGAGGAAAGTGCTATTCAATGGCACCAGCAAACTGAGGATTCAAATCACAGCAACTATTAACAAAAATTTAATTTTAATTATTAGAATACTGTCACAAACAAATATGATTGGTGTAAATATTTTTTAAGTAGGCCTGGCACACAGGCTTGGAAGGCTGTAGAAAAGTGCAATTCAAAGGCACGAGCAAACTGAGGGTTAAGATCATCAACAATAAAGATTTTTTAATTGTAATTAGTAACTATACTGTGACAAAAAAAATTGGATTGGTGTAAATAGTTGGCAAGACGGCCTGGCACAAAAAGGATGGCAGGCAGGAGGAGATGCAAATCAAGGACACTAGGAGACTGATTACTGACAGTCTAAACAGTGATGATTGACAATTTTTGCAATACTGTTAACAGAAATATGATTGCTGACAACAATTGGCTAGGTGGGCCTGGCTCACAGCAGGCTGCAAGGCAGGAGCAAAGTGCTATTCTATGGCACCAGCAAACTGAGGATTCAAATCACAGCAACTATTACCAAAAATTTTAATTTTTAATTATTAGAATACTGTCACAACAAATATGATTGGTGTAAATATTTTTTAAGTAGGCCTGGCACACAGGCTTGGAAGGCTGTAGAAAAGTGCAATTCAAAGGCACAAGAAAACTGAGGGTTAAGATCATCAACAATAAAGATTTTTTTAATTTTAATTAGTAACTATACTGTGACAAAAAATTAGGATTGGTGTAAATAGTTGGCAAGACGTCCTGGCACAAAAGGATGGCAGGCAGGAGGGAGATGCAATTCAAGGACACTAGGAGACCTGATTACTGACAGTCTAAACAGTGATGATTGACAATTTTTTGCAATACTGTTAACAGAAATATGATTGCTGACAACAATTGGCTAGGTGGCCTGGCTCACAGCAGGCTGCAAGACAGGAGGAAAGTGCTATTCAATGGCACCAGCAAACTGAGGATTCAAATCACAGCAACTATTACCAAAAATTTTAATTTTTAATTATTAGAATACTGTCACAACAAATATGATTGGTGTAAATATTTTTAAGTAGGCCTGGCACACAGGCTTGGAAGGCTGTAGAAAAGTGCAATTCAAAGGCACGAGCATACTGAGGGTTAAGATCAACACTAAAAAAATTTTTTATTTAAATTAATAACTATACTGTCTGACTGTGACAACAATTATGATTGGTGTAAATAGTTTGCTAGACGGCCTGGCACAAAAGGCTGGCAGTGGCAGGCAGGAGGTAAATGAAATTCAATGGCCCTAGGAGACTGAATATTTGCAGTCCAAAAAATTATGTTTTTTTTTATTGTATTACTGTTACAAGAATTGTGATTGGTGCCACTAATTGGCTACTTGGCCTGTCAGACAGGCTGGCAGATATGAGTCGTGGATGGTAGGTAGGGCAGTAATTTAAAACAGTATGCTGTGTAAGTGACAAAAACACAGGACTGATAGAAAATTAAGTTACATTACACTAGCAAAATATTTTAAAATTTTAGATTTTAATATTAAAATTATGTTAAGAAGTGCAATGCACATATGACTCTATGAGTGGTCGCACTGGCTGGCTGCTATGTAGGGCAGCAATTATAACAACAGTATGCTGTGTAAGTCAGATAGACAGTTAGACACAGGCCTGATAGAAAATACAATTAGATTACACTAGCATAATGATTTAAAGACTTTTTTTTGGAAATTTTAAGAAAAAGGTTAAGCACATACATATGAGTCGTGGCTGATAGCCTTGGAAGGGCAACTATTAAAAACAGTAGGCTATGTATGTCGGATACACACACGCCTGATAGAAAATACTATTAGATTACACTAGAAAAATGATTGAAATTATTTTTTGGGGGGGGAAAATTAAAAAAAGGTTAAACACATATGAGTCGTGGCTCATAGACTAGGGAGGGCAGCAAGTAAACACAGTAGGCTCTCTATGTCAGCAAAACACACAGCCGGATAGAAAATTAGATTTGATTACACTAGCAAACAAATTTAAACTTTTTTTTTTTATATATTAAAATTAAGGTGAAAGAAAAATAGATATGAGTGCTGGGTGGCTGCCTGGCACAGACCAATTAACCAAAAGACTGAAAAAAAAAGAGGTATATTAATGCTGAGTGAGCCTGACAGACACAGGCATGATAGTAAATGTAATTAGATTACACTAGAAAAATATTTTTTTGTGTTTTTTTTTAAATTAAAAATAATGTTATAAACGGATATTAACACTGCTGGCTGCTGGCTGGCACAGAGCAATGAACCAGAGTATATGCTGTGTGACACTGGCCTGATAGAAAATGAAAAAAAATTACACTAGAAAAATAAATATATTTTTGGGTTAGTTAAATTTAAACTAATGTTGTTAGGGGGAGATATCAGTGGTGGCAGTAGTCACAGCATATGTTGTGAGCCTTAAACACACAGCTGAAAGCCAGGCAAATGCTAATAAAAAAAAGAAAAAAAAAAAAAATGGCACGAAATATAGCCCTAAAAAGGGCTTTTTGGGGTGCTGTGCTTGCAGCAGAGATGAGTGGAGTCCTTCTGGACTGTTAATACACTAGCCTAGCTATGTTTTTCCTTTAATGTCAGGAGCAAAAACATAACACGTCCTATCATTAAAAAAGCAAGGTTGTTATGAGTCTAAAATGGCGGATTCCGAGTAGCTGGGAGTGTCTGTGAGGGAGTGTCTAATGTTGATTGGCTCTAATGTGTCAGGCGGGCTGTGACATAGAAGGGTCAAAGTTTCCACAATGATGACACATAGGGGCGGATCGAACATCGCCATGTGTTCGCCCACAAACACGAACGCGAACAAGCTATGTTCGCTGTGAACCGTTCGCGGAGCGAACAGTTCGGGACATCACTAATTATGATAGGTTAACCACCTGTAGTTCTTCATCTTTGGTTTTCTAGTAACCCCTGCGTGTCCCCCTTCCCTGGATCTCCCCCTGTACTGGCCATATTGCTCTCACCTCCCTCTCGTTTGTCTTGTCTGGTAGTGTCTTTCCTCATCAGGTAACCCAGGTAGTTCTTTTCTTTTTGCCTCTTCTCCTTCTCCCTCTCCCCCTCCCTCTGGGCCTAAACCAGAGAAGTTTTTTTTGAGAGTATTTGATTCAGAGTCTGAGGCATCAGCCCCCCGAGACATATGACCCCTTTTGTGACTTGTACACATACACTTTATTATTTTTATAATCCTCCTGATGTGCTAAATTTTCGACATTTCCTAGTTTTAATTTCAGTCTTCAGTCTTGCTATATTAGCGCTGGTTTCCCCATTCAGTTTCTCAAAATTAGAGTCACCTTCAAATTTATTAACCCTTTCCAATGCTTTCTCTGCTTCCATTTTCACTTTTTCTAGCCTTTTCTCATTTCTTTTGATCATCATATCCATCAAATCAAGGGAGCACAAAGAGAGCTTCCCATTCCATTCCTCTACAAAGGAATCGCCCTCCTCATCCTCCCTTATATTTGATCCCGGATCCAATAACAACCTAAGACCTCTAGGAACAATTTTCTTCTCAATACAATTGGCCAAGCTTGCATTCTCTGCCTTGATTTTTAACTGTCTATTCAGATAGTTTCTGTGTTTCCTAAAAGCACTGTAAACATTCAATTCTTCCTCATTGTCTGCATTAACCTTGCTGTTATTTGCCAGAGAATCTTTTAATTACAAATTAAGAAGGAGGGACAGGCTATTATTACATAAACTATATATAAAAAATATAATTAGTGCGCCAGCGGTCAAGAAGTTACTGACACTAATACAATGAATTGTAAAGTGTTTGTGAAAAGACAATCAAAATTTATTTAAAGTGATTCCTATGTAAAAACTTAGATGACATTGAATGCTAATGGATTAATATGGTCATATCAATATACTCCTTAGCATAAAAAGGGTACTAACATTAAAATGCAAAACAATGGTCACTAATAGACACAATGATATAGTGATATCGTCCCAAAAAACAAAGTTCTTGAGTTTATAAATGTAGTGGGTTTATTCTCCAAATCACATGAGGCAAGCACTTCTTCAAACGATCCCTGTTGGTGGCCCAGGGGGGGTAGATACTAAACAGAAAAGGAGATAAAAGAAGGCGCCAACATAGTGCGATTACCAGTGAGATGGGACAGACGCAGTGCAAGTAAAATCAAATACTCCACAGGATAACAGACACTTGAGAAGTGTCACAAAAGCATCCTGGACCCTCTGAGTCGTCCAGCTGACTCCCACTCCACTGTGGTAATGAAACCGCTCGTCACTGCCAATCAAGGTAGCTACGTTGGTGGTCTCAAATCCGCTTTATGTCTTGGCTGCAGTCAGTATAGCAAAAGAGACTGGCTAAAAATCCACTCGATCCAGGATGTAGCAGTTCAAATCAGTATACTCCAATGAGGAGTAAAACAGCCGGGCAAATTTGATATTAGTTGTAAAATGGCAAATCAAATATTACCAAAGGTAGAAAAGAAAGTTCGTGGCTACAATCTTAAAATATGTAAGACTTTAATGGCACACACGTTTCTCGGTCTGTACGTGACCGTTTCCTCAGGTGGCATAAGTGTATAATACAACACATAATAACCACGAACTTATAACAATCAGTACGGCGTCCTCAAATGCGCACCGCGCATGTGTGTAGGTGTGTCTAGATGCTGGGAGTTACACTTGCAACAAACTAACCAATAAGGTGCCTGAACTGATACACACCCTAATGGTTACGTAAATAATGCATTATTTACCAATGCGGTGCTGATAGTAAACCGCACCATTTAATTTAGAAACAATAATATAGTTATATTTAATATAATCGTTAGGTGCAATAGACTCGTAGTCGCTAGAATTATGATATGTAGATAAAATTTTCCTAATGTTAAAAAGCAAATAACTACCAGATCGAGCACACCTACTAACATGGGGCAGAAACAGATATTTGCATCTAAGACAAAGGGAGACTTTTGGATCTGGAAGATGCGCACCCTGTCCCCGGCTGGCTTAAATGCAAATATTTGACATGGCTGCTTTTAATTGAACATCCTTATATAGTCCATCTGTAATTAGTCCACATATAGGCCCTCAATATCCCTCAATATAAGCCTTATCTAGGCCCCCCCACCGGATCCGCCACACCAATTAGACTAGTTTAAAATTAGAAATGAAATATAGAAGTTCATATCCCTTGTATCGGCGCGATATCATCCCCGTGTCAGAACTATGAAGACTGTATTCACATCAATATGCAGATCCTATACTAGAACGATAGGAGGTGTATCCTCCAACCAGAGGCATAGTAACTTAGTATTAAATACTCTCTAATGAGAAAGCAATATATTCACTATCCTCTCCCAGTATATCTGAGTATCCCAATCCCATTTCATCTGCTAAGCTAGTTTTAGCTAGGATTATTGTTCATTCCCCATAAACCTGTATATATCTCTTTTTTACCACCTGCTATATAATATGGGGGCATTTTTCTACCACACATACTTTGTAAAGAGATACATTAAACATGGAGAGTGGAGCTATTATAATATATCTGTCCATATAACCCATTAAAACCAGTTTAAGTATATCGACTGACACATTGCAGCGGTTATGTAGCACACACTATTCAGTTATGTATACATTTCTGGAATAGCCATACACAGATTTTAATATCTAGAAATTGAGTTCTCTACAGAGACGCTTCGGTACAGTACTGTGTGTATATATATTAGTTTGTTGGATCTATCTGCATCCTCCCTAGAGGAGTAATTTGTTTTTAATATTTTTCCATTTATTTCTAAGACATTGCATCCTCTTTTAATAGTAATTTTATGGTGATTTTTAGAAATATGTACAAATATATATTTTTATGTGAGGATCTAGATATACCCATGATTGGGGATTTTACATTTTAGAATTTGTGTGATAATTTAACATATGTATCATTATATATATATATATGTTAATTTAGTATTTTAGTAGCTATCAGCTATGTATAGGTTCATAACATAATAAATGTATGCAATGTTAGTAGGTGTGCCCGATCTGGTAGTTATTTGCTTTTTAACATTAGGAAAATTTTATCTACATATCATAATTCTAGCGACTACGAGTCTATTGCACCTAACGATTATATTAAATATAACTATATTATTGTTTCTAAATTAAATGGTGCGGTTTACTATCAGCACCGCATTGGTAAATAATGCATTATTTACGTAACCATTAGGGTGTGTATCAGTTCAGGCACCTTATTGGTTAGTTTGTTGCAAGTGTAACTCCCAGCATCTAGACACACCTACACACATGCGCGGTGCGCATTTGAGGACGCCGTACTGATTGTTATAAGTTCGTGGTTATTATGTGTTGTATTATACACTTATGCACCTGAGGAAACGGTCACGTACAGACCGAGAAACGTTATGCCATTAAAGTCTTACATATTTTAAGATTGTAGCCACGAACTTTCTTTTCTACCTTTGGTAATATTTGATTTGCCATTTTACAACTAATATCAAATTTGCCCGGCTGTTTTACTCCTCATTGGAGTATACTGATTTGAACTGCTACATCCTGGATCAAGTGGATTTTTAGCCAGTCTCTTTTGCTATACTGACTGCAGCCAAGACATAAAGCGGATTTGAGACCACCAACGTAGCTACCTTGATTGGCAGTGACGAGCGGTTTCATTACCACAGTGGAGTGGGAGTCAGCTGGACGACTCAGAGGGTCCAGGATGCTTTTGTGACACTTCTCAAGTGTCTGTTATCCTGTGAGTATTTGATTTTACTTGCACTGCGTGTCCCATCTCACTGGTAATCGCACTATGTTGGCGCCTTCTTTTATCTCCTTTTCTGTTTATTATTACATAAAATTATAGAAAGGAAAAAGCGACCAATAATGTTTTACACGCTGGAAGTGGCCATCCAGAGCACCTAATGAGGGGGATTCCGTATGGCCAATTCCTGCTACTTAGAAGAAATTGTTCTTCCCTTTCTAAATTTGATTACTATGCATTACAAATGAAGGATCAATTTTTTAAAAGGGGTTACTCTAACAATTGTGTTAAAAAGGCCGTTTGGAAAGCAAGAAGTATGTCAAGAGATGATATTTTGTATAAAAAGAAAGAAAAAAAGAACCAGAATCAGATAAGATTCATTACTACGTTTAATAAACAATGGTAGGAGGTTAGATCAATTATGAGAAAAAATTGGCACCTTCTGTGGGGACAGACCCTGCCAAGGTGGCTAGGAAGGTTTTAAATTTGAAAGATAAACTTGTTAAGAGCCAATTTAGAAGAGGACCCTCAGACTCTGATTGGGTACGTAAGAATAAAGGAATAAAAGGAAGCTTCCTATGTGGTCATTGTGTGTTCTGTGTATACATGGATAGTACAAAGAAATTTACAGTTGATGGATCAAAAATGTATGATATTAGGTTCTTTTTTAATTGCAATTCTGTGGGGGTTATATACCTACTGCGATGCTAAGGGCCCGGTTTTTTATGTAGGAAAAACAAAAAGAGCCATAAAGGACCGGGTACAAGAGCATAGGGATGATATCACCAAGCTGAGAGACACTAATGTAGCAAGGCATTTTGCTTGTGCACACAATAGTGATGCACAGTCTCTCAAGTTTGTGGTTATTGACAATGGCATCTCCTCTGGAAGAGGAGGTGATAATAATAAAATTCTACTTCAGAAGGAAACCAAGTGGATATTTAGATTGGGGACTAGATTTCCACTTGGCTTAAATGATAAATTGGAATATGCCTGCTTTCTGTAAATTAAAGATTATTCTCTTTCTATATGACCTTTCTCTAATGTATGAATATTATGTATGTCAGATTGAGCACCATATAAACAGATCAGCATTAAATATGTAACATTGTAAGTAGTAGTGACAAAAAAATGTTGTTGACAAGGAATTATGATTGTAAAATTGTTACTAACTGCATGGTGAGATGGGCAGTCCTTATATACATTAAATCCTTAAGATGGTAAAGCCCACCTTAAGGTGAATCCTGTGTGGATCACCTGAGCAAAAGAGGTGGTTCTGGGAGATTGATTATGCCCTGATGAAGCCCCTGACACACAAGTTTATGGTGGTGGTGAAACGTACGTGACGTTGGCACTTAGTGTGTTATACCACTTGCACTAATGTGGCTTTTGGATACTTTGTTATGAAGATAACCTTTGCAAGATACACCCTTTATTTGCTATATGTGGACCTTTCAGCTACTAAACAGCCAGTAGGAGGAGTTTCTGGACATCCGTGGTACACCCTACATGAAGGGTTTGGATCGGACATATCCTAACTGGTACGTGTACACAGAACTGTGTTTATGGGACTTTGCTGCATCGGTATTTTCCCACTGAAAGTAAGCCACATAGCTCTGCACCTGACAGGCACGACAGTCTATGAGACTGAGCCCTTTTGGAAGTAAACCAACCAGATGAGAGGTGTGTAACACCACAAACCCTCCTACCTCTGAATCGGCATGTCTGAGGGTTGAAGCTGAATGGCGGTTTGTTTAAACGCTAAATACATACAGGGAGTGCAGAATTATTAGGCAAATGAGTATTTTGACCACATCATCCTCTTTATGCATGTTGTCTTACTCCAAGCTGTATAGGCTCGAAAGCCTACTACCAATTAAGCATATTAGGTGATGTGCATCTCTGTAATGAGAAGGGGTGTGGTCTAATGACATCAACACCCTATAGCAGGTGTGCATAATTATTAGGCAACTTACTTTCCTTTGGCAAAATGGGTCAAAAGAAGGACTTCACAGGCTCAGAAAAGTCAAAAATAGTGAGATATCTTGCAGAGGGATGCAGCACTGTTAAAATTGCAAAGCTTCTGAAGCGTGATCATCGAACAATCAAGCGTTTCATTCAAAATAGTCAACAGGGTCGCAAGAAGCGTGTGGAAAAACCAAGGCGCAAAATAACTGCCCATGAACTGAGAAAAGTCAAGCGTGCAGCTGCCAAGATGCCACTTACCACCAGTTTGGCCATATTTCAGAGCTGCAACATCACTGGAGTGCCCAAAAGCACAAGGTGTGCAATACTCAGAGACATGGCCAAGATAAGAAAGGCTGAAAGACGACCACCACTGAACAAGACACACAAGCTGAAACGTCAAGACTGGGCCAAGAAATATCTCAAGACTGATTTTTCTAAGGTTTTATGGACTGATGAAATGAGAGTGAGTCTTGATGGGCCAGATGGATGGGGCCCGTGGCTGGATTGGTAAAGGGCAGAGAGCTCCAGTCCGACTCAGACGCCAGCAAGGTGGAGGTGGAGTACTGGTTTGGGCTGGTATCATCAAAGATGAGCTTGTGGGGCCTTTTCGGGTTGAGGATGGAGTCAAGCTCAACTCCCAGTCCTACTGCCAGTTTCTGGAAGACACCTTCTTCAAGCAGTGGTACAGGAAGAAGTCTGCATCCTTCAAGAAAAACATGATTTTCATGCAGGACAATGCTCCATCACACGCGTCCAAGTACTCCACAGCGTGGCTGGCAAGAAAGGGTATAAAAAGAAGAAAATCTAATGACATGGCCTCCTTGTTCACCTGATCTGAACCCCATTGAGAACCTGTGGTCCATCATCAAATGTGAGATTTACAAGGAGGGAAAACAGTACACCTCTCTGAACAGTGTCTGGGAGGCTGTGGTTGCTGCTGCACGCAATGTTGATGGTGAACAGATCAAAACACTGACAGAATCCATGGATGGCAGGCTTTGAGTGTCCTTGCAAAGAAAGGTGGCTATATTGGTCACTGATTTGTTTTTGTTTTGTTTTTGAATGTCAGAAATGTATATTTGTGAATGTTGAGATGTTATATTGGTTTCACTGGTAAAAATAAATAATTGAAATGGGTATATATTTGTTTTTTGTTAAGTTGCCTAATAATTATGCACAGTAATAGTCACCTGCACACACAGATACCCCCCTAAAATAGCTATAACTAAAAACAAACTAAAAACTACTTCCAAAACTATTCAGCTTTGATATTAATGAGTTTTTTGAGTTAATTGAGAACATGGTTTGTTGTTCAATAATAAAATTAATCCTCAAAAATACAACTTGCCTATAATTCTGCACTCCATGTAGAGGTATAACCTCTGGATCATTGGCTTGCAAGACCTCCTTATCCTCTGGGGACTGTGTGAGTAACTCTGACCTTATGTTCAGCCAGTTGGTTACGGTCATCGCTTAGAGGACTTCATTGTGCAACATTGTTTATGCTTATCTGTAAAGGGTACTTTCACTTGCTTTATTTAGGTTTTAAATTTTTTTTTTTAGATGTATGTTTTTTTGTTAGTCTGTTCAGCATCTGGACAGCATCCAGTCGATGATACATTTTCACAATAAATTGTAACTTAATCAATGACAATTTTATTAATAACTCTCGGCTAGATTACGAGTCTTGCGTTAGCCTTAAAAAGCAGTGTTGAGAGGTCCCAACGCTGCTTTTTAACGCCCGCTGGTATTACGAGTCTGGCAGGTACAGGTGTACCGCTCACTTTTCTTCCGCGACTCGAGCTTACCGCAAATCCCCTTACGTAAATTGCGTATCCTATCTTTTCAATGGGATTTTCCTAACGCTGGTATTATGAGTCTTGGAAGAAGTGAGCGGTACACCGTCTCCTGTCAAGACTCCTACCGCATTTAAAAGTCAGTAGTTAAGAGTTTTATGGGCTAACGCCGTAACATAAAACTCTTAACTAAAGTGCTACAAAGTACACTAACACCCATAAACTACCTATTAACCCCTAAACCGAGCCCCCCCCCTCCCACATCGAAAACACTTTAATAAAGTTTTTAACCCCTAATCTGCCAACCGGACATCGCCGCCACTGAAATAAATATATTAATCCCTAAACTGCCGCACTCCCGCCTCGCAAACACTGGTTACATTTTATTAACCCCTAATCTGCCGTCCCTAACATCGCTGACACCTATCTACAATTATTAACCCCTAATCTGCTGCCCCCAACGTCGCTGCTACTATATTAAATTTATTAACCCCTAAACCTAAGTCTAACCCTAACCCTAACACCCCCCTAACTTGAATATAATTTAAATAAAATGAAATAAAATTACTAGAATTAAATAAATTAATCCTATTTAAAACTAAATACTTACCTATAAAATAAACCCTAAGCTATGTAACTATTAGTTATATTGTAGCTAGCTTAGGGTTTATATTTATTTTACAGGCAACTTTGTATTTATTTTAACTAGGTAGAATAGTTATTAAATAGTTATTAACTATTTAATAACTGCCTAGTTAAAATAAGTACAAACTTACCTGTAAAATAAATCCTAACCTAAGTTACAATTACACCTAACACTACACATTATCATTAAATTCATTTACTAAATTACCTACAATTAAATACAATAAAATAAAATAAACTAAAATACAAAAAAACCCATTAAATTACAGAAAATAAAAAATAATGACAATTTTTTAAAACTAATTACACCTACTCTAATCCCCCTAACAAAATAAAAAAGCACCCCCAAAATAATAAAATTCCCTACCCTATACTAAATTACAAATAGCCCTTAAAAGGGCTTTTTGCGGGGCATTGCCCCACGTAATCAGCTCTTTTACCTGTAAAAAAAAAATACAATACCCCCCAACATTAAAACCCACCAGCCACACTCCCAACCCTACTCTAAAACCCACCCAATCCCCCCTTAATAAAACCTAACACTACCCCCCTTGAAGATCACACTACCTTGAGCGTCTTCACCCAGCCGGGCACAAGTGGTCCCTCCAGAGGAGCAGAAGTCTTCATCCGATCCGGGCAGAAGAGGTCCTCCAGACGGGCAGAAGTCTTCATCCAGATGGCATCTTCTATCTTCATCCATCTGGAGCGGGTCCATCTTGAAGCCAGCCGACGCAGAGCATCCTCTTCTTCCGACGACTCCCGACGAATGAAGGTTCCTTTAAATGACGTCATCCAAGATGGCGTCCCTTGAATTCCGATTGGCTGATGGGATTCTACCAGCCAATCAGAATTAAGGTAGGAAAAATCATATTGGCTGATTGGATCAGCCAATAGGATTGAAGTTCAATCCTATTGGTTGATCCAATCAGCCAATAGGATTGAACTCGCATTCTATTGGCTGTTCCAATCAGCCAATAGAATGCAATCTCAATCCTATTGGCTGTTTGAATCAGCCAATAGGATCTTTCCTTACCTTAATTCCGATTGGCTGATAGAATCCTATCAGCCAATCGGAATTCAAGGAACGCCATCTTGGATGACGTCATTTAAAGGAACCTTCAAGAGGATGCTCAGCATTGGCTAGCTTCAAGATGGACCCGCTCTGCTCCGGATGGATGAAGATAGAAGATGCCGCCTGGATGAAGACTTCTGCCCCTCCGGAGGTCCTCTTCTGCCCAGATCGGATGAAGACTTCTGCCCCTCTGGAGGACCACTTGTGCCCGGCTGGGTGAAGATGGCTCAAGGTAGGGTGATCTTCAAGGGGGTAGTGTTAGGTTTTATTAAGGGGGGATTTTAGAGTAGGGTTCGGAGTGTGGGTGGTGGGTTTTAATGTGGGGGGGTATTGGGTATAGGGTAGGGAATTTTTATTATTTTCGGGGGCTTTTTTTATATTGTTAGGGGGATTAGAGTAGGTGTAATTAGTTTAAAAAACTTGTAATTATTTTTTTATTTTCTGTAATTTAGTGTTTGTTTGTTTTTGTACTTTAGTTTATTTAATTTAATTGTATTTAACTGTAGGTAATTTAGTAAATGAATTTAATGATAATGTGTAGCGTTAGGTGTAATTGTAACTTAGGTTAGGATTTATTTTACAGGTAAATTTGTACTTATTTTATCTAGGTAGTTATTAAATAGTTAATAACTATTTAATAATTATTGTACCTAGTTAAAATAAATACAAAGTTGCCTGTAAAATAAATATAAATAGAGATGTCGCGAACATAAAATTTTCCGTTCGCGAACGGCGAACGCGAACTTCCACAATGTTTGTGAACGGGCGAAGCGGGCGAACCGCCATAGACTTCAATAGGCAGGTGAATTTTAAAACCAACAGGGACTCTTTCTGGCCACAATAGTGATGGAAAAGTTGTTTCAAGGGGACTAACACCTGGACTGTGGCATGCCGGAGGGGGATCCATGGCAAAACTCCCATGGAAAATTACATAGTTGATGCAGAGTCTGGTTTTAATCCATAAAGGGCATAAATCACCAAACATTCCTAAATTGTTTGGAATAACGTGCTTTAAAACATCAGGTATGATGTTGTATCGTTCAGGTAGTGTAAGGGTTACGCCCTCTTCACAGTGACAGACCAAACTCCCCGTTTAACACACCGCAAACAACCGCAAACTCCCCATTTGCACAAGGTTGGATACCAAGCTAGCCATGTCCCATTCCTTGTCCTCACTGATGTCATTGAAGGTCTCTTCCTCCACCCAGCCACGGACAACACCAAGGGTCCCCGAAAGGTGACAACAAGCCCCCTGGGATGCCTGCTGTGTTTGGTCTTCCACCTCCTCAAAGCCACCTTCCTCCTCTGACTCCTCTTCTTCAGACTCCTCTCTCTGCGTTATTATAAGGTGTGTTAAGTAGTACTATTCCTATCAGTTTAATCCCTGTTACGTCCCCTATCAGGGGACGTGTATATGGCATCGATTTTACGAACCGGGAGATGGAAAAAGATGCTTGGTCAGTCCTCCTACTTAAAATTTGGGCACTGCGCGTGCAATCTAATGTGCCACCAGATAGGAGTGGTGTGTTAGTAGTACTATTCCTATCAGTTTTAATCCTGTTATGTGTCTTTTTTTTTGGTTTGGTTTTTGAAGCCACAGTGCAGCACCAGAGGCCAGAAAAATTAGGCATGTACACATGCCTGAAAAATTAGGCATTGTTGCAGCCGCTGCAGTAGCAGCGGCCAGAAAAATTGATGTTTGTTTCCCAGGCAGAAAGTGCCCTAAAACATTGCGGCTTGAAGCCTAGTTGGTGGCAGATAAGTCACGCAAGTCATCCGGCATTCAGAGATAAAATACAGCAGCGTGTGGACCATTTTTAGCCCAAGACAGCTTATCTCATCAGGCCTTTTTTAGTTGAATGTATCGCCCACTGTCAGTCCCTTCGGGATCCATCCCTCATTCATCTTAATAAAGGTGAGGTAATCAAGACGTTTTTGACCTAGGCGACTTCTCTTCTCAGTGACAATACCTCCTGCTGCACTGAAGGTCCTTTCTGACAGGACACTTGAAGCGGGGCAGGCCAGAAGTTCTATCGCAAATTGGGATAGCTCAGGCCACAGGTCAAGCCTGCACACCCAGTAGTCAAGGGGTTCATCCCTCCTCAGAGTGTCGATATCTGCAGTAAGGCGAGGTAGTCTGCTTCCTGTCGGTCGAGTCGTTCTCTGAGGGTGGACCCCGAAGGGCTGTGGCGATGCGTAGGACTTAAAAAGCTCTGCATGTCCTCTATCAACAACACGTCTGTAAAGCGTCCTGTCCTTGCCGGAGTGATCGTGGGAGGAGGAGGATTACTTTCACCTCTTCCCCTGTTAGATTTCCCGTTGTGCTGTGACATCACCCTTATACGCTGTGTAAAGCATACTTTTTTAATTTATTTTGGAACTGCTGCATCCTTTTCCGACTTTCGGTAATTCGGTAACATTTTCAGGCACTTTCTGCTTATACCGGGGGTCTAGTAGCGTGGACACCCAGTACAGGTCATTCTCCTTCAGCCTTTTTATAAGAGGGTCCCTCAACAGGCACGACAACATGAAAGACCCCATTTGCACAAGGTTGGATGCCGAGCTACTCATGTCCCGTTCCTCGTCTTCAGTGATCTCACTGAAGGTATGTTCTTCCCCCCAGCCACGTACAACACCACGGGTACCAGATAGGTGACAACGAGCACCCTGGGATGCCTGTTGTGGTTGGTCTTCCTCCTCCTCCTCAAAGCCACATTCCTCCTCTGACTCCTCTTCCTCACAATCCTCTTCCAGCGTTGCCGCAGGTCCAGCAAGCGATGCTGATAAGGCTGTTTCTGGTGGTGATGGTGACCACAACTCTTCCTCTTCACATTCATCTACGGCCTGATCCAGCACTCTTCGCAGGGCACGCTCCAGGAAGAAAACAAATGGTATGATGTCGCTGATGGTGCCTTCGGTGCGACTGACTAGGTTTGTCACCTCCTCAAAAGGACGCATGAGCCTACAGGCATTGCGCATGAGCGTCCAGTAACGTGGCAAAAAAATTCCCAGCTCCGCAGAGGCTGTCCTTGCACCCCGGTCATACAAATAGTCGTTAACGGCTTTTTCTTGTTGGAGCAGGCGGTCGAACATTAGGAATGTTGAATTCCAACATGTCGGGCTGTCGCAAATCAAGCGCCTCACTGGCATGTTGTTTCGCCGCTGGATATCTGAAAAGTGCGCCATGGCCGTGTAGGAACACCTGAAATGGCCACACACCTTCCTGGCCTCCTTCATGACGTCCTGTAAGCCTGGATACTTATGCACAAAGCGTTGTACGATCAGATTACACACATGTGCCATGCACGGCACATGTGTCAACTTGCCCAAATTCAATGCCGCCAAAAAATTTCTTCCGTTGTCACAAACCACTTTGCCAATCTCCAGTTGGTGCGGAGTCAG
This sequence comes from Bombina bombina, assembly GCF_027579735.1. NCBI lineage: Eukaryota > Metazoa > Chordata > Amphibia > Anura > Bombinatoridae > Bombina > Bombina bombina. Next base: position 164,099,378 of record NC_069502.1, read on the forward strand.
CCACTGATCCACCTGTGCATTCAGGGCGGACAGGAGTGCTGGTCCGGTGTGACTCTCTGCTTTCAGGCAAGTCAACCCCAAGACGGCGTGACACTGCCGTATCCGGGATGTGGAATAGTACCTGGGGAGCTGGGGGGGTGCCGTTGATGTGGAGCAAGACGCAGCAGCAGAAGAGGACTCAGCCGAGGAGGTTATGGAAGAGGATGGAGTAGGAGGAGTAGAGGAGGTGGCAGCAGGCCTGCCTGCAAGTCGTGGCGGTGTCACCAACTCCTCTGCAGAGCCACGCATTCCATGCTTGGCAGCCGTCAGCAGGTTTACCCAATGCGCAGTGTAGGTGATATACCTGCCCTGACCATGCTTTGCAGACCAGGTATCAGTGGTCAGATGGACCCTTGCCCCAACACTGTGTGCCAGACATGCCATTACTTCCTTTTGCACAATCGAGTACAGATTGGGGATTACCTTTTGTGCAAAGAAATTTCGGCCGGGTACCTTCCACTGCGGTGTCCCAATAGCTACAAATTTTTGGAACACCTCAGACTCCACCAGCTTGTATGGTAAAATCTGGTGGGCTAAGAGTTCAGACAAGCCAGCTGTCAGATGCCGGGCAAGGGGGTGACTTTGTGACATTGGCTTCTTACGCTCAAACATGTCCTTGACAGACACCTGACTGTGGGCAGATGAGCAGGAACTGCTCAAGGTGAGAGACAGAGTGGTGGATGGTTGAGAGGGGGCAAGGAGGACAGCAGTGGTTGACGTGGCTGAAGATGCTGGACCAGGAGGAGGATGGTGACTTTAAGTTTGTGTGCTGCTTGTACTCATGTGTTGATCCCATAGGCGTTTGTGATGTGCAATCATGTGCCTTCGCAAAGCAGTTGTACCTAGGTGGGTGTTGGACTTCCCACGACTCAGTTTCTTTTGGCACAGGTTGCAAATGGCATCGCTGTTGTCAGAGGCAGACACACAAAAAAAATGCCACACTGCTGAGCTCTGCAATGACGGCATTCTGCTGGTGACAACAGCATGCGTTGATTGGCGTGCTGTCTGGCTGACCCCAGGTGCCGATGCATGCTGTCTGACTGTGCCACTAGCTCCTTGCAACGACCTCCCTCTGCTTCCAACTCGTCTCCTCCTCCTCTCTGTCTCCCCATCTGAACTTTCCCCCTGTTCTTCTTCTCTTCTAGCGGGCACCCACGTGACATCCACGGATGCATCGTCATCATCAACCGCTTCACTTGTATCTGAAAACTCAGCAAAGGAAGCAGCGGGTACAACATCATCATCATCACACTGTACGTCCATGTGTGTAATGCTGCCTGACTGAGACATATGCCTGTTATCTACATCCTCTGGCAATAATGGTTGCGCATCACTCATTTCTTCCAACTGATGTGTAAATAACTCCTCTGACAGATCAAGTGAAGCGGCTGTGGTGCTAGTGTTGGTGGTGGCGGCAGGCGCGAGTGGTAACTTGAGAGGTGCCCAAAGCTAAGCTGGAGGAGGATGGTGCATCAAGGTTCTGAGCGGAAGCTGTAGAAGATTGGGTGTCCTGTGTTAGCCAGTCAACTATGTCCTCAGAACTTTTCGAGTTCAGGGTACGTGGCCTCTGAACACTGGGCATTATTCTAGGACCAAAGGGAATCACAGCACCACGACCACGACGGCCCCTGTGGGGTGGCCTGCCTCTGGCTGTCATTTTTTTTTCAATTAGTGGTACTATGCGTGCAAGCTACTGTGACAACAGATATGAGTGGCACTGTGCACTGGCAGAAGTTGGCAGAGTAGACGCTGTAGGCCTGACACACACGCTTGCAGACAACTAACTGCTATTCAATCTATTACAGTCAATATTGTATTTTTTTTTTAAATGTACACTACTGTTACACCAGATATGAGTTGCACTGGTGTGACACTGTGCCCTGGCAGGCCCTGAAACGCACACGTGTGAAGAAAACTGACTGCTATTATTTCATAGTCAAATTTCTAGTTTTTTTTTAATGTACACTACTGTTACACCAGATATGAGTTGCACTGGTGTGACACTGTGCCCTGGCAGGCCCTGAAACGCACACGCGTGAAGGAAACTGACTGCTATTATTTCACTGTCAAATTTCTAGTTTTTTTTTTAATGTACACTACTGTTACACCAGATATGAGTTGCACTGGTGTGACACTGTACCCTGGCAGGCCCTGAAACGCACACGTGTGAAGGAAACTGACTGCTATTATTTCACAGTCAAATTTCTAGTTTTTTTTTTAATGTACACTACTGTTACACCAAATATGAGTTGCACTGGTGTGACACTGTGCCCTGGCAGGCCCTGAAACGCACACGCGTGAAGGAAACTGACTGCTATTATTTCACAGTCAAATTTCTAGTTTTTTTTTTAATGTACACTACTGTTACACCAGATATGAGTTGCACTGGTGTGACACTGTGCCCTGGCAGGCCCTGAAACGCACACGTGTGAAGGAAACTGACTGCTATTATTTCACAGTCAAATTTCTATTTTTTTTTTTTAACCCCTTAATGACAACAGTACTTTTCCATTTTCTGTCCGTTTGTGACAAAGGCTATTTTTACATTTTTGCGGTGTTTGTGTTAATCTGTAATTTTCCTCTTACTCATTTACTGTACCCACACATATTATATACCATTTTTCTCACCATTAAATGGACTTTCTAAAGATAGCATTATTTTCATCATATATTATAATTTACTATAAAAAATGTTTTATAAAATATGAGGAAAAAATGAAAAAAAAAACACTTTTTCTAACTTTTAGCCCCAAAATCTGTTACACATCTACAACCACCAAAAAACACCCATGCTAAATAGTTTCTAAATTTTGTCCTGAGTTTAGAAATACCCAATGTTTACATGTTCTTTGTTTTTTTTGCAAGTTATAGGGCCATAAATACAAGTAACACTTTGCTATTTCCAAACCACTTTTTTTCAAAATTAGCGCTAGTTACATTGGGACACTGATATCTTTCAGGAATCTCTGAATATCCCTTGACATGTATATATTTTTTTTTAGAAGACATCCCAAAGTATTGATCTAGGCCCATTTTGGTATATTTCATGCCACCATTTCACCGCCAAATGCGATCAAATACAAAAAATCGTTCACTTTTTACTAATTTTTTCACAAACTTTCGGTTTCTCACTGAAATTGTTTACAAACAGCTTGTGCAATTATGGCATAAATGGTTGTAAATGCTTCTCTGGCATCCCCTTTGTTCAGAAATAGCAGACATATATGGCTTTGGCGTTGCTTTTTGGTAATTAGAAGGCCGCTAAATGCCACTGCGCACATACGTGTATTATGCCCAGCAGTGAAGGGGTTAATTAGGGAGCATGTAGGGAGCTTTTTGGGGTAATTTTAGCTTTAGTGTAGTGTAGTAAACAACCCAAAGTATTGATCTAGGCACATTTTGGTATATTTCATGCCAACATTTCACGGCCAAATACGTTCAAATAAAAAAAAAACTTTACATTTTTCACAATTTTTGGTTTCTTACTGAAATTATTTACAAACAGCTTCTGCAATTATGGCACAAATGGTTGTAAATGCTTCTCTGGGATCCCCTTTGTTCAGAAATAGCAGACATATATGGCTTTGGCGTTGCTTTTTGTTAATTAGAAGGCCGCTAAATTCCGCTGTGCATCACCCGTATATTATGGCTAGCAGTAAAGGGGTTAATTAGGTAGCTTGTAGGGAGCTTGCAGGGTTAATTTTAGCTTTAGTGTAGAGATCAGCCTCCCACCTGAAACATCAGACCCCCTGATCCCTGATCCCTCCCAAACAGCTCTCTTCCCCCCCACCCCACAATTTTTCCCGCCATCTTAAGTAGTGGCAGAAAGTCTGCCAGTACTAAAATAAAAGTTATATTTGTTTTGTTTTTTTGTTTTTTAATAGCATATTTACATATGCTGCTGTATAGAATCCCCCCTTAGCCCCCAGCCTCACGGATCCCCCATCAAACAGTTCTCTAACCCTCCCCCTCTAGCTTAATGGGCGCCATCTTGGGTACTGGCAGCTGTCTGCCAGTACCCAGCTTAGTAAAATAAACATGCTTTTATTATTTTTTTACTGTAGTTTAGCTTTTCTGTAGTGTAGCTCCCCCCCTTCCTCCCAGAACCCTTCGATTGTTTTTTAAATTTAAATCCACCCCCTTTTCTCCCAATTTTGTATTAAAATTTTTCTGCAGTGTAGTAGTTCCCACCCGCTCCCGCCCCGTGCACGCACCCTCCCGCCGCCCCCGTGCACGTGCGCTTCCGTGCGCGCCCCCCGGACACTGCCGCCTCCGATCTGGCCTCCGATCCCGCCCCCTCCACATCACAGGCCCTTGGCAGGCCACCCACCCACCTCCCTGCCTTGCTCCCACCCACCAACGACGCTCCGGTGCAGAGAGGGCCACAGAGTGGCTCTCTCTGCATCGGAGGCTTGTAAAGGGGTATTGCAGGATGCCTCCATATCGAGGCATCACTGCAATACCCTCAGAGCTGCTGGAAGCGATCGCAATTGCTTCCAGCACTCTGTTAGACAACTGACGTACCAGGTACGTCTATTGTCATTAACTGCTTGTTAATGCATGACGTACCTGGTACGTCAGTTGTCATTAAGAGGTTAATGTACACTACTGTTACACCAGATATGAGTTGCACTGGTGTGACACTGTGCCCTGGCAGGTTCTGAAACGCACACGTGTGAAGGAAACTGACTGCTATTATTTCACAGTCAAATTACTTGTTTTTTTTTTAATGTACACTACTGTTACACCAGATATGAGTTGCACTGGTGTGACACTGTGCCCTGGCAGGCCCTGAAACGCACACGTGTGAAGGAAACTGACTGCTATTATTTCACAGTCAAAAAAGTGTTGTTTTTTTTTAAATGTACACTACTGTTACACCAGATATGAGTTGCACTGGTGTGACACTGTGCCCTGGCAGGCCCTGAAACGCACACGTGTGAAGGAAACTGACTGCTATTATTTCACAGTCAAAAGTGTTGTTTTTTTTAAATGTACACTACTGTTACACTAGATATGAGTGGTGGCACTGGGCAAGTGGGCACAGTATACGCTGTGAGCCTGACACACACGCTGGCAGGCAGGCAATTGCAATTAGATTACAAAGGAAAAAAAAAAAAAAAAGCAGACTGATGTTCTAGCCCTAAGAAGGGCTTTTTGGGGTGCTGTCCTTACAGCAGAGATCAGATGAGTCCTTCAGGACTGTAGTGGACACTGAATACACTAGCCTAACTATCGATTTCCCTATTAAATCAGCAGCAGCTACACTGTCCCTCCTCTCACTAAGAATGCAGCTTCCGAATGAATCTAAAATGAATGCTGTCCAGGAGGTGGGAGGGTCTGGGAGGGAAGGTCTGCTGCTGATTGGCTGGAATGTGTCTGCTGACTGTGAGGTACAGGGTCAAAGTTTACTCAATGATGACGAATAGGGGGCGGACCGAACATTGCATATGTTCGCCCGCCGCGGTGAACGCGAACAAGCTATGTTCGCCAGGAACTATTCGCCGGCAAACTATTCGGGACATCACTAAATATAAGCCCTAAACTAGCTACAATGTAACTTTTAGTTATATTGTAGCTATTTTATGGTTTATTTTATAGGTAAGTATTTAGTTATAAATAGGATTAATTTATTTAATTGTAGTAATTTAATTTCGTTGTATTTAAATTATATTTAAGTTAGGGGGTGTTAGATTTAGGTTTAGACTTAGGTTTAGGGGTTAATAAATTTAATATAGTAGCGGCGACGTTGGGGGGGGCAGATTAGGGGTTAATAAATGAAGATAGGTGTTGGCGATGTTAGGGGCAGCAGATTAGGGGTTCATAGGGATAATGTAGGTGGCGGCGGTGTCCGGAGCGGCAGATTAGGGGTTAAAAATATAATGCAGGTGTAGGCGATGTCGGGGATGGCAGATTAGGGGTTAATAAGTGTAAGATTAGGGGTGTTTAGACTCAGGGTTCATGTTAGGGTGTTAGATGTAGACATTAATTTTATTTCCCCATAGGAATCAATGGGGCTGCGTTAGAAGCTGAACGCTGCTTTTTTGCAGGTGTTAGGTTTTTTTCAGCAGAATCTGCCCCATTGTTTCCTATGGCGAAATCGTGCACAAGCACGTTTTGCCAGCTCAACGTTACCGTAAGCGACGCTGGTATTGAGGTGAGATGTGGAGCTAAATTTTGCTCTACGCTCCTCTTTTTGCGGCTAACGCCGGGTTTAAAGAAAAACATAATACCAGCGTTGTCTTAAGGGAGCATTGAAAAAAAAAATGCTCGTTAGCAACGCACCCCTGTTACCGCAAAACTCTTAATCTCGGTGTCTGTGTGCAGCAATCCCTTTCTTTAAAGTGACAGTAATCTATGCCACTTGAATCTTTCTATATTATTTTGTATACCTAAACTGTAACAAAGTACACTAACACCCATAAACTACCTGTTAACCCCTAAACCGAGGCCCTCCTGCATAGCACATACTATATTAAATTTATTAACTCCTACTCTGCCGCTCCCGACATTGCCGACACTATTAAAAATTATTAACCCCTATTACGCCACTCCCCGACATCGCCGCCACTATACTAAAGTTATTAACCCCTAAACCCTCCCACATAGCAAACACTATTTAAATATTTAGAAAAGCGAATAGTGGTTAAAGAGATAACCACTACAAAGAGTACACTTATAGCACTCAAGAGCTAATTAAATATAATAGATTATACTAAAGAGTTCAATATGGCATATAAATGCGTTCAGAAATAGCACCAGTCTCTAAATATACGCTTACCTAACTAAAATTAAAACTTAACGTTTTAAAACAACAAATAGTTAAAAACACAAACTGAAATTGGTGTAATTGTGTCGATTAGAAAGAAATAGCAGGCTAATGGGACCGATAAGGGGGTCAGTATATGAGAATCACCTCTGTTGAGGCTGAGAATAAATTGATAATATCAATCAATATAGTTCTATAAGGGTTGTATATACCTGACGTCAGTACTGATAAGTTATAAGTGTATAGGTAAACCGTAGTAACGGATGAATTAGTAAAATTGTGCGCTTCAGATAATCAGAAATATCTATGCCCTTTGAGGTGTAACCAAGGGTTAAGCAGTTTACAGAGGTTATTTGCTCAAACCATATGTTAGTGAAATATGATTGAAGTGGAGAGTAACCAATAGGTTGTCTAACTCTGTCACTTATATTCCTATTTGTTGGGAGCTGTAAATAATATACAGTATATCAATAATAGATAGCTTTGTACAGAGGTTATATCGTTTGTCTAATTACATCATAGACAAATTATAGTTTGGTAGCTTTACATTTTTCGCAACATCTGAATTAATGTACTTTGCAGTGGGTTATTTTTAGGTATATACAGGGAGTGCAGAATTATTAGGCAAGTTGTATTTTTGAGGATTAATTTTATTATTGAACAACAACCATGTTCTCAATGAACCCAAAAAACTCATTAATATCAAAGCTGAATAGTTTTGGAAGTAGTTTTTAGTTTGTTTTTAGTTATAGCTATTTTAGGGGGATATCTGTGGATGCAGGTGACTATTACTGTGCATAATTATTAGGCAACTTAACAAAAAACAAATATATACCCATTTCAATTATTTATTTTTACCAGTGAAACCAATATAACATTTCAACATTCACAAATATACATTTCTGACATTCAAAAACAAAACAAAAACAAATCAGTGACCAATATAGCCACCTTTCTTTGCAAGGACACTCAAAAGCCTGCCATCCATGGATTCTGTCAGTGTTTTGATCTGTTCACCATCAACATTGCGTGCAGCAGCAACGACAGCCTCCCAGACACTGTTCAGAGAGGTGTACTGTTTTCCCTCCTTGTAAATCTCACATTTGATGATGGACCACAGGTTCTCAATGGGGTTCAGATCAGGTGAACAAGGAGGCCATGTCATTAGATTTTCTTCTTTTATACCCTTTCTTGCCAGCCACGCTGTGGAGTACTTGGACGCGTGTGATGGAGCATTGTCCTGCATGAAAATCATGTTTTTCTTGAAGGATGCAGACTTCTTCCTGTACCACTGCTTGAAGAAGGTGTCTTCCAGAAACTGGCAGTAGGACTGGGAGTTGAGCTTGACTCCATCCTCAACCCGAAAAGGCCCCACAAGCTCATCTTTGATGATACCAGCCCAAACCAGTACTCCACCTCCACCTTGCTGGCGTCTGAGTCGGACTGGAGCTCTCTGCCCTTTACCAATCCAGCCACGGGCCCATCCATCTGGCCCATCAAGACTCACTCTCATTTCATCAGTCCATAAAACCTTAGAAAAATCAGTCTTGAGATATTTCTTGGTCCAGTCTTGACGTTTCAGCTTGTGTGTCTTGTTCAGTGGTGGTCGTCTTTCAGCCTTTCTTACCTTAGCCATGTCTCTGAGTATTGCACACCTTGTGCTTTTGGGCACTCCAGTGATGTTGCAGCTCTGAAATATGGCCAAACTGGTGGCAAGTGGCATCTTGGCAGCTGCACGCTTGACTTTTCTCAGTTCATGGGCAGTTATTTTGCGCCTTGGTTTTTCCACACGCTTCTTGCGACCCTGTTGACTATTTTGAATGAAACGCTTGATTGTTCGATGATCACGCTTCAGAAGCTTTGCAATTTTAAGAGTGCTGCATCCCTCTGCAAGATATCTCACTATTTTTTACTTTTCTGAGCCTGTCAAGTCCTTCTTTTGACCCATTTTGCCAAAGGAAAGGAAGTTGCCTAATAATTATGCACACCTGATATAGGGTGTTGATGTCATTAGACCACACCCCTTCTCATTACAGAGATGCACATCACCTAATATGCTTAATTGGTAGTAGGCTTTCGAGCCTATACAGCTTGGAGTAAGACAACATGCATAAAGAGGATGATGTGGTCAAAATACTCATTTGCCTAATAATTCTGCACACAGTGTATTGACCCAGGTTTAGGGTATCGTTCCCAGTACTTAAATGCAAAGTATTATTGGTAAAATTATGTTATTGTATGTGAATGGGTTAAGTTGGTGTTTGTTATAATTATTAGTACCCTCCAATTCTAGAGAAGCACGCACTATTACTTTATATCGTGGTCTATATATTATACCACATTTCTGTAATGGGAATCAACCCCTCTATTACTACATGTCATCATATATTCAGATACAATGTTATAGTTTTATATGTGCTTGTGTAAACAAGGGTTCGGTTGTGTACCATAGCTTATTTGTTCATCATAGATAAAAAGTTGCCGTTTTGTATTTGTGCAGACAAGGGTTGGGTTATGTACCGTAGCTTATTTATTCACTACAGATTAGAATTAATAGTTCATCTTTCACACACTATCAGATACAGTATTTATCCAATATTTAACGCCGTATGTTACGGAGTGTTTGGCAAAAACACAGGAGCTCGCAACGGCTCCGTCTAACACGGCTTTTTTAAAGGGTTATCGCGGTTATAACCCTTTGAAAAAGCCGTGTTAGACGGCGAAACATGTTAGGGACCTAGGGAAATGGTGAGGAGCTGTTGCGAGCTCCTGCATAGTTGCCAACAGTCCCTGATTTCCAGGGACAGTCCCTGGATTTTGTTGTATGTCCCTGGATTTTTTTTGTCCCTGGAAATGTCCCTAAAAATCTCTTTTGCACAACATTTGTTGTTTGCATATATATATATATATATATATATATATATATATATATATATATATATATAGATAGATAGATAGATAGATAGATAGATAGATAGATAGATAGATGATAAATAGATATAGTGTATTATATAAATATAATTAATTCCTAATGGAATATTAATATTATTGAATGGGTTCACATATTATTTGTCTTTCTAATTTTGATGCTGTGTTGTAAAAATAACCATATGCCCAGAATATGTTCCAGAGACTGGGTAGGTGTAAGAGCTTGGTGCTGTAATCTGTATAATAAACTATGGATAAGTCTAAATTATACTATTACTTTCAAATGGGTGTGTTTTGATTGCAGAACTGAGTGGGCGGAGCAGTTGAACAGTAGGTTGTCAATACTCCAGTAACCCGCTTGCTTGCTCTGCTGCAAAGTGTCCCTGGAATTTTTTTTGAAATGTTGGCAACTATGCTCCTGTATTTTAGCTGCTAACTTTAATTGGTGCAATAAGATGACTACTTATAGAATCAGGCTTTATATATAAGAATCTTTACTTAATTTGACTTTTACTAAGGGGTGGTATTCATAGTATAACCGGCAGGCTTTGAATCATAATTTAATCGGTTGCTTTAAAGTATCTAGCTACCGCTTGGGAGCTGCATTGCCCTATCGGTCAGTTAATTTGATTTGGAAAGCGCCAAACCATTGTTATGATACATCGGGTTTTACCCTATATTCTACTCCTGTGGCAGGTTTATACTATGACTTTATACGGAGGGGATCACCTGAGGCTTTACTAATACAAGGGCAATCAAACTAATTTAATCCTGTGTTGGTAAATAATTTATTAGCAATACATTACAAGATCATAGTACCGAGATCTTAAAGTGCACAAACACCATTTAATTTATATCACAAACTATCAGAGAACTCTAGCTACTATGTGTATAAAAAAGATTGGGAATCTCTATTAACCCGTTGTAATTCAATGAGCCACGAAAACACAACTCTCTATGCTGTTAATATATATAACATTTCATATTGTAACTAAATGAGAGGCTACATAAACAATTGGTGTGCCTGAATCTAAACGCTGTTGCAAAATCAATAACTTGTTACCTAGAATCGATGCTTGCTACGACATATTAAACTAAACAATTAATCATAAGCAGTATTCAGCTCAGAACTGAGCGGTTATGTCATTGAATTCAATATATTTACAAATATTGTTGCCAAACACTCCGTAACATACGGCGTTAAATATTGGATAAATACTGTATCTGATAGTGTGTGAAAGATGAACTATTAATTCTAATCTGTAGTGAATAAATAAGCTACAATGAACAAATTTTATCTATGATGAACAAATAAGCTATGGTACACAACCGAACCCTTGTTTACACAAGCACATATAAAACTATAACATTGTATCTGAATATATGATGACATGTAGTAATAGAGGGGTTGATTCCCATTACAGAAATGTGGTATAATATATAGACCACGATATAAAGTAATAGTGCATGCTTCTCTAGAATTGGAGGGTACTAATAATTAGAACAAACACCAACTTAACCCATTCACATACAATAACATAATTTTACCAATAATACTTTGCATTTAAGTACTGGGAACGATACCCTAAACCTGGGTCAATATATACTTAAAAATAATAAATACAATTAGAGTGTTAGTAAATAACATTTATTTTAAGGTACCGGAACCCACTGCAAAGTACATTAATTCAGATGTTGCGAAAAATGTAAAGCTACCAAACTATAATTTGTCTATGATGTAATTAGACAAATGATATAACCTCTGTACAAAGCTATCTATTATTGATATACTGTATATTATTTACAGCTCCCAACAAATAGGAATATAAGTGACAGAGTTAGACAACCTATTGGTTACTCTCCACTTCAATCATATTTCACTAACATATGGTTTGAGCAAATAACCTCTGTAAACTGCTTAACCCTTGGTTACACCTCAAAGGGCATAGATATTTCTGATTATCTGAAGCGCACAATTTTACTAATTCATCCGTTACTACGGTTTACCTATACACTTATAACTTATCAGTACTGACGTCAGGTATATACAACCCTTATAGATCTATATTGATTGATATTATCAATTTATTCTCAGCCTCAACAGAGGTGATTCTCATATTCTGACCCCCTTATCGGTCCCATTAGCCTGCTATTTCTTTCTAATCGACATAATTACACCAATTTCAGTTTGTGTTTTTAACTATTTGTTGTTTTCCGCAAATTTTAGCACTGTTTGACCAATAAACGTTAAGTTTTAATTTTAGTTAGGTAAGCGTATATTTAGAGACTGGTGCTATTTCTGAACGCATTTATATGCCATATTGAACTCTTTAGTATAATCTATTATATTTAATTAGCTCTTTAGTGCTATAAGTGTACTCTTTGTAGTGGTTATCTCTTTAACCACTGTTCGCTTTTCTAAGTTCCTATAAAGTACACAGCACCGCTGACTCTATTATTAGATATATACTGATCAGGAATATATTTCGGATCACATTATATAAAGAGATATAGAGCTTGCTCCTAACCTAGAAGTAGTGCCATTGGTTTTTCTTTTTTCTTTTATAACTATTTAAATATTATTAACCCCTAATCTGCCGTCCGCCCACATCGCCCCCACTATACTAAAGTTATTAAGCCCTAATTCCGCCACCACTATAATAAACCTACTTACCCCTAAACTGCAAGTCCCCCACAACAAAACATACTAAATAAACCTATTAACTCCTAAACCGAAAGCCCCCACATCGCAATAAACTAATTTAAACTAATAACCCCTAAACCTAACATTAACCCTAACGTAACCCTAACCCTAACACCCCCTAACTTTAACATAATTAAAATAAAGCTAAATTAAAGTTACAGTTATTAACTAAATAATACCTATTTAAAACTAAATACATACTTACCTGTAAAATAAAACCTAAGCTAGATACAATATAACTAATAGTTATATTGTAGCTAGCTTAGGTTTTATTTTTATTTCACAGGTAAGTTTGTATTTATTTTAACTAGGTAGACTAGTTAGTAAATAGTTATTAACTATTTACTAACTACCTAGTTAAAATAAATAGAAACTTACCTTTGAAATAAACCTAAGCTGCCTTACACTAAAACCTAACATTACAAAAATAAAAAAACACTAAAATTACAAAAAAAATAAAAAAAACTACCATTACAAAAAATAACAAACGAAAATTATCTAAAACAATAAAAATTATTCCTATTCTAATACCCTTTTAAAAAAAAAAAAACACCCTAAATAAAAAAGTCTAATCTATAATAAACTACCAAGAGCCCTCAAAAAGGGCCTTTGTAGGTCATTTCCCTAAAGTTAACAGCTCTTTTGCTACAAAACAAAACAAACACCCCTTACAGTATACAAACCCCCACCCCCAAACTCACAAACTAAAAATAAAGTAAAACCTAATCTACCCATTGCCCTGAAAAGGGCATTTGTATGGGCATTTAGCTCTTTTATGAAATGCCCAACCCCTAATCTAAAAATAAAAACCCACCCCAAAACGAAATAAAAACATTACACAAAATAACAAACAAATTATCGAAAATAATAAAAATTATTCCTATTCTAAAACCCATTTTAAAAAAAACACCCTGTAAGGTGTATAATCCCACGGGGGGGTGTCAGCGCAGGCCAAAGCCTGGGGCCTAGTGTACCACCTGAGGCATATGTAGATTATCTGATAAGGGCCCCTTAGAATGACTCAGACCACGCAGCATTATGATCGAAAGCCAATTCTGTTTATTGCACAGTGCAAGCCTTTCTTATAGTGACATACAGGGTTAAGGGGATGACACGTTAGGACCGCGTCATCTTACACAGTTATACAGAGCAATTTACAAGGAAAAACTGGAACATGAGTTTCTCATAACAATATTTACAGAGTCATAACAAACTACCATCTGCAGAGACAACCGAGTGTCTAAAGCCTCTTGTTTACATTATCTTATTCTATCTTACTTCTAGGCATTAGGCCAGGGTACATTGGCAAGGCCGAATAGCTAAAGAAACTCATAACATGCATATAATTCTCACTGCATAATACCCCAGTATAATAAAGTCTATTCATTACAAAATGGCTGCGAGGAACAAGATGGCTGCGAAGAACAAGATGGCTGCCATCAGGTTCATATTACCCCTAACATACCATCCTTTTATTCTAACAGAATAACATAAAAATAGACAGGCATAGAAAATTAGTAAAGCCTTATATTATGGTAACAGAACTCTATAAGAATACTAAAGAGAAAAATATTCGCATGTCGTGATATACTTTTATAGGCTAATTGTCACTGCATATAGGTACAGTCCCTCCAATACCTTCCATCTATCCTCCAGCCCTCCCAAAACTACCGGTCTACCAGCACAGAGACCCAACCAGCCCCCCATCTACCCCCAAACAACGCTGCATCTTCTATCCCTCCACCTGCATTGCTAGCACCCCCCCAATATGTCCAACAGTTCCTTTTCCACAGTAAAGCATGACATAGCAACAGCACAACTGTCTCTAGGTGGCCTCTGAATACTTTAAGAACAGTCTTTGTCCATTTGAGAGCGCTGCACCTTGACACTTTGCTATAATACAGTTCTCCAATAGTTCATTTGCAGTAGGGGTGCTTATCCACGGTTCTTCCGCAGGGAGATACTGGAAATCTGATGGTTTGTTCATGGGGTAGACAAGGCAACCAGTGGATACCTATGGCAAGCAGACACTCGAGTCACAGGGAGTCTAGGAAGCAAACAGAAACAGTACAGGATGAGTACACACCGCAATACAATCACAATTATGTCCAAATAAAACGTCACTTTCATCCTATGTCATTTAAAATCAAACAAAACATTGTTGATATATAATACAACCTAAATACATTGACATTTCTCAGAGAATAATTTACAACTTCTCTATACACTTTTAAATGATACTTCATGAATACTACGCAAGTGAAAACCTGTCAGACTTCCTCAAGGGCCTGAATGTTTATGCTAAAACTTATGCTAAGGCCTGCCCTGTAGTAAGAATGGAAAAAAGAAAACAGTCAATGAAAATAAATGAATTTCTTTACAATATCACTTTGAACTTCTAAAAAATAAAAGAACCTTGTGTTGCTTTATTCTGGATGGCTGCTATCTATAATGCTTATAATTCTCCAACCATGATCCTAATATTCAACAATCTCATCTGATATAAACACTACTAGTTTACTAATTATTTTATGCAACCTAAATTCTCTCACACTCCTATATGAGGAAAGCATACAAACAGAACATCATTTAAAACTACAAGCTCTTTTAAAGGTAAACACATCTTTATGGTAAGAATTACTCTCTTTAACAAACATCAGGAATGACCAAATTCACTTTGCAGATACCATACTAATTAATAAAAGGGAAAAAATACCTTTGCTTTCATAAACTATAATTATGCTATTCCCTGAAACATTTCTCTGTATATTTACTATAAACTTCTAGCTTAGACGTGTCCTCCTTATGTTCTAAAGGGTGAAGGGTCTAAAATATTATTCTATGTTGAAGCATTTTCCTTAAACCTATTTTCTATACTCAATGGGCCATTCAATAGGGTACAATGCTGCGAAGTTCACAGTTACATTTATCTAAAGAGTTACTATGTTAAGCACATAAACTACAATGTGCACTAATACCAATGAAGCATATGATTTCTTAGACCAAATATGATCAATAAAAATAAAACAAATACAAGAGAATACAAAACAAGCAATATAAGGAATGGAGTTAAAACAATACTCCCCTAATTTAATTGGTTGACCCTGTAACAGCATAACAGGACTTCCATATCGAGCGGTAAGGCACAGTCCAGAGAAGGATAGTCTTTATGTCCTGAAGACACACATCAGAGAAAACAGTCATGGATTACCCAGAGTCCAGTTCTGGGGCTGGTACCAGCATGCAAAGCAAAGAATGGATCCAAAGATAGTTCAGTAACTTTTTTTTTACTGCAGTATGATGGTTAAAACAAGCTTGACAAAAGGTCTTTCATCTTTATCTTTTCTTTCTTTAAAGGTTTACTTGCTTTCAATCTTTAATCTTTTGAAGAGTGCACTTATGGAATTTTGCCTGTACAGATTTTACCTAAATATGGAAACTCAAAAATAATTCAGTTAGTGTGTTTCAATCTCTGAAGACAGCATACTCTCATCCTGCAAATACAAATATAGTGTTAAGAACCACCTAGAAAAATAAAACATTTTAGGCATCTGAAATTAACACAATAACATTGTACGAGGAGATTCAAAACGTTTTAGGTTCACCTCCTAAAAGCCATCACCCCCATTACATAAAGATATTCATCAATACTCATCAATACTTCCCCCATGTTTGCGTAAAACATCTCATGTGACACGCAAACACAAGATAACAAGAAACTAAACGATAAATCATGCACTCCACTCATGCAGAGACAATTCTCAATAGCAAGCAAAATGAAATACACTTCACAATTCAATATGCTGTCCACAAAAGAGAAAAACATAACAAACAATGAAAACCAATCGTTCTTGTCTTACACAAAACGAAACATTAGCTGCTGACACAAATTTCAAACAACCACAATTAATGTAGAATGCAACACATATTCTGACATTCGCTGAAATGCAACACACTCAGAACATGACAAACAATTAAAAACATCCACTATGTACAAAACTTTAATATCACACAAAGAAAGCAATCACAGCAGATGCCCAAGAAACTTAAGTTGCAGATTGCACAAATAAAATTGTGCTTATTTGGGAAAGATCAGATAACCACAGTAGCCACTGTTAAAGGGTCATTCTAGGATAATTGAAAATTCATTATTCAGATAGGACTTTTAATTTTAACCAACCTTCCTAGATTAAACCTGTCATGAGATGCAGGACATATGCAGGACACAGCAATGATGGTACAACTCTATTTTATTACAGAGCATAGCAATACACATCCAGACAGGTTGATTGTACTAAACTAACTGCGACACAGACACCGGACCTAAGCCCCGCCCACAAGCTAGTGACATCACATCCTGCTCTCATCACATCTTCCCCTTTTTCAAAGGCAAAGCATACATTCGCATATATTAAATAACAAGGTACACCAACAGGGTATACAACAACATTTTGTTTTTGAACATTATAAAAACAGATAGATTAGAAAACATGAACAAATAAATTACATCCTGACTTGGACATCGGGGTAGACTACCCTAGTCCACAGTGACCATGGGATTATTCTGCCCATACTTCCGGTCACTGTTCTAGCTAAAGTCAGTCCCTGTATCGGGCCGGAAGTTTCACCACTCTTCCGCTTGATGTAACTTTGCATGAACTGTCCTCTGATACAGAAGATGGTGAACAAGAGTCTGCTGGAGGCAAAGATATATCCCCGCTATGATCTTGCTGAGGGGAAGGCACCTCTCTTAGAACAGGGGATCCCACCGGCGGTGGTACTGAGGTATCCGGTTCCAGACTCTCAGGTACAGGCTGAAGATGTCTTCGGTTACGGCGTGTAACCGTCCCTCCCTCTGTAAGGACTGTGTAAGACCTTGGTTCTGGAGAGCGGCCCACTACCGTAGCAGGCGTCTTCCATTTCTTCTCATCATCCAGTTTAATTCTGACACTTTGGCCCGCTTTCAGTTCCTGTAAAGGCCTGACAGAATGTCTCCTGTCGTAGAAGAAACGATAACCCTTTTTGGCCTCTTCATCCCTCCTAAGGACTTCGTCCCGAGGAACAGGGCCAGGCGGCTTGAAGACACCCACTGAGGGTAAAGTGGTGCGAATCTGGCGTCCTAGCATCAGCTGTGCCGGGCTAAACCCGGTGGCTTGAATGGGCGTCGCCCTGTATGACAAGAGGGCTAGGTACGGTTCAGATTGCTTTAGAATGAATTTTGTTGTTTGAACTGCCCTTTCAGCCATTCCGTTGGCCTGCGGATAATGTGGACTTGACGTGGAATGTACAAAATCATATTCCCTGCTGAAAGCACTGAACTCTGCAGAAGCGAACTGCATGCCATTATCACTCACCAGCTCCATTGGAATGCCCCAGCGGGCGAACAGGCTCTTCAGGCGAATGATAACGGCCTGACTTGTGATATCATTCAGGGGTGCTATTTCCAAATACCTGGAATAGTAGTCGATAACAACAAGAAACTTTTTCCCGTGCAGTTCGCACAAATCAGCAGCTATTTTCTGCCACGGCCCCGCAGACAGCGGAGTAGACATTAAGGGCTCCCTTCTCTGAGTAGGCCGGCGTTCCCGGCAAAAGGCACATTTAGACACGTGATTTGCAATGTCGGAGCTGATCCCAGGCCACCACACAGCTGTAGCTGCTCTTTCTCTGCACTTTGTAATGCCTAAGTGCCCATCGTGTATCCTGTTCAACATCTCCTTAATGTATTCAGTTTTACACACCACTTCAAAATGGCCTATTCTGTTACATTTTCTGCATCTTTTATCTCTGGCCGGGCATATAGCACTCTGATCATGAGCCCGGTAGCACCGTGTGCATCGGCCATGTTGCGCCCATCCACTTCTAGGCCTTTCCAGTACTTTAGATCTACCGCTCACACTGTGCCTTTCACTAGTAATTTTCCTAGACTGTTGCACTTCATCCACAATACTCTCAGACCTCAGATCAGCACTTTGATTTTTCACCAGTTCACTCTGGTGGGCCATCCTAATAGCCCCGTCTAACGTTAAATCAGGCTCTAACTGCAGCTTCAGGGAGACTTCAGCATCTGCAATTCCAATAACTATTCTGTCTCTGATTTGCTCTTCTTTAGCAACACCAAACTCACAGAATTCAGCTAATTCATACAGGCTGCGCACAAATGACTCCACAGATTCTCCCACACGCTGATTACGTTTGTGAAAACAAGCTCTCTCATGAATCACATTTCTTTTGGGCACAAAGTGGGCACTGAGTTTATCCATAACTATATCAAAGTTAACTTCTTCCCCTTCTTGGAAAGTAAAAGCATTGAACACTGGCTCTACATCTTTCCCCATAGAATATAAAAGAGAATTAACTTGTACTTCACCACTCTCCTTGTTCAGTTTGGATGCAATCCTGAAGCGCTGAAACCGCTGACGCCATGTGGGCCAAGCTGCAGGCTGAGAAAAGTCAAAAGGCTCAGGTGGGGTAAACTTTGACATTGCAATCGATCAGAAACAGAAGCGCAGTCCAGAACTTCTGACACCATGTCATGAGATGCAGGACATATGCAGGACACAGCAATGATGGTACAACTCTATTTTATTACAGAGCATAGCAATACACATCCAGACAGGTTGATTGTACTAAACTAACTGCGACACAGACACCGGACCTAAGCCCCGCCCACAAGCTAGTGACATCACATCCTGCTCTCATCACAAAACCAAACATAGGTAGGCTTATATGCTAATTTTTTAAACCTTTGAGGACTGCCTCTTATCACAGGCTGTATAAATCTCATTACAACACCAAGAGACAGAATACACGTAAGCCATATAAATAAAACCAAAACTGTGAACAGATAAATTAGCTAGTTATATAAATGCAGTAGAATCAGATAAACTGTGCATCATTTGTTTTAGGGGTGTTTAATTCTAGACACCTTATAGACCACGGCTTAACTGTTAAGCAGCAATCAAAGTCATTGCAATAATAGTGGTAGACTATTTAATAACCAAATAACTATATATTTTAAAGTGTCACTGAAATCACTTCATTAAATAATATCTCATTTATTTATTGAACGCAGTGGGGGTTATTTTAAATAACAAAGAGTTATATCTGTGAGATACAGTTTGACAGCCACAGAAATAAAATTATCATTTTTTAAGCTATATTCTATGACAGAATATAATATAAATACTTGTTTCTTTGTAGTGAGCAATTTATAGTTATCATTTTTTATAACATAGAACACCAGTACTGCCGCTTTAAATGTACAGTGCAAATTGTTCTCTCTGTAACAAAGCCAAACACAAGAGAGAAACTTCTTCTTTTTTTTTTTAAAGAAAACCAAAACATGCACAGTGTTATCAGTCTTTCTCAAGGATAGTGAGGCAAGCTCAAAGTTTCATTTTTACTTAAAGGAGAAACACTGTTTACTGCTTAAAAATATAAAATTCACACTAAAACTTGATAAATGCTAATTAGTTTAACCACAACAAAATTATTGGATTTAATATTGTGTATAATTGATATTCACCATTCTGCAGTTGTCCAGCCAAATATAACAACCGCATATAACACAAAAAAAATAAGCTTTCTGAAAAAGAAATACTAATACAATTTCCCCTTTAAATTAATCCCAATGATCCTTATAATAAAAAAATGTATACTGACGTTCATTAAATAGCCTAAACAAGCATAAGCAGCATAAGAACGCACTCACAGTGGGATGCAGGCTAATTAAAGGGACATTTTAACCAAACGCAAAAATAATCTTTAATTGAAACTGCTAACACAGTGAAATGTACTAGTGTTAGGCTTACAGTAAACCTCATCGTCTTTTATGTAAATATTCCCTTAAATTCTCAGATGTTATACCAGTTTTCCTGTATCCCTTTAAATATTTTCTCTCCTGTTTTTTCTGGGTTTTTTTTTTCTTTTCTGTCCTCTAGTCTCACGGATCCCTCCACTAAAATTGTAGACAACTTATCACTTCAGTTTGCATTACAGAGAGAATTAAGTTATGCTGCAAAAAAATATCTGCTATCTGAACAGCACATTTAAAATAAATATATACAAAGAAAGGTCTCTAAAAATATATTTAGCAAACTACTAATACAGGGTTATTGCACTGGTTCTTTAAATAATAAAATGACAATTTTCTATTGCTCCGTCTACGCACTGAGCTCTGATTTTCCAGACAAATATAAGATAATATGCCGCTTGTATAACAAGTCATGGACAATACATTAATAGCAACACCTTGTTACAGTGAACCGTCCCTTTAAGGACTAACCATTCATCACGCAAATTACATATGTATATCCTAACCATAATCTAGGCTGCTTGTATGATTTACCACACCAATTTCACCTCTGTACTGTAGCATGACCTGCAGATTAATTTACTTGCAACAAAAACGGACGCACTTTTAAATAAACTTTCAATTACAGCTTATAACTATATTTCACCGTGTGCACCAACGCCGTGCACAGACCTTACAAATACAACATACGTTAACCCATTAATCATACCAGAAACAGTTTCATATTTACCAGAGCGTGACAAAAAATCACACACACCATCGCACTTTCAAAGCCACTTTCGAAGCCGTTACTTCACTTACAAAAACAATATCATATCTTTACATGCCGCAAAACAATTATCACTTAAAACTAAAACTGCATATGAATACCACATACTTAAAACATGCTGGTGACTTTAAAATACAGGTATATAAAATAACATTACAAAATATCTTCTTAAAACGTCTGATTTCCCAACAGAGAAACATAAGGAAACATTCTTACGATACAGACACACAAGTTCATTCCATCTCGCATACCAGAGATTCACTCCCTGTTTCCTTTTCTCAGAAAAACATCTAATTTATAGCGTACGACATACATATAAAATTTACCAGATTACCCTATCACCAAATCCAAAATGCATTCTTTATTTTTCCGAAACCCCACAAAATGGCCACTTTTGCAGGGTTTGAGACAATCATTTTCAAATAATACATTCTGTTCCTGGTCCAAAGTAAATCTGTTACACGCATACCACAGTGAGAACCTACAGACCATCACACATTATGCATCTCAATATACAAAATTTCAGTTTTGTTACTGCAAGCAAACAAAAAAAATCTTACAAACGGAGACAGGATTTCTTTTCTCTCTCTCTTTTTTTTTTTTTTCTTCTGAGCTATGTGCGCGTTCAGTGGTGGCCCCCCTTCTTTGCCTGCTACATTCTTTAACACAGAGATTTCTCTATTTATCAAACAGCAGTACTTACTGACAGTGTTTTAAAAAAATATTTCTGTCTTTTGCAGAAACTATTAACTCTTCTTTTCTTTTACCTTATACATGTAATTTTCTCTGTGCAATCTTATCTATGAGCAGTTCCCCTTTCTCAATACAATAATAGCCACAATAATAACATGCACAGCCACTTAATATTTTCTACGCACAGCATCATTTTATATAGCAGCACCACACAAATAACCAAAGCAAAGCAAGCATCAGATATCAACATGAGCTTCAGGTGGGTAGCAAAACTCTATTATGGGAATGAATATGGGAAACTTCAACACACGTGAGACTCACTCACTCTACTGCCACGTTCGCCCGGAGTAGCTTATCTTAAAAGCTCCCCGTCAACTGGCATACATATATTACTTGCGCGCTTATCACCGACAGGACTCACAATACCTGTCGTGTCCCAGCACAGGACTGATTACCTGTCTGGAGGGGTATCACAACTGCCGGCAGGACTATAACCTCCGCAAACCTGTGCTTCAACCACAGGAACCCCTTTAACCTTATATCATATATTACACCTTTTTTTTTTTTTTTTAAAAACACAAACAACTAAATTTAGGTTCAGATTCACAGAAGGAAAGCATGGTAAAAGCACTCATACTTACGCACTGCGAATCCCACAAACTGCCACCAAGAATTGTAAGGTGTATAATCCCACGGGGGGGTGTCAGCGCAGGCCAAAGCCTGGGGCCTAGTGTACCACCTGAGGCATATGTAGATTATCTGATAAGGGCCCCTTAGAATGACTCAGACCACGCAGCATTATGATTGAAAGCCAATTCTGTTTATTGCACAGTGCAAGCCTTTCTTATAGTGACATACAGGGTTAAGGGGATGACACGTTAGGACCGCGTCATCTTACACAGTTAAAAAGAGCAATTTACAAGGAAAAACTGGAACATGAGTTTCTCATAACAATATTTACAGAGTCATAACAAACTACCATCTGCAGAGACAACCGAGTGTCTAAAGCCTCTTGTTTACATTATCTTATTCTATCTTACTTCTAGGCATTAGGCCAGGGTACATTGGCAAGGCCGAATAGCTAAAGAAACTCATAACATGCATATAATTCTCACTGCATAATACCCCAGTATAATAAAGTCTATTCATTACAAAATGGCTGCGAAGAACAAGATGGCTGCAAAGAACAAGATGGCTGCCATCAGGTTCATATTACCCCTAACACACCCCAAAATAAAAAACCTAATCTACAATAAACTACCAATAGCCCTTAAAAGGGCCTTTTGTAGAGCATTGGCCTAAGTTAAACAGCAGCTCTTTAACCTGAAAAAAAAAATACAAAGTCCCACTAACATTACAAACCCCCACCCCCCAAACCCACAAAATAAAAAATAACTATCTAAATAAACCTAAGCCAACCATTGCCCTGAAAAGGGCATTTGTATGGGCATTGCCATTGTATATCCTTTAATAACAAGTACACATTGTTGTAAATTACTATTGTTTTATTTGTATAACTATAAGAAATGCCTTGGCAGGAAAGCATAGGCAAGAAAAGAGAAAGGGTACAGCTCCTTCCCAATAGAGATGACCAGAAGGGAGAATATGGTAATGTGCCCTGCCCATTACACTGCATGTTAGGCATCTATAGGGCCGTCTGAAGTTAAAGTATGGGACAACTGATCCCAGGAAAATGTCATGTCATAGAAAAGTTGAGTTGTTGTTACCTAAAGTAGCATTCTTCTTCTAGAGAGAGTAACTCTGAGATTGTCCTATTAATCCACATTTGTAAAGTTGGCGTGTTCAGGGATTTCCAGTGTCAGGAGATCTAGCACTACTGAGCCAATATGAGTTAGTGTACATCTAATTTTTCAAGGATGCCATATACCTTTTTTCATGAGTGCTATTCCCGGAGACATGGAACATTTACTTCCAAGAAACATTTTGAATACAGACTCTGAGTACAGAACAGCCTGTGCATGGGATATCCCCAACAGATATGGAGCAGGTACCCCCTACCCCCACAACCCCTCCAACAGGCACCAGTCAATACAGTTTCTTAAGATGTATAGGGTCAGATACCACATTTTTTAGTATTTTGGAACTTAAGTTTTAAAATGTGGGGCAACAAGGAAGATTTCCTCTTGTTTTCAAAGCTCTATTCCAATTTTCCTCACTTGTTTCCTGGTTCAGTATCCTATGCGATAAACTTGTATAAGAGGAGAGGGGATGACCAGTACTTCATAGTAGAACTTTGCGAGTGGTAGCCAAGGTCCCTTTAAGATGGGAGTGCCCAGGCAAAGATGTTAAAAAGTTGGAGTTGTGTATATTTAAGTCATGGAGCAAAAGGGCCTCCTGCCACTTCTCTTCGTTCATCTTGAGGTTTATGTAAATTAACATTTTATATATACATTTTTTAGCCCTTCCCAGTCAAATACCTTGGAATATCCAATATTTTTCTATTTTTAGTAATTTTAGTGTTTGTTATTTTTTGTAATGTTAGGTTTTAGTGTAAGGCAGGTTAGGTTTTATTTTACATGTAAGTTTGTATTTATTTTAGCTAGGTAGTTAGTAAATAATGAATAACTATTTACTAACTAGTCTACCAAGTTAAAATAAATACAAACTTACCTGTAAATAAAAATAAAACCTAAGCTAGCTACAATATTTTATTTCACTGGTAAGTATGTATTTAGTTTTAAATAGGAATTATTTAGTTAATAATTGTAACTTTAATTTAGCTCTATTTTAATTATGTTAAAGTTAGGGGGTGTTAGGGTTAGGTTTAGGGTTACGGTTAGGGTTTCGTTAGAGTTAGGTTTAGGAGTTATTATATAGTTTAATTTAGGTTATTGCGATGTGGGGGCTGGTGGTTTAGGGGTTAATAGGTTTATTTAGTGGCAGTGATGTGGGAGGCCAGAGGTTTAGCGGTTAATAACTTTATTTAGTGGCGGTGATGTAGGGGAGCGGAGGATTAGGGGTTAATAGATTTATTATAGTATGGGCGATGTTGGGGTGCACGGAATAGGGGTTAATAACTTTAGTATAGTGGCGGCAATGTTGAGGACGGCAGATTAGGGGTTAATAGCTTTATTTAGGTGGCGGCGATATCGGGAGCAGAAGATTAGGGGTTAATAACATTATGTAGGTGTCGGCGATGTGGTGGCAGCAGATTAGGGGTGTTTAGACTCAGGGTTTATGTTAGGGTATTAGGTTTAAACATAACTTTATTTTTCCCCATAGACATCAATGGGGCTGCGTTACGGAGCTTTTCATAGCGCTCAAAACTTGTAATCTAGCTGTATATCCTTTAATAACAAGTGCACATTGTTGTAAATTACTATTGTTTTATTTGTATAACTATAAGAAATGCCTAGACAGGAAAGCATAGGCAAGAAAAGAGAAAGGGTACAGCTCCTTCCCAATAGAGATGACCAGGAGGGTGAATATGGTAATATGCCCTGCCCATTACACTGCATGTTAGGCATCTATAGGGCCGTCTGAAGTTAAAGTATGGGACAACTGATCCCAGGAAAATGTCATGTCATAGAAAAGTTGAGTTGTTGTTACCTAAAGTAGCATTCTTCTTCTAGAGAGAGTAACTCTGAGATTGTCCTATTAATCCATATTTGTAAAGTTGGCGTGTTCAGGGATTTCCAGTGTCAGGAGATCTAGCGCTACTGAGCCAATATGAGTTAGTGTACATCTAATTTTTCAAGGATGCCATATACCTTTTTTTAAGAGTGCTATTCCCGGAGACAGGGAACATTTACTTCCAAGAAACATTTTGAATACAGATTCTGAGTACAGAACAGCCTGTGCGTGGGATATCCCCAACAGATATGTAGCAGGTACCCCCTACCCCCACAACCCCTCCAACAGGCACCAGTCAATACAGTTTCTTAAGATGTATAGGGGTCAGATACCACATTTTTTAGTATTTTGGAACTTAAGTTTTAAATTGTGGGGCAACAAGGAAGATTTCCTCTTGTTTTCAAAAGCTCTATTCCAATCTTCCTCACTTGATTCCTGGTTCAGTACCCTATGCGATAAACTTGTATAAGAGGAGAGGGGATGGCCAGTACTTCATAGGAGCACTTTGCGAGTGGTAGCAAAGGTTCCTTTAAGATGGGAAGTGCCCAGGCAAAGATGTTAAAAAGGAGTTGAACAAGTGCAGAAAAGTTGGAGTTGTGCATATTTTAGCAATGGAGCAAAAGGGCCTCCTGCCACTTCTCTTCGTTCATCTTGAGGTTTATGTAAATTAACATTTTATATATATACATTTTTTAGCCCTTCCCAGTCAAATACCTTGAAATATCCAATATAAATTTTTAAAAATTTTAAGATGAATTTTTAAAAAAAAGAAATACTTGAAATTCCTATCACCTAGATTACGTGTTTTGCGCTAAACAGGGTGTGAAAATAACGCCAAAAAAGTTGTGTTATTTTACTCTCCTAGAGCTGCCATTACGAGCCTCCTTGTGCACGCAATATGGTGTTGTTAAGCTCCATACCGCACAAAATCCAAGGGCTGATTTGATGTGCTCGTGCACGCTTTCCCCCATAGACATCAATGGGTAAAGATTGTTAAAAAAAACTAACACCTGAAGTGCGGAATGAAAAATCTCTGTAACGCAACCCCATTGATGTCTATGTGTCAGGATTTGACTTCTAAACTTTGCCTTTAAGTCAAATCTCCTCCCCATTCCTACACCCTATTTAAGATCATCACTTCCAGTGTTCATTGCTTGATTATTGGATCACTGAGGGAAGTACTGCTGCTCCCTATATTTTCTATTATCCATTTAAAGCCTAAACTTTTCATTACCATTTCAGTACTAATTCTACAAACCTTATACCTCCTCTTTAGTGTGACATCTGAACAGTGTTTGGGAACTTATATGTTACATTTATTATTTCAACCTGTAACCTGATAAACCATTGGATTAGCAACAGCGCTGCAACTATCTCCGTGAACTTGTCGGAACTTGGTGACGTCACCCGCTCTTCACAGATCAGCTGGATGTGCTACGCAGCTCCCGCTCTGCTCAGATCAGCTGTAGTCTGCGCACCCAAAGACCGATGCTTCCGTGTTTGCAAACACAAAGTTCTACTCAATCCTCCTTTACTCCATAAGGCACAGTAAGATAATATTTCAACTTTAAGGTATGACTGTATACTCAATGAACTTAGACTCAGCATATCGTTATGAAATCGAAGCGTAATATTATTCATTCGAATTTCACTTCTACTTTGATTGAACCATATTTATCCTGCTTGTTTCAAACTTTAAAAAACGCTAACTTTATATGTGAACTATATCTTGCTACAAGTGCATATCCACATCTTGATAATCAGTTATAATATCTTACCAAGAATTACTTTTTCATTATCTGTTATTATTAAAGATAACATGTGTTTGTTAAGACATACAACTTGTGTTATTTCCACCATTTAAATCCATTTAGATAAATTGCTACCATTCTAAATCCTGACATCTAAGTTATGATATTTGGGAGTTTATGGCAGCATACACTCAGTGAAAAAGTAACATATATTTTCTTAACTTTGTTTAAAGAGAATAACAGATTGTTACAGAATAATCAAGCCTTAAAAATAGTGAAAAATTTTTTCACAATTACAGAATTGATTATGGATCCTGTTGAAATATCCAATCAAATTACTACATTAAACCAGAAAGTTGAAATATTAGCTCAAGGATTAACTGAGCTAAAAAATGAAAATAGCACATTAAAAAGGGTAATAAATGAATTTATCACTCAAAAGACTAATGAAATGCCTGAACCTCAGGTAAATCCTCCCATACCATTTTCTGGAGATTGTACCAAATTTAGAGAATTCAAAAACGCCTGTATTTTGCTATTTTCTCTTAAACCTAGAACCTATCGCACAGAAAAAATTAAAGTTTTCACAGCCATCTCTTATTTGTCTGGCGAACCCAGAGCATGGGCAGACAGGTTTTTGGAATCTGAGGATCCAATATTAAATTCATTGGAAGATTTCTTTCGTACTATGGCTGTTTTATATGAGGATGTGAATAAACAACAGACAGCAGAGCAACGTTTAAGATCTCTACGACAGGGCAAACGAGCAGTGGAAGACTACATAGCTGACTTTCAGTTATGGTCCACTGACTAATAATGGAATTCAGTAAGCCTAAAAAAACAGTTTCGGTTGGGCTTATCTGAATATCTAAAAGATGAGCTTTCAAGAGTTGATTTCCCTGAGACTCTAGAAGCTTTAATCAAAGTATGTATCACAATGGATAGGAGATACCATGAAAGGAGATATGAAAAACTTCAACAAGTTACCCCCAAAAAACCATATCAAACCTTTCCAGAAAAAGAAAAATATCATGCAGCACCTGTACCCATGGAAATAGGCACTATCAGAGCTCCCCTCACTCAAGAAGAGAAACAAAGAAGACGCTTGGCGAATCTATGTTTATACTGTGCCAACAAAGACCATGAGGTGACCTCTTGTCCTATTCTATTACGCCAAAAGAAGGGTAAGTTGACAAATAACTGTCCTTCTGAATACACCAAAACATCCTCTCATCTATCCATTACCTTGTCATTACAGTGGGACCAACAACAAGTACAGAACGAAGCTATAATTGATTCTGGGGCTGATGGTGTCTTTATAGAAGATTCTGTTGTAAGGTTAAATAAAATTCCAATTATGCAGAAATCTGTTCCAGTTTTTGTGAGAGTCATAGATGGTTCACAGATTCTAAAAGGTCCTATTACACATCATACCATACCACTTTTAAGCATAACACCTGATGGTCATAAAGAATATTTATCTTACGATATCATACCCAGTTCTATACACCCTATTATACTTGGTTTCCCATGGTTACAAAAACACAATCCATCAATTGATTGGTTAACAAACAACATCACTTTTGATTCTCAATACTGTCAGAACACATGCTATCCCTATGTAACAATAGGACAGATCACTTCCAAACTACCTGAAGCATATAACGACTATAATGATGTATTTAATCTAAAGAATTCTGAGACACTCCCACCTCATAGGCATTTTGACTGTCCTATAGATACAAAACCTGGGGTTGAAGTACCTTCTGGAAAAATATTTCCTTTATCACATAAAGAATTAAAACATTTGAGAGATTACTTGGATGAAAATCTGAAAAAAGGTTTTATTACACCATCATCTTCCCCCATAGCTTCAGCAATATTTTTTGTAACTAACAAAGATGGCACCTTGAGGCCAATCATAGATTATCGTGCTTTGAACGCAGTTACTATTAAAAACAGATACCCTTTACCACTCATCCCAGAATTAATTGAGCGTCTCCAGGGCGCAACTATTTTCACGAAATTGGACTTAAAAGGAGCATACAATTTAATTCGGATGAGATCTGGGGATGAGTGGAAAACTGCGTTTAAGACAAGGTATGGTTTGTTTCAGTACAATGTCATGCCATTTGGCTTGACAAATGCTCCAGCAACTTTTCAATTTTTCATTAATGAAATTTTTAAAGAGTTGATGGATGTTTGTGTAATAGTTTATCTTGACGACATACTAATATATTCAAAATCATTAGCTGAACACATGAAACATGTACGATGGGTCTTAGCAACATTAAGAGAACATAAACTCTATGCCAAAATGGAAAAATGTCATTTTCACAAAGACACAATAAAGTTCATGGGATATATTATATCCCAGAGAGGAATTCAAATGGATCAAGATAAATTAAGTGCAATAGAAAATTGGCCCATACCTACTTCAATAAAATCTCTACAAAGATTTTTAGGGTTCACAAACTTTTACAGAAAATTCATCAACCATTTCTCCACAATTGTACAACCTCTCACTCAACTTACAGGAATGAAAAAATTTGATTGGGATCAAAAAGCTGACCAAGCATTTCATCGCTTAAAGAAAGAATTCACAACAGCACCCATCCTTCGGTTGCCTGATCCTGAGATACCTTATGTTCTGGAAGTAGACGCCTCAAACGTAGGGATTGGTGCCATTCTTTCTCAGCAAAGAAAAGAGGATATTATACCTCATCCTATTGCCTATTACTCCCGGAGGTTAACCTCCGCTGAACAGAATTACTCCGTGGGTGATAAGGAATTATTGGCAATGAAATCCTCCATGGAACATTGGCGACACCTCCTTGAGGGAACCAGTGTACCATTTCAGGTGTACACCGACCACAGGAATTTACAATACCTCAAAAGAAATAAAACTTTGTCATCCAGACAAGTAAGATGGTCCTTATTTCTAGACCGATTCAATTTCACACTTACTTACATCCCTGGAACAAAAAACATTAGGGCAGATGCTCTGTCAAGGTCTTTTGAATTAAAGGAAGACAATGATACTTTATCACATATTATTCCTACTTCTAAAATAATTGGTTTCACAACCATAACAACTTCTGATTTGTATCAAGCTCAACAAGCAGATAAAGCAATTCCTCCTATCTGCATAACAGATTCAGAAACAGGTCTCTACATGCACAAAGACTTAATATACGTACCAAACTCTCTAAGAAATCAGATTATACAGCAGCATCATGAAACCCCCATAGCAGGACATCCAGGTGTTGAAAAAACAACTGAATTAATTAAGCGAATGTATTGGTGGCCCCATTTGAAATGGGTTGTTCATGAATACATTTCTAATTGTCAGATCTGTGCAACCAAAAAGAAAGAACATCATAAACCCTATGGGTTTCTCTCTCCACTACCCATTCCCCAAAAACCGTGGGATATAATATCTTTGGATTTTATTGTTGACCTACCATTGTCACATGGACATAATACTATAATGGTTGCAGTTGATCATTTCACCAGATTAGCACATTTTATCCCATTGAAAAGAACTCCCACTGCTTATACAACAGCTATTGCTTTTAAAAATCATGTCATAAAATTACATGGATTACCTACATCTATAGTGTCGGATCGAGGAACACAGTTTACCTCAAAATTCTGGAGATATCTATGTAAAACTCTACAGATTACTTTAAAATTCACTACAGCTTTTCATCCACAATCTAATGGATTAACTGAACGTGTAAATCAAATTCTTGAACAATATCTCAGGTGTTTCATTTCATCTCACCAGGATGATTGGTTAGAATTATTATCTAATGCAGAATTTGCGTATAATAACTCAGTGAACAGTTCAACCAAATACTCTCCTTTTTTTGCAACTTACGGATATCATCCTCGCACTTATCCGTCTTCTCTAAAATGTTCTGAATCTCCTTCTGTCTCCCAATATACTGACAGATTGAGGGAAGTCACTTCCAGTTTGCAAGAACATTTACTTAGTGCCAAAACCACTCAGAAGTATTACTTTGACAAAAAGAGGAAACAAGCTCCTGTATATAAAGTTGATGATCTAGTCTGGTTGTCAACCAAAAACATAAAATTGCCGGTTCCTAGTAAAAAACTAGCAGACCAATTTATTGGACCATTTCCGATATCGAAAATAATAAACGAAAATGCTGTGACTTTACGCTTACCCTCTACAATGCATATCCATCCATCTTTTCATGTATCCCTTCTAAAACCCTATTTGGGAAAGGACTGTCCTCGCTTAAGTGACTTTCCAATGTCTATTACAGACCCTCTTAAATATGAGGTTGATGACATACTGGATTCTCGGAGACGTCACAGAACTCTAGAATATCTTGTTCACTGGAAGGGATATGATACTGATGAGAATTCCTGGATACCTGTTCGTGACTTACATGCCCCGGATTTGTTGTCTGCTTTCCATGCCGCTTATCCTTTAAATACAAAGAGAGAAGCGCTCTACCAGGAACGAACAACAGCTCAGTGGCTTGTTCTATGGCGATTTACCACCCGGAAGCAGCCTCTTTTAGACCAGTGTGCTTTTCACAGAAGAAAACTTTCCTGAAGTATATCAGTCTGATCCCGCCAAGTAAGGTCAGTCCAGCCCCGAAATACCAGGCAATTCTCCTCTGAACAAGGAACATGACAACCCCAGACGATCGTTTCGGCCTCCTATGGGCCTCGTCAGTGAGGTGCAGCCACATTCCTCTAAGCACACTGAGCAAGGAGTCCACGTCTGGTTTCCCCCATCACCCATAGGGAGACTACCCCAGGGTCATAATAATTTGCATACAAAGAGAGAAGCGCTCTACCAGGAACGAACAACAGCTCAGTGGCTTGTTCTATGGCGATTTACCACCCGGAAGCAGCCTCTTTTAGACCAGTGTGCTTTTCACAGAAGAAAACTTTCCTGAAGTATATCAGTCTGATCCCGCCAAGTAAGGTCAGTCCAGCCCCGAAATACCAGGCAATTCTCCTCTGAACAAGGAACATGACAACCCCAGACGATCGTTTCGGCCTCCTATGGGCCTCGTCAGTGAGGTGCAGCCACATTCCTCTAAGCACACTGAGCAAGGTGTCCACGTCTGGTTTCCCCCATCACCCATAGGGAGACTACCCCAGGGTCATAATAATTTGCATACAAAGAGAGAAGCGCTCTACCAGGAACGAACAACAGCTCAGTGGCTTGTTCTATGGCGATTTACCACCCGGAAGCAGCCTCTTTTAGACCAGTGTGCTTTTCACAGAAGAAAACTTTCCTGAAGTATATCAGTCTGATCCCGCCAAGTAAGGTCAGTCCAGCCCCGAAATACCAGGCAATTCTCCTCTGAACAAGGAACATGACAACCCCAGACGATCGTTTCGGCCTCCTATGGGCCTCGTCAGTGAGGTGCAGCCACATTCCTCTAAGCACACTGAGCAAGGAGTCCACGTCTGGTTTCCCCCATCACCCATAGGGAGACTACCCCAGGGTCATAATAATTTGCATACAAAGAGAGAAGCGCTCTACCAGGAACGAACAACAGCTCAGTGGCTTGTTCTATGGCGATTTACCACCCGGAAGCAGCCTCTTTTAGACCAGTGTGCTTTTCACAGAAGAAAACTTTCCTGAAGTATATCAGTCTGATCCCGCCAAGTAAGGTCAGTCCAGCCCCGAAATACCAGGCAATTCTCCTCTGAACAAGGAACATGACAACCCCAGACGATCGTTTCGGCCTCCTATGGGCCTCGTCAGTGAGGTGCAGCCACATTCCTCTAAGCACACTGAGCAAGGAGTCCACGTCTGGTTTCCCCCATCACCCATAGGGAGACTACCCCAGGGTCATAATAATTTGCATACAAAGAGAGAAGCGCTCTACCAGGAACGAACAACAGCTCAGTGGCTTGTTCTATGGCGATTTACCACCCGGAAGCAGCCTCTTTTAGACCAGTGTGCTTTTCACAGAAGAAAACTTTCCTGAAGTATATCAGTCTGATCCCGCCAAGTAAGGTCAGTCCAGCCCCGAAATACCAGGCAATTCTCCTCTGAACAAGGAACATGACAACCCCAGACGATCGTTTCGGCCTCCTATGGGCCTCGTCAGTGAGGTGCAGCCACATTCCTCTAAGCACACTGAGCAAGGAGTCCACGTCTGGTTTCCCCCATCACCCATAGGGAGACTACCCCAGGGTCATAATAATTTGCATACAAAGAGAGAAGCGCTCTACCAGGAACGAACAACAGCTCAGTGGCTTGTTCTATGGCGATTTACCACCCGGAAGCAGCCTCTTTTAGACCAGTGTGCTTTTCACAGAAGAAAACTTTCCTGAAGTATATCAGTCTGATCCCGCCAAGTAAGGTCAGTCCAGCCCCGAAATACCAGGCAATTCTCCTCTGAACAAGGAACATGACAACCCCAGACGATCGTTTCGGCCTCCTATGGGCCTCGTCAGTGAGGTGCAGCCACATTCCTCTAAGCACACTGAGCAAGGAGTCCACGTCTGGTTTCCCCCATCACCCATAGGGAGACTACCCCAGGGTCATAATAATTTGCATACAAAGAGAGAAGCGCTCTACCAGGAACGAACAACAGCTCAGTGGCTTGTTCTATGGCGATTTACCACCCGGAAGCAGCCTCTTTTAGACCAGTGTGCTTTTCACAGAAGAAAACTTTCCTGAAGTATATCAGTCTGATCCCGCCAAGTAAGGTCAGTCCAGCCCCGAAATACCAGGCAATTCTCCTCTGAACAAGGAACATGACAACCCCAGACAATCGTTTCGGCCTCCTATGGGCCTCGTCAGTGAGGTGCAGCCACATTCCTCTAAGCACACTGAGCAAGGAGTCCACGTCTGGTTTCCCCCATCACCCATAGGGAGACTACCCCAGGGTCATAATAATTTGCATACAAAGAGAGAAGCGCTCTACCAGGAACGAACAACAGCTCAGTGGCTTGTTCTATGGCGATTTACCACCCGGAAGCAGCCTCTTTTAGACCAGTGTGCTTTTCACAGAAGAAAACTTTCCTGAAGTATATCAGTCTGATCCCGCCAAGTAAGGTCAGTCCAGCCCCGAAATACCAGGCAATTCTCCTCTGAACAAGGAACATGACAACCCCAGACGATCGTTTCGGCCTCCTATGGGCCTCGTCAGTGAGGTTGATGACATACTGGATTCTCGGAGACGTCACAGAACTCTAGAATATCTTGTTCACTGGAAGGGATATGATACTGATGAGAATTCCTGGATACCTGTTCGTGACTTACATGCCCCGGATTTGTTGTCTGCTTTCCATGCCGCTTATCCTTTAAAACCTGGGCCTAAGAAGCCTGGAGGGGGCTCTTGACAGGGGGGATCTGTCAGGATTTGACTTCTAAACTTTGCCTTTAAGTCAAATCTCCTCCCCATTCCTACACCCTATTTAAGATCATCACTTCCAGTGTTCATTGCTTGATTATTGGATCACTGAGGGAAGTACTGCTGCTCCCTATATTTTCTATTATCCATTTAAAGCCTAAACTTTTCATTACCATTTCAGTACTAATTCTACAAACCTTATACCTCCTCTTTAGTGTGACATCTGAACAGTGTTTGGGAACTTATATGTTACATTTATTATTTCAACCTGTAACCTGATAAACCATTGGATTAGCAACAGCGCTGCAACTATCTCCGTGAACTTGTCGGAACTTGGTGACGTCACCCGCTCTTCACAGATCAGCTGGATGTGCTACGCAGCTCCCGCTCTGCTCAGATCAGCTGTAGTCTGCGCGCCCAAAGACCGATGCTTCCGTGTTTGCAAACACAAAGTTCTACTCGATCCTCCTTTACTCCATAAGGCACAGTAAGATAATATTTCAACTTTAAGGTATGACTGTATACTCAATGAACTTAGACTCAGCATATCGTTATGAAATCGAAGCGTAATATTATTCATTCGAATTTCACTTCTACTTTGATTGAACCATATTTATCCTGCTTGTTTCAAACTTTAAAAAACGCTAACTTTATATGTGAACTATATCTTGCTACAAGTGCATATCCACATCTTGATAATCAGTTATAATATCTTACCAAGAATTACTTTTTCAGTATCTGTTATTATTAAAGATAACATGTGTTTGTTAAGACATACAACTTGTGTTATTTCCACCATTTAAATCCATTTAGATAAATTGCTACCATTCTAAATCCTGACATCTAAGTTATGATATTTGGGAGTTTATGGCAGCATACACTCAGTGAAAAAGTAACATATATTTTCTTAACTTTGTTTAAAGAGAATAACAGATTGTTACACTATGGGGGAAAAAAAGTTACGTTTAAACCTAACCCTCTAACATAAAACCCAAGTCTAAGCACCCCTAATCCACTGCTCCCCGACATCGCTGACACTATAATATAGTTATTAACCCTTAAACCTCCGGCCTCCCACATTGCCGCCACTAAAAAACCTATTAACCCCTAAACCTCCAGCCCTCCCACATCGCCGCCACTAAATAAACCTATTAACCCCTAAACTGCCAGGCCCCCACATCGCAAAACACTAAATTAAACTATTAACACCTAAACCAACACCCCCCTAACTTTAAATTAAAATTACAATATAACTATATTTAAATAAATAAATAAAAACTTACCTGTGAAATAAAAATAAACCTAACATTAAACTATAAATTACCTAACATAACTAATCTAATAAAATAAAAAATACAGTACCAATTAAAAAATCTAAATTACAAATTTAAAATACTAAGCTTACAAAAAATAATAAACTAAATTATCAAAACAATTACACCTAATCTAATAGCCCTATAAAAATATCCCCCCCCCCCCAAAATAAAAACACCCGCTAGCCTACAATAAACTACAAATAGCCCTTAAAAGGGCCTTTTGTAGGGCATTGCCCTAAGTTAAAAAACAGCTGTTTTACCTGTAAAAAAATACAAAGTCCTCCCAACAGTAAAACCCACCACCCAACCAACCCCCCAAAATAAAAAACCTAAGCTACCCATTGCCCCTAAAGGGGCATTTGTATGGGCATTGCCTTAAAAAGGGCATTCAGCTCTTATACAAAAGCCCAAATCCCTAATCTAAAAAAAAAACCACCCGAAAAAATAAATAAAAATCAGCCAATAGGATTTCAGTAGCTCTCATCCTATTGACTGTTTTGAACAGCCAATAGGATTTCAGAAGCTCTCATCCTATTGGCTGATTTGAATTTGAAGAATCAAATCAGCCAATAGGAATGCAAGGTACGCCATTTTGAAACAGCTACCTTGCATTCAACTTCAGTGTACGGCGGTGACCATATGAAGAGGACGCTCCGGGCAAGATGGGATCGGCGTTCAGGATAGCTCCGCTCTGCACCACCGTGAAGATGGAAGATGTCCCCGAGATGGATGAAGGTGGCACCGCCTGGATGAAGGCTTCTCGTTGCCTGGATGAAGATGGATGTCCGGACTTCAGGAACCATGAGTAGATATTATGGGGTTAGTGTTAGGGGTTTTTTTTTTCATTTTTTTGGGTGGTTTTTTTTTTTTAAATTAGGGCTTTGGGCTTTTGTAAAAGAGCTGAATGCTCTTTTAAGGGCAGTGAAAAGAGCTGAATGCCCTTTTAAGGGCAATGCCCATACAAATGGGTAGCTTAGTTTTTTTTTAGAGTTAGGTTTTTTATTTTGGGGGTTTGATTGGGTGGTGAGTTTTAATGTTGGGGGGAATTTGTATTTTTTTACAGGTAAAAGAGCTGTTTTTTAACTTAGGGCAAAATGTATTAACCCCTAAACCGTCAACCCCCCCACATTGCCATAGAAATTAAGCTATTAACAGCCAATAGGATGAGAGCTCAATCCTATTGGTTGATTGTAACAGCCAATAGGATTTTAGCAGCTCTAATCCTATTGGCTGATTGAAATCTTTCAGCCAATAGGAATGCAAGGAACGCCATCTTGGATGGCGTCACTTGCACTGAAGTTCCAGTTTACGGGAGCAACCGTATGAAGAGGATGCTCCGCGCCAGATGTCTTCAGGATAGACCCGCTCCACGCCGTATGGATGAAGACAGAAGATGCCGTCTGGATGAAGACTTCTTGCCGCCTGGATGAGGACTTCTCCGGCTGGATGAATATGGAAGAGGCCACCCTGATGAAGACTTCTTGTGGCCTGGATGATGACTTCTCCGGCTGGATGGATCCTTCAAGCGGGACTTCAAGAACTGTAAGTGGATCGTCGGGGGTTAGTGTTAGGTTTCTTTTAAGTTTTTTTTGGGTGGGTTTTATTCTTAGATTAGGGTCTGGGCATGTAAAAGAGCTTAATGCCCGTTTAAGGGCAATGCCCATACAAATGCCCTTTTCAGGGCAATGGGGAGCTTAGGTTATTTTTTATTTGTGGGGTTTGGTTGGTTGAGTGGTGGGTTTTACTGTTGGGGGGTGTTTGTATTTTTTTTTTACATGTAAAAGAGCTGATATCTTTGGGGCAATGCCCCACAAAAGGCCCTTTTAAGGGCCATTGGTAGTTTATTGTAGGCTAGTTTTTTTTTTTTTTTTGGTGGGGCTTTTCTTTTTTGATAGTGTTATTAGATTAGGTGTAATTCTTTTTTTTTTATAAATATTTTTTATTGAGATTCACTTTAAGGCATATGGTACTGAAATGTCAATACAAAGTATACAAAGAAGTAATTTCGAGAAATCAAATCAATGAACAAACTTAAACAAGAAAATCAAAGTTGCAAGACATTTGTAGGATCCAAACGTGAATTATACCTAGCAAACTATATACCTTCTAAAGAGCTATAAGGCCTCTCTTGGACCTCTCTATGTTATAAGAAATATATAAAGTCAAAGAAGGCAATTGGGAACAGTACAAGACCTCTCTTGGGTCTTAATCGGTGAATCTTATTTTTCCTATTTTAAGGGAAGGGATTATCGATTATTGCTTATGTATTTCAACCATCAGTATTTATCACAGTCGAGGTACATTCAGGTGATCTGCCAAATATAAGCACTTATTACAGAAATAGTAGTAGTAGTATAATAGATCATTTGTCATTCTATCTATTCTCTTTCAATACACACACTGTGTTTGTCACACTTTGAAGGCTATCTAGAATTGTAAATCTTTTAGGATCATCAAAAAAAAGGAGATGTTTAAAAAATAAAGTAGGTAATGGGAAGGTTTCTATAGGATATATTTTCCTTTGAAATAGTATTTCCAAAGATGTATTGTCTTTTGCTTAAAATATAAGCAAGGAGTGTGGGGGGATAAAGCTGGTGAATATGTACCAGAAGAGCTCACATGACTATGAACATCATAACAATAGGCCGGGTCTGGGGGGGGTCTGGGGGGGAGGGGTTTGCACATCAAATATCGCATACCAACTATAGCCATTTAGGCTCGGACTGTAAATTATTACCCTATTACCCTGAGTAATCCACAAGATAGGCGTGCCCTAGATTCTAACCCTTACTGAAGCATAAGGAGACATATGGTTTACCAGGACGTGTTCACTGCCCATTAGAGCCTAAGGCAACTGGCAAAATTTAGACAGGATGCCTATATGTAAATATGCACTCAATAAGAAACCTTCGTTTATCAGATCTCAGCAGTGTGATATAATATAACTACAGTTTTAGCTTTCCCCACACACATTGCTATCATAGTTTATGTATAATAAAAAGATATGGTTTCTATAAGATCTTAATATTGGCGTTGATGGGTTAAGTCTACTAGTGGTTACTATAGTCTGTTATTCATGTCCATTCGTGAATAGGGGAACTGGAATAGGCCAAGATGTCTGTATATAAATATACACTCAACCATGGACCATAAGCCATGAAACAAAATTGGACACTGAGGGGGGTAGTTATCAAGCCGTCAACCTCAAATACGCTGGAATTCCGCAGCGTATTTGTGGCGAGGCTGATTAGCCTTAGTTATCAAAGGCTAGAGACCGGCAAAAGTAGAATTTTGTGACGTAAGCTTTGATCCGCTGGACTCAGTCCGACACAGATCGATTTTTACATCACTCCAGATGTTCCGCACACAAGTGCGGCACAATCTGACTACTTTTGCTAGTTATCAAAAAACTAGCAGGTACGTTCGGCACTTTTCCGGCCCAGCGTACCTGTTTTTCAATCCGCCGCCCTGGAGGTGGCGGATCCCATAGGAATCAATGGGAGTCTGACCATAGCGAAAGTACAAGTTCGCTGCTGCCCGACATCCCATTGATTTCTATGGGAGCTGTCTACACCTAACACCCTAACATGTACCCCGAGTATAAACACCGCTAATCTGCCCCCCCTACACCGCCGCAACTAAATAAATGTATTACCCCCTAAACCGCCACTCCTGGAGCCCACCGCAAGCTACTCTATACATATTAACCCCTAAACCGCCGCTCCCTGACCCCGCCGCAACCTATATTAAACTTATTAACCCCTAATATGCCCCCCTACACTGTCGCCACCTATAATACATTTATTAACCCCTATCCTGCCCCCCACTACACCGCCGCCACTGTAATAAATTTATTAACCCCTAAACCTAAGTCTAACACTAACCCTAAAACCCCCCTAACTTAAATATTAATTAAATTAATCTAAATAATATTTCTCTTATTAACTAAGTTAATCCTATTTAAAACTAAATACTTACCTTTAAAATAAACCCTAATATAGCTACAATATAAATAATAATTATATTGTAGCTATCTTAGGATTTATTTTTATTTTACAGGTAACTTTCAATTTATTTTAACTAGGTACAATAGCTATTAAATAGTTATTAACTATTTAATAGCTACCTAGTTAAAATAAAGAGAAATTTACCAGTAAAATAAATCCTAACCTAAGTTACAATTACACCTAACACTACACTATACTTTAATAAATTATTCCTATTTAAAAATAAATACTTACCTGTAAAATAAACCCTAAGATAGCTACAATGTAATTAATAATTACATTGTAGCTATTTTAGGATTTATATTTATTTTACAGGTAACTTGGTATTTATTTTAGCTAGTTAGAATAGTTATTAAATAGTTATTAACTATTTAATAACTACCTAGCTAAAAGAAATACAAAATTACCTGTAAAATAAATCCTAACCTAAGTTACAATTAAAACTAACACTACACTATCATTAAATTAATTAAATAAATTAACTACAAATAACTACAATTAAATACAATTACATAAACTAACTAAAGTACAAAAAATAAAAAAAGCTAAGTTACAAAAAATAAAAAAAAATAAGTTACAAACATTTAAAAAATATTACAACAATTTTAAGCTAATTACACCTAATCTAAGCCCCCTAATAAAATAACAAAAAAACCCAAAATAAAAAAATTCCCTACCCTATTCTAAATTAAAAAAGTTCAAAGCTCTTTTACCTTACCAGCCCTTAAAAGGGCCTTTTGCGGGGCATGCCCCAAAGAAAACTGCTCTTTTGCCTGCAAAAGAAAAATACAAGCCTTCATTCGTCGGTAGTCCGTTGGGAAAGAAGGATGTTCCGCGTCGGCGAAATGAAGATGGATCCTGAAGAAAGAAGATTGAAGACCCCGCTTGAAAGATGACATCGCCCGGATGGAAGACTTCTTCAGCGCCGCCTGGAGGAGTGAAGACAACTCAAGGTAGGATGATCTTCAGGGGGGTAGTGTTAGGTTTATTTAAGGGGGGTTTGGGTTAGAGTAGGGGTATGTGGGTGGTGGGTTTTAATGTTGGGGGGGGTTGTATTTTTCTTTTACGGGCAAAAGAGCAGTTTTCTTTGGGGCATGCCCCGCAAAAGGCCCTTTTAAGGGCTGATAAGGTAAAAGAGCTTTGAACTTTTTTAATTTAGAATAGGGTAGGGAATTTTTTTTATTTTGGGGGGCTTTGTTATTTTATTAGGGGGCTTAGATTAGGTGTAATTAGCTTAAAATTGTTGTAATATTTTTTAAATGTTTGTAACTTATTTATTTTATTTTTTGTTACTTAGCTTTTTTTATTTTTTGTACTTTAGTTAGTTTATGTAATTGTATTTAATTGTAGTTATTTGTAGTTAATTTATTTAATTAATTTAATGATAGTGTAGTGTTAGTTTTAATTGTAACTTAGGTTAGGATTTATTTTACAGGTAATTTTGTATTTCTTTTAGCTAGGTAGTTATTAAATAGTTAATAACTATTTAATAACTATTCTAACTAGCTAAAATAAATACCAAGTTACCTGTAAAATAAATATAAATCCTAAAATAGCTACAATGTAATTATTAATTACATTGTAGCTATCTTAGGGTTTATTTTACAGGTAAGTATTTATTTTTAAATAGGAATAATTTATTAAAGTATAGTGTAGTGTTAGGTGTAATTGTAACTTAGGTTAGAATTTATTTTACTGGTAAATTTCTCTTTATTTTAACTAGGTAGCTATTAAATAGTTAATAACTATTTAATAGCTATTGTACCTAGTTAAAATAAATTGAAAGTTACCTGTAAAATAAAAATAAATCCTAAGATAGCTACAATATAATTATTATTTATATTGTAGCTATATTAGGGTTTATTTTAAAGGTAAGTATTTAGTTTTAAATAGGATTAACTTAGTTAATAAGAGAAATATTATTTAGATTAATTTAATTAATATTTAAGTTAGGGGGGTTTTAGGGTTAGTGTTAGACTTAGATTTAGGGGTTAATAAATTTATTACAGTGGCGGCGGTGTAGTGGGGGGCAGGATAGGGGTTAATAAATGTATTATAGGTGGCGACAGTGTAGGGGGGCATATTAGGGGTTAATAAGTTTAATATAGGTTGCGGCGGGGTCAGGGAGCGGCGGTTTAGGGGTTAATATGTATAGAGTAGCTTGCGGTGGGCTCCAGGAGTGGCGGTTTAGGGGGTAATACATTTATTTAGTTGCGGCGGTGTAGGGGGGGCAGATTAGCGGTGTTTATACTCGGGGTACATGTTAGGGTGTTAGGGTGTTATGGCTGATAAATATAACCTAACGACAGAGATCAAAGTTGCTAAGAAGTACATATGTCCCACATCTTCAGAGTAGTGCTTAAGGGCATATCAGGTTATTTTAGACTTAACATTCCAATGAAAAATTAGAATTTAAAATTTAAAAGGGGCAACCTACTATGACAGACAAGATCCCTAAGATAAAAACACTTTTCGTAAGTTTTAAAGCTGTCTAATATAGCACTCTTAACAGAACATATATACTAAGCACGCAGTGTGAAATAGGTAAGTGGCAATAGAACTAAATTGAAAATGCCAATCAATTATATATATAAACTAATACTAAGAGTACATTCACATTAACCAAATGAGTCTCTATGTAGGACTTAGTGTTCTACCCCACTCCAACTTTTCTTGCAGTGTGCTTCAATGGAGTTCTGTAGGATTTCCTCCATTTCCTAGGAGCGTTGTAGGGTGCCATCCAGAAATGTAAGTTAGAGTCCCCAGCTGTCCGGGAGTAATTTGTCGGTAGGAGGGACATTGTCGCACAACTCTCTGCTCCAGGCAAACCCTGGGCAATTGCTTCTATACTCATCTGCCAAATAGACATTAGACGCTTTCCGGTGAAGAAGTTAGGGCCCCTAACCTCCGACCGTGACAGAGTATAAGGAGACGCCATGTTGTCTTGTGGCTCAACTCTTATATCAGCTAAGTCTCCAGTCCAGCAAATCAGGCAGTCTGACACCCGTCCCCAGGGATCGGCCATATCCCACAAGGTCAGGTCAGTCCATACATAGTTGTTGCGTCCAGCAGTCTGCTTCTGTTGTGTGATATCCAAAGGCACTTCCTGAGGTGGTGGTACCACGGCTTTAGTCGGCAGCTTCTCAGTCTGAGTTGTCGGTAGGAGATTGTGGATATTTCGAAAACGGCTTGTAGGCTTTGCAGAATTTCCTCCATGTGTAAAGTTGTGGAGATTTGAATAAAGTATCGTGATTATAACAACGGGTAGTATTCACTGCAAAACTGGTATGTAACCCGATCATTATAGGAGGTTAATGCGTGGCAGCACAAACCACTTCAGCAAGCGACACCCAGCTAGCCCTTTAGGCCTCACCATATGAAAGCTCATTCAGTGGTTGAAAAGTTGCATTATATCGCCATGTCCAGGATAAATGTGAATTGACAGTGTCCCTGTGTTCTTCAGTAGTTTTGGCAATATAAAAATTGTAGGTAAACGAAGCTATTAGTTCTTAAATTTAATAAATAATCAGGAGCTCTTCAAAACTGCATCTTGCTGCTTCAGTGCCCAGCTCCGCCCCCCAGGTGTAAATCTTTTTTATTTTTGATAATGTGTTTTTTTATTTTTTTGTAATTTAGTGGGGGTTTTTTTGTAACTTAGTTGTTTTATTTGGTAATTTAGTACTTTTAATAATGTTTAATAGTATATTTAAATAATTTGAGTAGGGTTAGGTTTCTCTAATATGTAATTTAGTTTATTTAATTGGTAGTTTTATTTAATTGTAGGATGATAGTTAGGGTAGGTTAATTAATAGTTTAAAAATAGTTTATTTTATTTCTACAGGTACGTTTAAATTTATTTGAAGATAGGGATGTTGTAATTTTAATTTAAAGTTAGCGGGTTGTTAGGTTTAGGGGTTA
The DNA here is from genome assembly GCF_027579735.1 of Bombina bombina. Classification (NCBI taxonomy): domain Eukaryota; kingdom Metazoa; phylum Chordata; class Amphibia; order Anura; family Bombinatoridae; genus Bombina; species Bombina bombina. The sequence continues at coordinate 164,143,043 of NC_069502.1, forward strand.
ATAGCTTAATTTAGTTTATGGTGATGTGGGGGGCTGACGGTTTAGGGGTTAATAGGTTTAGTTAGTGGTGGTGATGTGGGAGGCCAGAGGTTTAGGGGTTAATACGTTTATTTAGTGGCAGCGGCGTCGGGGAGCAGCAGAATAGGGTTTAATAACTTTATTTAGGTTGTGTCGGTGTCGGGGAGCAGCGGAATAGGGGTTAATAACTTTATTTAGGTTGCGGCAATGTCAGGGGCGGCAGATTAGGGGTATTTAGACTCTGGGTTTATGTTAGGGTGTTAGGTGTAAACTTTACTTGTTTTCTACCATAGAAATCAATGGGTTATTATTCTTTGTCTTGCAGCATCGAACATAAGCTTTCGCTGCTTTTCTCATTGATTTCTATGGCATCCGCGGCCTCCAGGGTGGCGATTGAAAACCAGGTACGCTGGGTCGGAAAAGAAGCGAGTGTACCTGTTAAAAGTTTTATAACTGGGAAAAAGTGTCAGAGCCGAATGTGTTTTCGGAACATCTGTAATGACGTAAGCATTGATCTGCGTCGGATTGAGATCGCAGGTTCGTATGTTACATCACGAATTTCAACATTTGCCAGTCTGTAGGCTTTGATAACTAGGTTGGATCAATCTCGCAACAATTACGATGCAGAATTCCGGCGTATTTTAGGTTGACAGCTTGATAGATAGGCCTCACAGTCTACTTGAAAATGTTTATTGTTTATATATAGTGTGTGTGCATATATATATATATATATATATATATATATACACACATAGTATATATATATATATATATGTACACACAGTAGATATATATATATTCAAATGATCGTTTTCTTATATGTACGTGTGTATGTATACAGTATATATATATATATATATATATATATATATATATATACAGTATGGAAAAATGCAAACAAACAAAAAGAGTAATTTGAAAATTCAATTCACTCTGTACTATATTGAAAACACATTATTAAAGGCACAGTCTACCCATCATTTTTATTGTTTAAAAAAATAGATAATACCTTTATTACCCATTCCTCAGTTTTGCATAACCAACACAGTTATAATAATACACTTTTTACCTATGTGATTACCTTGTATCTAAGCCTCTGCAGACTGCCCCCTTATTTCAGTTATTTTGACAGACTTTCATTTTAGCCAATCAGTGCTGACTCCTAGGTAACTCCACGGGCGTGAGCACAACGGTATCTATTTGGCACACATGAACTAACGTCCTCTAGTTGTGGAAAACTGTCAAATGCATTCAAATAAGAGGCGGCTTTCAATGGCTAAGAAATTAGCATATGATCCTACATAGGTTTAGCTTTTAACTAAGAATAACCAAGAGAACGAAGCAAAATTGATGACAAAAGTAAATTGGAAAGTTGTTTAAAATTGCATGCCCTATATGAATCATGAAAGTTTACTTACTAAACTGTCGCTTTAACACATTATTTGATGTTTTATTTATTTGATGTTTTACTTTGTGAATTTAATGTATTTTTGAAAATATACACTTATTTCAAACCTGATGACTGCAACACGTTCCAAAAAAGTTGGGACAGGGCAATTTAGGACTAATAGCAATATGACAAGTTGAAATAAGAAGGTGATGTGAAACAGGTGAGGCAATCGTGTAATCATAGTATTTAACCCCTTAATGACCACAGCACTTTTCAATTTTCTGACCGTTTGGGACCAGGGCTATTTTTACATTCTGCAGTGTTTGTGTTTAGCTGTAATTTTCCTCTTACTCATTTACTGTACCCACACATATTATATAACGTTTTTCTCACCATTAAATGGACTTTCTAAAGATACCATTATTTTCATCATATCTTATAATTTACTAAAAATAAAAATATAAAATAGGATGAACATTTTTTAAAAACACACTTTTTCTTACTTTTACCCCCAAAATCTGTTACACATCTACAACCACCAAAAAACACCCATGCTAAATAGTTTTTCCATTTTGTCCTGAGTTAAGAAATACCCAATGTTTACATGTTCTTTGCTTTTTTTGCAAGTTATAGGGAAATAAATACAAGTGGCACTTTGCTATTTCCAAAGCATTTTTTTTTCTTCAAAATTAGCGATAGTTACATTGTAACAATGATATCTGTCAGGAATCCCTGAATAACCCTTCTCATGTATATATATATATTTTTTTAGTCGACAACGCAAAGTATTAATCTAGGCCCATTTTGGTATATTTCATGCCATTATTTCACCGCCAAATGCGATCAAATAAAAAAAAACAAAATTTATGCTTACCTGATAAATTCCTTTCTCCTGTAGTGTGGTCAGTCCACGGGTCATCATTACTTCTGGGATATTAACTCCTCCCCAACAGGAAGTGCAAGAGGATTCACCCAGCAGAGCTGCTATATAGCTCCTCCCCTCTACGTCACCTCCAGTCATTCGACCAAGGACCAACGAGAAAGGAGAAGCCAAAGGGTGTAGTGGTGACTGGAGTATAATTCAAAAATTTTTTACCTGCCATAAAAAACAGGGCGGGCCGTGGACTGACCACACTACAGGAGAAAGGAATTTATCAGGTAAGCATAAATTTTGTTTTCTCCTGTTAAGTGTGGTCAGTCCACGGGTCATCATTACTTCTGTGATACCAATACCAAAGCTAAAGTACACAGATGACGGGAGGGACAGGCAGGCTCTTTATACGGAAGGAACCACTGCCTGAAGAACCTTTCTCCCAAAAACAGCCTCCGAAGAAGCAAAAGTGTCAAATTTGTAAAATTTGGAAAAAGTATGAAGAGAAGACCAAGTTGCAGCCTTGCAAATCTGTTCAACAGAAGCCTCATTCTTAAAGGCCCAAGTGGAAGCCACAGCTCTAGTAGAATGTGCTGTAATTCTTTCAGGAGGCTGCTGTCCAGCAGTCTCATAGGCTAACCGAATTATGCTACGAAGCCAAAAAGAGAGAGAGGTAGCCGAAGCTTTTTGACCTCTCCTCTGACCAGAATAAACGACAAACAGGGAAGACGTTTGTCGAAAATCCTTAGTTGCCTGTAGATAAAATTTCAGGGCACGGACTACATCTAGATTGTGTAGCAGACGTTCCTTCTTCGAAGAAGGATTAGGACACAAAGATGGAACCACAATCTCTTGATTGATATTCCTGTTAGTGACCACCTTAGGTAGGAACCCAGGTTTAGTACGCAGAACTACCTTGTCTGAATGAAAAATCAGATAAGGAGAATCACAATGTAAGGCGGATAACTCAGAGACTCTTCGAGCCGAGGAAATCGCCATTAAAAATAGAACTTTCCAAGATAACAGCTTGATATCAATGGAATGAAGGGGTTCAAACGGAACACCCTGTAAAACATTAAGAACTAAGTTCAAACTCCATGGTGGAGCAACAGTTTTAAACACAGGCTTGATCCTAGCTAAAGCCTGACAAAAAGCTTGAACGTCCGGAACTTCTGACAGACGTTTGTGTAAAAGAATGGACAGAGCTGAAATCTGTCCCTTTAAGGAACTAGCGGATAAACCCTTTTCTAAACCTTCTTGTAGAAAGGACAATATCCTCGGAATCCTAACCTTACTCCATGAGTAACTCTTGGATTCGCACCAATATAAGTATTTGCGCCATATCTTATGGTAAATCTTTCTGGTAACAGGCTTCCTAGCCTGTATTAAGGTATCAATAACTGACTCAGAAAAACCACGTTTTGATAAAATCAAGCGTTCAATTTCCAAGCAGTCAGCTTCAGAGAAATTAGATTTTGATGTTTGAAGGGACCCTGGATCAGAAGGTCCTGTTTCAGAGGTAGAGACCAAGGTGGACAGGATGACATGTCCACTAGATCTGCATACCAAGTCCTGCGCGGCCATGCAGGCGCTATTAGAATCACTGATGCTCTCTCCTGTTTGATTCTGGCAATCAATCGAGGAAGCATCGGGAAGGGTGGAAACACATAAGCCATCCCGAAGGTCCAAGGTGCTGTCAAAGCATCTATCAGAACCGCTCCCGGATCCCTGGATATGGACCCGTAACGAGGAAGCTTGGCGTTCTGTCGAGACGCCATGAGATCTATCTCTGGTTTGCCCCAACGTCGAAGTATTTGGGCAAAGACCTCCGGATGAAGTTCCCACTCCCCCGGATAAAAAGTCTGACGACTTAAGAAATCCGCCTCCCAGTTCTCCACTCCCGGGATGTGGATTGCTGACAGGTGGCAAGAGTGAGACTCTGCCCAGCGAATTATCTTTGATACTTCCATCATTGCTAGGGAGCTTCTTGTCCCTCCCTGATGGTTGATGTAAGCTACAGTCGTGATGTTGTCCGACTGAAACCTGATGAACCCCCGAGTTGTTAACTGGGGCCAAGCCAGAAGGGCATTGAGAACTGCTCTCAATTCCAGAATGTTTATTGGTAGGAGACTCTCCTCCTGATTCCATTGTCCCTGAGCCTTCAGAGAATTCCAGACAGCGCCCCAACCTAGTAGGTTGGCGTCTGTTGTTACAATTGTCCAGTCCGGCCTGCTGAATGGCATCCCCCTGGACAGATGTGGCCGAGAAAGCCACCATAGAAGAGAATTTCTGGTCTCTTGATCCAGATTCAGAGTAGGGGACAAGTCTGAGTAATCCCCATTCCACTGACTTAGCATGCACAATTGCAGCAGTCTGAGATGTAGGCGTGCAAAGGGTACTATGTCCATTGCCGCTACCATTAAGCCGATCACCTCCATGCATTGAGCTACTGACGGGTGTTGAATGGAATGAAGGACACGGCATGCATTTTGAAGCTTTGTTAACCTGTCTTCTGTCAGGTAAATCTTCATTTCTACAGAATCTATAAGAGTCCCCAAGAAGGGAACTCTTGTGAGTGGAAAGAGAGAACTCTTCTTTTCGTTCACCTTCCATCCATGCGACCTTAGAAATGCCAGTACTAACTCTGTATGAGACTTGGCAGTTTGAAAGCTTGAAGCTTGTATCAGAATGTCGTCTAGGTACGGAGCTACCGAAATTCCTCGCGGTCTTAGTACCGCCAGAAGAGCACCCAGAACCTTTGTGAAGATTCTTGGAGCCGTAGCCAATCCGAATGGAGGAGCTACAAACTGGTAATGCCTGTCTAGAAAGGCAAACCTTAGATACCGGTAATGATCTTTGTGAATCGGTATGTGAAGGTAAGCATCCTTTAAATCCACTGTGGTCATGTACTGACCCTTTTGGATCATGGGTAAAATTGTCCGAATAGTTTCCATTTTGAACGATGGAACTCTTAGGAATTTGTTTAGGATCTTTAAATCCAGGATTGGCCTGAAAGTTCCCTCTTTTTTGGGAACCACAAACAGATTTGAGTAAAACCCTTGTCCTTGTTCCGACCGCGGAACCGGATGGATCACTCCCATTAATAAAAGATCTTGTACGCAGCGTAGAAACGCCTCTTTCTTTATTTGGTTTGTTGACAACCTTGACAGATGAAATCTCCCTCTTGGGGGGGAGGATTTGAAGTCCAGAAGGTATCCCTGAGATATGATCTCTAACGCCCAGGGATCCTGGACATCTCTTGCCCAAGCCTGGGCGAAGAGAGAAAGTCTGCCCCCCACTAGATCCGTTCCCGGATCGGGGGCCCTCGATTCATGCTGTCTTAGGGGCAGCAGCAGGTTTCCTGGCCTGCTTGCCCTTGTTCCAGGACTGGTTAGGTCTCCAGACTTGTCTGTAGCGAGCAACAGCTCCTTCCTGTTTTGGTGCAGAGGAAGTTGATGCTGCTCCTGCTTTGAAATTACGAAAGGAACGAAAATTAGACTGTCTAGCCTTAGGTTTGGCTCTGTCTTGAGGCAGGGCATGGCCTTTACCTCCTGTAATGTCAGCGATAATTTCTTTCAACCCGGGCCCGAATAAGGTCTGCCCTTTGAAAGGAATATTAAGCAATTTAGATTTAGAAGTAACATCAGCTGACCAGGATTTTAGCCACAGTGCTCTGCGCGCCTGAATGGCGAATCCGGAATTCTTAGCCGTAAGTTTAGTTAAATGTACTACGGCATCCGAAATAAATGAGTTAGCTAACTTAAGGGCTTTAAGCTTGTGTGTAATCTCATCTAATGGAGCTGATTCAAGTGTCTCTTCCAGAGACTCAAACCAAAATGCTGCTGCAGCCGTGACAGGCGCAATGCATGCAAGAGGTTGCAATATAAAACCTTGTTGAACAAACATTTTCTTAAGGTAACCCTCTAACTTTTTATCCATTGGATCTGAAAAGGCACAGCTATCCTCCACCGGGATAGTGGTACGCTTAGCTAAAGTAGAAACTGCTCCCTCCACCTTAGGGACCGTTTGCCATAAGTCCCGTGAGGTGGCGTCTATTGGAAACATCTTTCTAAATATTGGAGGGGGTGAGAACGGCACACCGGGTCTATCCCACTCCTTAGTAACAATTTCAGTAAGTCTCTTAGGTATAGGAAAAACGTCAGTACTCGACAGTACCGCAAAATATTTATCCAACCTACACAATTTCTCTGGTATTGCAACTGTGTTACAATCATTCAGAGCCGCTAACACCTCCCCTAGTAATACACGGAGGTTTTCCAGCTTAAATTTAAAATTTGAAATATCTGAATCCAGTCTGTTTGGATCAGAACCGTCACCCGCAGAATGAAGCTCTCCGTCCTCATGTTCTGCAAATTGTGGCGCAGTGTCTGACAAGGCCCTAATATTATCAGCGCACTCTGTTCTCACCCCAGAGTGATCACGCTTACCTCTTAGTTCTGGTAATTTAGCCAAAACTTCAGTCATAACAGTAGCCATATCCTGTAATGTGATTTGTAATGGCCGCCTAGATGTACTCGGCGCTACAATATCACGCACCTCCCGAGCGGGAGATGCAGGTACTGATACGTGAGGCGAGTTAGTCGGCATAACTCTCCCCTCGTTGTTTGGTGAAATATGTTCAATTTGTACAGATTGACTTTTATTTAAAGTAGCATCAATGCAGTTAGTACATAAATTTCTATTGGGCTCCACTTTGGCTTTAGCACATATAGCACAGATATCTTCCTCTGAATCAGACATGTTTAACACACTAGCAAATAAACTAGCAACTTGGAAATACTTTTCAAGTAATTTACTATAATATGAAAACGTACTGTGCCTATAAGAAGCACAGAAAAAGTTATGACAGTTGAAAATTGATAAACTGAAAAGTTATAGCATAAAATCTTTGTAAAAAACACACTTTTAGCAAAGGATTGCTCCCATTAGCAAAGGATAACTAACCCTGATAGCAGAAAAAAAAAAAAACAGAAATAAACGTTTTTTATCACAGTCAACTACAATCTCACAGCTCTGCTGTGAGTGATTACCTCCCTCAAAACAAGTTTTGAAGACCCCTGAGTTCTGTAGAGATGAACCGGATCATGCAGGGAAGACAATAAACTTCTGACTGAATTTTTTGATGCGTAGCAAAAGCGCCAAAAAAGGCCCCTCCCCCTCATACACAACAGTGAGAGAGATCAGTAAACTGTCATAAATTAAATAAAAACGACTGCCAAGTGGAAAAAATAGTGCCCAAAACATTTTTTCACCCAGTACCTCAGAAAATTAAACGATTTTACATGCCAGCAAAAAACGTTTAACATAAATAAATTAAGTGTTATTAAAAAGCCTGTTGCTAGTCTCTGCAAATTAGGCTAAAGTCTTATGCATACAGTATAATTCCAGTGAAGTGCCATTCCCCAGAATACTGAAGTGTAAAATATACATACATGACAGCCTGATACCAGTTGCTGCTACTGCATTTAAGGCTGAGTTTACATTATATCGGTATGGCAGAATTTTCTCATCAATTCCATTGTCAGAAAATAATAAGCTGCTACATACCTCTTGCAGATTAATCTGCCCGCTGTCCCCTGATCTGAAGTTTACCTCTCCTCAGATGGCCGAGAAACAGCAATATGATCTTAACTACGCCGGCTAAAATCATAGAAAAAACTCAGGTAGATTCTTCTTCAAATTCTACCAGAGAAGGAATAACACACTCCGGTGCTATTATAAAATAACAAACTTTTGATTGAAGGTATAAAACTAAGTATAATCACCACAGTCCTCTCACACATCCTATCTATTCGTTGGGTGCAAGAGAATGACTGGAGGTGACGTAGAGGGGAGGAGCTATATAGCAGCTCTGCTGGGTGAATCCTCTTGCACTTCCTGTTGGGGAGGAGTTAATATCCCAGAAGTAATGATGACCCGTGGACTGACCACACTTAACAGGAGAAATTGTTCACTTTTTCACAAACTTTAGGTTTCTCACTGAAATTATTTACTAACAGCTTGTGCAATTATGGCACACATGGTTGTAAATGCTTCTCTGAGATCCCCTTTGTTCAGAAATAGCAGACATATATGGCTTTAGCATTGCTTTTTGGTAATTAGATGGCCGCTAAATGCTGCTGCGCACCACAAGTGTATTATACCCAGCAGTGAAGGGATTAATTAGGTAGCTTAAAGTGAGCTTGTAGGTTTTAATTTTAGCTTTAGTGTAGTAGACAACCCAAAGTATTGAACTAGGCCTATTTTGTTATATTTCATGCCATAATTTCACCGCCAAATGCGATAAAATAAAAAAAATCGTTAACTTTTTTCACAATTTTAGGTTTCTCACTGAAATTATTTACAAACAGTTAGTGCAATTATGGCACAAATGGTTGTACATGCTTCTCTGGGATCCCCTTTGTTTAGAAATAGCAGACATATATGGCTTTGGCACTACGTTTTTGTAATTAGAATGCCGGTAATTGCTGCTGCGCACCACACATACAGTATATTATGCCCGGCAGTGAAGGGGTTAATTAGGTAGCTTGTGGGGTTAATTTTAGATTTAGTGTAGCCCCCCTCAAACAGCTCCCTTCCCTCCCCCACCCCACAATTGTCACCGCCATCTTAAGTACTGGCAGAAAGTCTGCAAGTATAAAAATAAAGGTGCTTTTTTTTAAGTTTTATATATATATATTATATAAGTGTAGGAGCCTCCCCCTTGACCTAATGTCCGCCATCTTAAATACTGGCACCCCATTTTCTGTAGTGTAGCTGCCCCCCTCTCAATATACTACCCCCTCCTCCTCCCTTATCCCTTTACAAACATTTTATTTCCCCCTCCCTCTCCCTCCTTGCACAACGGACATAATGTTAATGTCCGTGCGTGCGCACACGTGAGCTCCCGAGCCCCGCCCCCCACGCAATCCCAGACACTCAGGAACTGGTTCATGATCTAGCACCAGCCATGGGCCGCCCACCTGCCTCCCTGCTATGGCTCCCACCCACCAACGATCGGCACCATCGCTGTCCAATGCAGAGAGGGTCTCTCTGCATCAGATGCTTACATTTTTTATTGCAGGATGCCTCAGTATCGAGGCATCACTGCAATAACATGAAAGCAGCATGAAGCAAACACAATCGCTTCCAGTGCTTGAAAACCCTGAGGACGTACAGGGTACATACTTGGTCCTTAACATTTTTTGTAGGATGTACCCTGTACGTCCTTGGTCCTTAAGGGGTTAAGAAGCTTCTAAAAAAGGCCTCGTCCTTCAAGAGCAAGGAAGGGTCGGGGTTCGCCAATCTGTCAACAGATGCGTCAGCTAATAATTAATTACTTTAAGAACAACATTCCCCAAAGATAATTGGTAGGATTTTGGGCATTTCACCTTCTACAGTGGACAATATTATTAAAAGATTCAAGGAATCAGGTCAAATCTTTGTGCGTAAAGGGCAAGGCCGAAAACCACTTCTGAATGAGAGTGATCTCCTATCCCTCAGACATCACTGTCTCAAAAACTGTCATGAGTTTGTAATAGATATCCTGACATGGGCTCGGGAATACTTTGGTAAACCTTTGTCAGTCAACACCATTCACCTCTACATCCAAAGGTGCAAGTTAAGGCTTTACTATGCAAAGCAGAAGCCATACATCAACACTGTCCAGAAGCGCCCCCAAATTCTTTGGGCTCGGTCTCATCTGAGAAGGACAATAGCACAATGGAATCATGTTTTGTGGTACGACGAGTCAACATTTCAAATAGTTTTTTGAAAAAACAGCCATCATGTTCTCTGTGACAAAATGGAAAAGGACCATCCAAGTTGCTATCAGCATCAAGTCCAAAAGCCAGCATCTGTAATGGCATTGGGGGGGTCAGTGCCCATGGCATCGGTAACTTGCACATATGTGAAGGCACCATTAATGCAGAAAGTTATGTATACATTTTGGGGCAACATATGCTGCCACCCAGACGTCGTCTTCTCCAGGGACGTCCCTGCATTTTCCATCAGGACAACACCGAAGCACATTCTGCCCAGATTACAAGTGCATGGTTGCAGTACTAGAATGGCCTGCCTGCAGTCCTGACCTGTCTCCAGTTTAGAATGTGTGACGCATTATGAAGCGTAAAATAAGGCAACAAAGGCCCCATACAGTTGCGCAGCTGAAGACATGCATAATAGATGAATGGGATGAAATTCCGCTTGCTAAACTTCAGTGCCCAAACGTTTAAAATAAGTGTTATTAAAAGAAAAGGTGATGTTACACAGTGGTAAACAGTCGACTGTCCCAACTTTTTTGGACTGTGTTGCAGTCATCAGATTTGAAATGAGTGTATATTTAAAAAAATACATTAAATTCACAAAGTAAAACTTTAAATGATGGGTTAATAATGTGTTTTCAATATAGTACATGGTGAATTGAATTTTCAAATGACTTTTTTTTTATATTTTTTTTTGCATTTTCCGTACTGTCCCAACTTTTTGAAGATTTGGGGTTATATATGTGTACATATGTATTTATATGTGTATATATGCATTTACACACATATTTACACATATAAACACATAAATACATATTTTGAAAAATTGTACCAGCTCAAACGGTCATAAATGCCCTCAAGCAAAAGGATTCCTAAACTTTAAATACTGTCAAAAAAGTTTTAAAGTTAGAGAGAGTAGAAAATATTGCTGTGTATTTAGTATTCGGTGCTACCCTTGAATAATAATTTAAAACAGCAAAACAGATAGAGAAATATTAGGACATCTGTAAATGTCCCAAAAAAGCAAGGGATAATAAAAGCACACGAAAAGTTATTTTGAAACAATCCAATTTCTTTATTTAACTCTCCCACTTCACAATCAGTGTTCAATCTGTTCCTCCGGGCTGCGGTAGTTAGAGGAACTTCTTACAATTTAAAATACAAATTCAAAACAAAAGTAATACATAAAGCTATCAAGAATGTCTCAATCCCTATGCATACGTATGCAAACTAAAGATATTCAAGACTATAGGATAACATATGTGAAAATCATACACACAATGTCTAAATACAAGACACTAATATATTATCCTAAAATGTCAGACTCACAGCATTACATATTGAAAATGAACAAAAACAGCTTGACAGTCCATGTTCCCACTGTAGATATAAATAATGGCTATTGAAAACCATATACTGGAAATACACAGTAGGTGTCGGTAGGTGATAGACCGCAACAGAATCTGCTGCACACTAGGTCAAAAACCAATACACAGCTTGTATGAATATAAGACAGTACTTATCTTTTCTTCTTACAAAGTATAGTTGCGATGGTGCTTATCCTTGCTGATCCGTGATTCCTCGGCGTGTGACGTAATCCCCAGTGGGGGTGGTCAGCTCGTCACTGCAACTCCAATTGGTTCCTAGTACCTGAATCTGTGTCTATTGGTCCAGGAGAATCCAAAGGAGAATAGACCAATACACTATGTGTATAGCACCTTGGATAAGTCAATAACTGTCTGAGGTCTCTGTGGTGACACATAAAAGCTGGAGTCTCAATCCAGCACTTAATGAAGCTCATACTGCTGTCTCTGAAAGTATCCTAATTAACAGAACAAGCCTGGGAGTTGTGAATCTGCGCTGAAACAATAGCGCATGGATGTTGTATCTGTGAACTGACATTAGGAACTAACTTTGGAGCCTGAGGACAGCTAATAAAAGCGGTGCTTTATTTTTAAAGTGTGCAAAGTACTTTTACTTGTCAACAATACAGCTCGATACCTATCGTGGACGTCCTGACAAGGATATACAGAGTTGCGGTTGGTCTATTCTCCTTTGGATTCTCCTGGACCAATAGACACAGATTCAGGTACTAGGAACCAATTGGAGTTGCAGTGACGAGCTGACCACCCCCACTGGGGATTACGTCACACGCCGAGGAATCACGGATCAGCAAGGATAAGCACCATCGCAACTATACTTTGTAAGAAGAAAAGATAAGTACTGTCTTATATTCATACAAGCTGTGTATCGGTTTTTGACCTAGTGTGCAGCAGATTCTGTTGCGGTCTATCACCTACCGACACCTACTGTGTATTTCCAGTATATGGTTTTCAATAGCCATTATATATATCTACAGTGGGAACATGGACTGTCAAGCTGTTTTTGTTCATTTTCAATATGTAATGCTGTGAGTCTGACATTTTAGGATAATATATTAGTGTCTTGTATTTAGACATTGTGTGTATGATTTTCACATATGTTATCCTATAGTCTTGAATATCTTTAGTTTGCATACGTATGCATAGGGATTGAGACATTCTTGATAGCTTTATGTATTACTTTTGTTTTGAATTTGTATTTTAAATTGTAAGAAGTTCCTCTAACTACTGCAGCCAGGAGGAACAGATTGAACACTGATTGTGAAGTGGGAGAGTTAAATAAAGAAATTGGATTGTTTCAAAATAACTTTTCGTGTGCTTTTATTATTCCTTTTAAATACTGTCAGGTCACCATAGTGTACGGAGTCCTCAAATAAATTATTGAAAAATTGAAGAGGATATCTAGATGGACTAATCCAGCACAAGCTTTTATATATGGGACAAAAAGTAAAAAATAAGAGCCCAAATTCTCAGCAAAGCAGAAAATCATTTATAGAGCATAATTATTAAAACATAATTAATGCAACGTAAGATACTATACAGGCTGCTGAAATAATGCATAATGTGAGCAATCCTAAAACGTAGACAGATAGTGAGCCCTTTTAAAGGTTGCTGGTATGAAAGGCCCAGAAATATACCACATATATTTGACACAGTGGTTACATTATCCATGAAGAATATAGAAAAGTAAACTTGTGTCCAGCAATTTTCAAATGAATTAGCAAGCAAGTTCGTTAGTCAAGCAAAGCAAGGCAAAACTTTTTTTTGCCCCAATAAGTGTGCATGTGACTCATATGTATGGCTTTTGATGACGTATCTGCACGCATGCACAGATTGTCTGGTTGCAAATTCTGACATGACGCAGAATCTGACAGAACACCAGCACTGTCACCTTTCCAGAGACCACTACTATCCATCCCCTGTCTCCTGGACTTGAAGCAGGCAGAGCAGCCCCAGTATGACTGCACTTGCATGGTCAGCGTCATGTACAGGGGGTAGGGGTGAGCTTCAGTGCCAGCACTTTAGTTACTGAGTGTCTGTGTCAAACTCAGACCATCCACCCCAGTGCCAATGTGCAAATACAGCATTATGACTGGAAGCAGTCCACAGGTTCTGTGCTAAACAGCAGAGTCTGCGAGCTGCTCCTATGTAGAGACATCTGGCTAATTCTAACTAGGGAGTGTGAGATGGTGTGGACATGTAGTTTGGTCACAATCTAACTGCTTTGAGGACTGTGATCTCTAAAGGGTCGTCTTATTCATAAGAGTGGCATGGTATGCAAATTTGTCCAATTCCTCACCCATCAGATTTTGCAACCGAGAAGTGTGCATGCTGATATATGTGCTTGCATGCAAACTTATGGGTCTAAAAATCTAATGGGCAGCGGGGGTTGCCATGTGTGGAATGCGTATGCATGCGGGTTGTAAGTGGTTGGAAAATCTGATGGTCATAAGCACTAACATATGCGATTGCATGTACACTCTTTGGTTGCAAAATCTGATGGGTGGTGGTGCGATGATGTGTGCTTTCAAATGCGCACTTATCAGGGCAAATGTCTGGAAT